>NC_092069.1:2750000-3079166 GCF_039877785.1 Chaetodon trifascialis | reverse complement strand
CAACCAGAACCACAAGAATAAGAAACAAAAACACCCCCCAAAGAAAAAAAAAAAATCAAAGCAGAACCCCTTCCACACCGAATCTGAACTGTATCAAAAATTGCTCAGCCCCCCACCCACCTTCAGCAAACAAAACATGTCCCTGTAAAACAACCGAAGCAGTGAAACAAACCCATCACCAAAACCAAAAGCCCTCAAAGTGGAAAAAAGAAAACCGTGGTCAACCCTGTCAAAAGCCTTCTCCTGGGGCCCGTTTCACAAAGGAGGTTCAACAAACTCTGAGTCTAATCCTGAACCTTGAGTTGATCTAGCCTGAGATAGGAAACTCAGAGTTTCCAGTTTCAGAACAGGTGATTTGGGTTAGTTCAATCAACTCAGAGTAAGTCAACTCAGAGTTAAGCACGTGCACCACGACTATAAAAAGGCAACATCAATGGAGCCCCGATTCAACAAGTCACCATGGCAACGGGGAAGAGGAGGGCTGCGTTTTTTACCGCTCTGGAGCTAGAAATCTTAATGCGCTCATACGGCGAGTTTGAACACATTTTTAGAAAAAAGTGCAACACCGCTGCAGCTGCAAAAGAGAGAGAGACGGCGTGGGAAAACATTGCTGCTCGGGTCAATGCCTAAGTTTAAATGTAGTCCTTTGCAATCCCAATAATATTACAGGGGAAAACTGCTTGAATGGTAGCTCATTAATTTATTTCATGGAGGTGCAATCCCGCGGGGGAGAAGCGCACTTGGCAGCAGCTTAAGATGAAATATAAAAACATTGTTCAAACAGGTAAGACCTCAGCATAATTAAATAGGGGTACCTCATTTTGATCATGTTTTACATTGTAAAGTAAATATTAAGTGGCTGTTGATTTATCCCCAACATAATGCTGTTTTCACACACTTAAATGTCTTCTCATCTATATCATTCTGTTAAATAATTAAGCCTATTTAAACTAACACAGATTTCTGCTCAGCCAACAGAAAGAAGGCAGATGCCCGCAAAACGGGTGGCGGCCCAGCACCGCCACCTCTAACGGAGGCAGAGGAGCTGGCCCTAAGCCAGAATTTAGGAAGGCCAGTGGCTGAGGGAATTCCTGGAGGGAGCTCATCTTCAGAGCTCACCCCCCAAGACACAAGTGCCTTTATAAAATGTAATATGCCTAGGCCTATATATCTCTTTTAAGCCTATTCATAAAAATATTTATTTCCCTTTTTTTTTTTTTTTTTTTTGTCCCAACAGATTCTGATGGTGCTATCTGCCTGGTGGAGCCCCCTCATGCCACAACAGACCTTGTGACTTTAAGTAGGCAATACTCCAAAGATTTTGCCAAATGGTAGTTTAAGTATACTGAAACATATCACTCATCTAGGATGAAGAGCACGAGGGAACCGTGTCTGCTGCCTTTACAGAGGGGGATCCAGAAAGGCCTATAGAGGTAACATCTTGATATGTTACTGATAGTTCTCTTCCCATTTACATTTCTTAACATTCTAGTGGAATATAGAGTGTGACATTTAGCCTACACTGAAGTATTAACACATTCTCATCCTCTTTAACAGGGCATGGCTGGGCAGCAGCAGGAGAGTCCCTCAACTTCCACAGCACAGATTGACACAGTGAGATGGATGTTCAGTAAACACCAGAGGTTCATTCTGTGGAATTCATGTGCAACTGTATAATTTAATGTCCTCCTTATGTATTCCCAGTTACCAGTAAAAGAGATTTATAAAATTCACCTGCTGAAAAAAAATCAAAAAAACCAACAAAGAAATGCAATACTTGGACTGCCAGATTAGGAGGGCAGATCTAGAAATTGAAATACTGGAACACAAATTAGAGGTGGGTGCATGGTCACAGGTGAATTATGTTAACTATTGGAACATTAACTAATCTAGCTCTTTTATTTGTAGGAAATAAGGAAGACCAAATGAAGTGTGTATTGTGTCTTTATTTGACTGCTGTGGTGGTGGTGGTGGTGACTCAATCTCTGAAATGACTATGGCATATGGTGTCTCTGACTGCTCTGCCGTCCTGCATAGCTGGCAGGTGGATGGGGTCATCATCAGGGTCTTCAATTTGTAGGGCAGGGTGTCGCTCTCCTCTAATAGTGGTTATTTTATGAAGAACAACACATGCCACAATGATATCACAGGCCCTCTCAGGGGTCACCCTGAGGTGACGTAGGCACTGGAAACGGGCTTTCAGCAGGCCTATGGTTATCTCCACCCGGGCTCTTGTCCTGCAGTGAGCCCGGTTGAAGTTCTGTTGGGGGCCTGGTTCAGGGTCAGGGTAAGGAGTCAGCAGCCTGGGTTGGCATGGGTAACCTCTACCCAGCAGAAGGCCATCAAACTCTCCTGTAATGTGTAGGGGACACATAAGAGTATATTAAAGGAGGGAGACAGGTGAATTATATTGTGCAAATCTTTAGGCTGCTTACCACGTTGCAGTCTGTTGCTCAGGTTAGACTCACGATAAATCCTTGAGTCATGAACAGACCCAGGCCACTTGGCCTCCACATTGGAAATTAAGTATCCAGCATCACATACGATCTTGACAGTGCAGAGAATGACAGATGTTGAATTATGATGCAGTCTTTAACATTTTGAAACAGTAGTCAATCTACATGTACCTGCACATTTATGCCGTGAATGGACTTCCTATGCACATAATCTGCTTCATTGTGCGAGGGAGCTGTGATGGGGATGTGTGTGCCATCTATGCAGCCAATCACACTGGGGAATCCTAAAAGAAATTAAAATTACTAATCCCATTCTGAGATTGCAGCACAATGTCATTAATGGAATATAATTTAAAATTCATTTGGATCTCTGCATCATTCACCTGCAATCCTGTGGAACTCCTCCTTGATGACTTGAGGTTTATGTCCAGGGAAAACCACAAAGATGGGTAATAGCCGTTTCAGGGCGAGGCAAACTTTTCTGACCGCCCTGCATACAGTTGCCTTACTTAAGTGCTCTGCATCTCCGATGTTACACAAAAAACTCCCATTTGCAAAGAAACGCAGCGCAACACACAATATCTGCTGGGATGTGAGAGCATGACTACGGCTGGTAATGTTGCAGATATAAGGACGGATTAGGTTGTGGATGTAGGTGATGGACTGCGACGTGAAACGGTACCGTTCAAAAAGATAATTGTCTGGAAATGCCAGAACATCTATGCGTGGTCTGATAACCATCTCCCGACGAATATTTAATTCCCTGCGCAGTAATGCTGCACCTTCCTCCACGGGATCGTTGTCAAAAGGACATGCCATAGTGGAAAAGTGGACTTCTCATATACGCCGACTGGCTGATTTTTTTTTAAAATAACAGACGGCAGAACTATGTTATACCAAAACTCGCCTGCTGCCTGAATGAATGAGGAAATCAAAAAACGTGTGGCTGACAGGGGGCGGAGACAGAGAGAAACTCGAGGTTCATTGAGAAAAACCTGGTCCCGACCAGGTTAGGTTCATAGAGTCTGTTACCATGGTAACTGACCGAGAGTTTAAGTTACCTCTCTCTGTGAAACAGGCTAGAGTTAACCCTCTTTCTCTGGTTTGAGTTACCTCCCTTTGTGAAACGGAAAGCTCCGAGTTTCCTTCATTTCAGGCTTAACAAACTCAGAGTTTTCACAAAACCTGCTTTGTGAAACGAGCCCCTGGTCTAGTGAAATGATCCCAACATCAATGTTGTGAAGTTTGCAAATGTCAAATAAGTCCCTCATAAGAAATAAACTGTCCATGATGGATCTGACTGGTATGCAGTATGACTGGTCCCTGTGAATCAACACCTCCATTAAGTTTTTCAGCCTGTTGGATAGCACTTTCGAAAGGAGTTTGTAGTCTGTGCACAACAAAGCCACTGGTCTCCAGTTCTTAAGAAGAGCCAAGTCCCCCTTTTTTTGGCAGGAGCGAGAGGACCGCATGGCGACATGAAACAGGTAAGAGTCCAGTCTGAAAGCACTCCTGCAGCCACTCCCACAGGTCAGCTCCCAAACACCTCCAGAAATGTTGGTAAAAGTCTACAGGCAACCCACCCAATCCAGGAGCTCTACCTGGAGTCATCTGACCCACAGCAGCAGTTAGCTCCTCTAGAGAGTCATCATCCTCTAGTACAGCACTTCCACTGGGTCCCAGCTGAGGGAGCCCCTGCACGAGCTCATCCATAAAGTCACTGCTACAGTCCTCCCTCCCAAAGAGGGCGCTGTAGAACCCCACAGCATGCTGCCTCATCTGGACTGGATCAGTTGTCACCGAACCATCAGGGAGGCGGAGACAGACCATTTGCTTGGCCTGAGAGACAGACCTCTCCAGGTTGAAGAAGAAGGAGGTGGGTGCGTCCATGTCTCTAATACTGATAAACCGTGACCTGACCAAAGGCCCCTTAGCCCTTTCATGTAGAAATGACTGTAGTTCCTGTTTCTTCTGCTAAAGTTTGTGCTGTTGTGAGTGAATAAACTGTCTTCTAATGACCTGATTTCCTTTTCCAAATCTTCAACGGCTTTTTTGACTCTAAGTTAACAGTTCAAGTGCCATTTCAAGAACTTTCCAGAACAGTAATGATTTTAAATGGTAAATAAATAACCAACAATTCAACATAAGGTGGCATTTCTACCATCTAAAACAAACAAACAAAAAACAAAAATGGTCCTTTGACTGACCTAAATCCCTTTTATCTCCCAGTATCCTGAGCAAAAATCTCTGTTGTACATTAGGTTATAACAGTTTGATCAACATTTTAGTGCAAAAACAACAAACCCATTGGCCTCACAGTACCTCTAAGCCTATTTCTTCTCCCTCTTTTTCAACCAGTTGCTCAGACAAACTAGCCTGTTCACATTTTCAGAGCTCAAGGCAGCTCTCTTTTTTGTTACTATGTGACCTGCAAATGAGAACAGCCTCTCACAAGGGACAGAAGTGGCAGGGCTGGTCAGATTCTTGTGGGCCAGGACAGACACCTGTGGGTGGGCCCCTGCTCGACTTGACCACCACTGCAGTGGTCTGTCTCGCTGATGGTGGGCTCTGCTCTGTACAGGCTCAGGGCCCTGGTACACTGCACTTCATCATCTGAATCAGAGTCTGAAGACAATGAAGAGAGGAGACTCCTCTTCTTTACTGGCTCCTGTGTGGGGTCTGGAGCATCTCTCTTAGACTGTTCCTGCAGCAGGGCCTCAGGAGGGCTGGTCCAAACCTCTTCTCGCTCACCCCTTCCTAGACACTTTAAATCCTTAAAGCGTGGGTCAAGAACAGTAGCCATCCTCAGCCATTCATGGTTGAGTGTAGCTATGCGCTGGGATAGGTCCTTCACGAAGGCAGTCTTGAATTTCACCATGTAGGCTGTGTCCTCATCAGAGACCTCCATGGTGTGATGCAGGTGGCAGAGAGCAGGTAAAACCAATGAACATGAGACATACGTCTCACCTCCGAGGAGCTCGGTCATAAATCTGCAGTGGACACAGACAGTTGAGGAAATTGATTATTATTATTATTCTACTAATTAACTGTCAACTACAAGAGCTTTTCAAAGGAACAGTAACAATAAATCACATTAATAAAATAGTTTTGTTTACCTGCATGGTTCAAGGACGATCACCAGCTTTTGCAGTTTCACCAGCTCTGCTGCAGTCAACATGACAAGCTTGTGCTTCTGTCTGCCTAAACCAGCGTTTACAGCCTCTTGGTTCTTTAGGAGACGAGAGATCATATCCAGCGTTGAATTACACCTTGTGGATACATCCTGTATGAGTGGCTCTTTTTCTTGCCCATTTCTTGTTTGTTCCTGGTGTAGTTCTGCTGTATTGGCAGGGCTGTGTTTAAAGTGACCCACTATCTTGCGACATTTTGCCAATGCATCAGTAAACCCGCTGTCAGCAAGGCTAACAGTGATGGTTCTTTGCAAGATGTGAGCAACACAAGGCATGTGTTGGAATGGGAGGTGTCTTGCTGCAGCCATCATGGTTCTTGCACTGTCTGTTCCAATTGTGGTGACCTTTTGTTGAATGTCCCAGGCCTCTGCCACAGAGACAAACTGCTCAGCGCAGTTTTCTGCATAGTGTCTGGTGTTTGTCTTCTGCACAGTCAGGGCAAAAAATTGAAGATGCCATTCTCCGTCTGTGACATCAGCAATGTGTGCAGTGACACCGACGTAATTAGAGTTGCTTACGGAGGTCCAATGATCCCCAGTCAGAGCCACAAATTCGACTTTCTGCAGTGCATCCAGTTTTGCTTGCTTTTCGATGTCATAAAGCTGCTGGATTTGGCTTGAAATAGTCTTTCTGCACGGCAGCTGAAAAGTTGGATCAGACGTTGCTATCTGTAGCACAAAAAATGGTCTACAGTCCAGAGCAATCCATTTCGCCGGTGAATTTGTGAGTTTGTCAGATGTCGACTTACTAATTTTGGCCCTGAGTCCAGCCATTTGCTCCAGTGTGGGTTGCCGACACTGCTTACTCGTACTCGGACCAGGCTAGCAACTCGCTGTAACATGCTTTGCATTCAGGTGGTACCGTAGGCTTGATGTGCTTCGGTGGTAGGCAAATTCTTTTTTGCACAATTTGCACAAAACCACGCTCTTATCAAGGCTTCCATCAGACAGTTTTTCAAAATGAAACTTGCCCTCCATTAGTCCAAGCAATGCACTCTCAACGCATTCCTCCATGTTAGCTGTTGTTAGCCTCCTAGCTCTGACACGTCTTGCGCATCAGTGTGATCGGTGGACCAGGAACTCGTGCACTTACAAACGTTCCATGTTGTCTGGAGTGCAAACTGCGATTAAATGTGTTAATTTTTTTGACGCCTTTTTTTTTTTTTTGTAATTAATTAATTAATTGGAATTAACGTGTTAAAGTCCCACCCCTAGTATTTACTCTACTTTGAATTTGTCCATGACAGGGTAGACATATTTTGCTGTTGGCTTTTGCATTGTCTGCTTGCAGTTAGCTTGTAAAAAGTGCTGGAGCTTGACCAACATGCAACAATAGCTTAAGGCCTACTTAATACAATAAAGCAAAATAGAAAATCTTGTTTTAGAAATTGTGAGGTCTTGGAGGCACTTTATGATGATTTTGACCTAGCTATTTTAATCTTTCACAGATAATATCTGACCCTTCTAGGCCAAACATAGACCCCTGTCTGCCACCTCTGATTGCTTTAATTTTAACAAACAGAAAAGAAAAAAAAAAGAAAAGACTTACTCAAGAGTATTTGAACTTGGTTGCAGTGATTGTCCAAAAGCTCCAATAGGAGTGCCAGGATGAAAAAACAAGGTTTGTCTATGGTAATCAAACAAACTTTCAAACATCTTGAATCATCTTATGACAAGTGACATTCATGATACTGTTGAAGTCCTAAATGTTGAACTCACTGTTGACCACATTTGTAAGTCTTTTAACTCAGTAGTTGATAAGCATGGACCTTTTACAAACCATACATAAACTTAATCCCTGCTTTTTAAAGAGTGCTGCACCAATTATAGCTAGCCGTATAATGTGTTTTTAACCTTTCAGTTTTAACTGGTATGGTTCCCAAGGTCTGGAGGTCTGATGCAACAGCTGAACATAGTTCGGCCTATTTCTAAATGATTATACCCAGCAATATACTAGAATCTCTAGTAAATAATTAACTTAAATCATTCTTCTCCTCACATTCTATTCTAAACATACACCAATCAGGTTTTAGAGAAGTTATGGCACCATTACTGGTGCCACTCTTGTTTTAAATTATATTATTTCAGCTTTGGATGGAAGGAAACACTGGGCAGCTCTTTTTATTGATCTTTCAAAGGCATTCGATACAATTGATTGTGCTTTGCTTTTAAAATCTTATTTGATCAGTTGATCATATTTGACTCCCAGCTGTTCTTGTTCCGTCGGTTCAGCTGCTTTAAATTTCAATTGCTTCATTCATTCCTTGGGTTTGATTATTCTACTGATTTTGCGTTTGCCATTTTTACTTGTGTGTGTGTGTGTGTGTGTGTGTGTATATATATATATATATGTGTGTGTGTGTGTGTGTGTGTGTATATATATATCAGCTTGCTTTAGGTGTTTCTTGGTGTCCACAATCTTTTTTAATTGGCTGTATTGTAAATTAGGTCTGTACCTCAATGTATTTTTCAATTTACAGCCATTTTGCCAACTGATATCCTCCTGAGACCCAGCCTATTCATTTGTGTCCTTTGCAGTGGATATTTAGTTGGTCTATATCTTTTGATTTATTTGAGCTACCCGACTAAGTCCTGGTGTGACATCCTGGCCTTTCCAATGATATCTCATGTGTTTGGGTGGGATGAGGGGAACTTTGTTTTCATTCAGACAAAATGGAGACTGCAGCAAAACGCAAATGCCAGGAAAAGAGAAAAGACAATTTGGTTTGTTTTTTTGTTTTTTTTAGCTATGGTAATCATATATTCTCTTGAGTATGGACATGTCAAGAATCATAAATTCTATCTTTAAATAATAGCAATGTTATCAATGTATTATAATGTCAATTTTGTTCAGTAGTTCAACAGAAGATACAGGCCAAATGTTCAGTTTCATTTAAAAAATGGATTGTTGGATTGGATTGTTTTCTTGTCAGCCTATTATGATTTTGTTGTGTTATGGTAAAATTGTTATGTTCAGTCCACTACAATGGAGATGCTGTAAAATCTAAACTAAAAATATTTTTACAAAATTCTAAATTGTGAGTTGTTGTTTTTGCTCCAAAGAGGCAGGAAATCACCCAAAAAATTAAACCTTGGTTCTCAGGAGGATATAGTCAGCCCTACTTAAACGCTACAGAAATCTTTGAAAATAATTTTACAATTTCTTGGCAATTGGTTTGACCTTAGGATTTGAAATCAGATATTTCAGATATATCTGTTTTTACAACTTACATCTTAAGACCATTCTTATCAGTTAACATATTCAAAGACAAGAACTGATTGACTGTGAGAAGGACAAAGCTGGGTTTAATGGTAGTCCAGAGATGGTTACAGTGTAGGCTTTGATTTATATTTTCAACATCAGACTTCACCAACTGAACCACTACAATCTTCCTCAGCAGATGGAGTGCCTTAGTTGTCTTGAATTGTAGATGTTAAAATTTCCGATTTTCTAAACACTTTAAGGATTTCTTGTCCATGTTGGCTTAACTGTTGAAACTAAAAGTACTTTGTTTCTTTGAAATAGCACTTGACTAAAAATCTGTTCTGGAGCGTTACCCTTAATGTTATTTTCACTCTTAACAGCTTGAACACACATCAGCAAGTTGTCAGCCCAAGATAACTAATCACAGTTCTTTTATCCTCCACATGGTGTCTCTGTAGCTGCTATAGCCCAGTTGTGTCGCTACATTCTTTAGGAAGTACATGTCAGCTTATTTTGTTGTCTTAAGTCATTAAAGATAAGAACACATGTGGTATATCTCGGTTTCACTTCAACATTTTAAAAGTGTTATTCATAATTCTATCTAATCAGCTGTTGACCCAGCTTTCAAATGAGTTCAGAAAATAGCTGAAAATTGAGGTGTCCTCTGTCATATTCATGCAGCCATACATTCATTTGGAGAAGCTTGTTTGGAGTCTCTGTTCCACTAGGTGGGTAGGGTTTTGCTTTAAAAACTTAAAGAAAGCAATGTGATGTCACTGATCACAAACCCATAAAAGAAAAGAATGGAAATGAGGAATGAACTCCATTGTTATTCATTGGTAGCAGCTTAGATATCATGCTAGTCAGATAAGCAGATATTATATTTTTACCATTAACCTGGAACACTCTTTGCAAGTTGTCCAACATGTGTTGGGATGAATCATCACAGCTCACACTATAAACTCATAAACTCATTTAGCAGTGGATTTCACACTTTTTGAACTGTTTTACTGTAAGAACACTTACTCATTGACTGTGGCCTTTGATGGAAAGGGTGCCTCCTCCTAGTCCCTATTTCAAAGTGCACCTCATGTGACTCCAAAAATATGTATACATATGGATCACAACTGTGTTTTTATTCATCAAAATAGAGTCCTATTGCTGCTTTTAGTGCTACTGGCATGGCTGTCTGACCCTCAGTGTACTACTATTGCTAACTACTACTACTACTATTAGTAGTTGAGGTCATAGGAGAATTCCTACATATTTTAAATTGTATGGAGTTTTTAGCAATTGTCAGTATCTGCCCTCTAGCGATGTCTGCCTCTGGACCATACTTACATTATAGATTAACTTCAAACTATCAAAGTGAAGTTATGTTAGATCACATGGAGAAAAGCATCAATATTAGTGCTGCGGTATCTGCATTTCATTTCATGGTTTGCTCCACTTGATCAGAGTGAGAACACTGTGAGGAAAAATTTGGGTTGAGCGGGCCAGGGGGCTGAAACCAGATCCCCCTTTACAGCCATTTGCAAAACAACTTCTCTTTATAATATAATGCAGTGTTGATCAGAGCCCCGCTGAGCCAAGGCATTTTTAATTGTTGCAGGTGGTCTGGCTCAGGGAACATAGCTGTGATGCTCAGGGATCTGCAAATAAAACTCCAAAGCATGCATGTGCGAACGGGTACGCAAACAAGAAAATTGGGTCCAAGACAGCTGTGCCTGGGATTGCTGTGCCAAGGTTCAAGGCCTGAGGTAACAGCATGGCCTCCTTTTGCCTTATGTCACTGATTCAGTCTGCAGAAAGCCACTGTGGATTGAAACTGTCTGCTTTATTATCACGTCCTCTGAGATTCCACACAAGGGTTTTCATTATTGTGACAATAATGAAAAACTCCTCTGAGATTCTACAGAATCGTTCCTCATTGTGACAATAATGAAGACTGAATAATAATAAATTGAATGAATAATGAGAACCTGTGAACCTCTGAACCTGTACTATAGCTTTTGCTGTTTTTGTTCTGCTGGACATATCTGGACTTGATTGAAACATTGCAAGTTGAATAAAGTTTGACAGCACTAATATATATTAGTGCTGTCAAAAATATTGCATTATTAACGCGTTAATGCAAATCAAGCAAGATTAATGCTCTTTGTGACCTAGTGAACTTGGAGTTTTTTATAAGCTGTGGCCACTGCTAGTAACATAAGAGAGACTACAGGATCTGATTGTAAACTGGAAACAAAACAATAGACACACCCCACGCATGTGTTTGGTTTTGTCTGCTCATTAGCTGTAAAAGAGCAGGTTACTGGTTTGTGTGGCTATCAAGCACCAAAATGGATGCGAACAAGAAAAGTTGGCAGATGGGTCGACTGACAAGACCAAAGTTATCTGTGTGTATTGTTGGTGTGAACTGAATAATCAACGTAGCACCTCCAATCTGAAATACCACATGATGGCCAAATACACGGCGAATACGAATTTCTCCGCCGCCTCCTTGTCAACCAGGCAACAATGGATGGCTTTCAACATATGGATGCTATTAGGTTCAAAGGAAACTTAAGAAAGAAAAGTTTAAGCCATGGTTTAACTATGATGTTCTCGTGATATCTATCTATCTATCTATCTATCTATCTATCTATCTATCTATCTATCTATCTATCTATCTATCTATCTATCTATACGTGTGTATACACACACACACACACACACACACACACACACACACACATATATATACGATGATTGTTTTTAACCCTCCTGTTGTCTTCTGACCGAAATCTGACCGAATGACAGTTTCTCGCTCTAAATTATGTAGTTAATTTCATCTGTTTGTCATAAGATTCCTTGAATTTGTTTGACACATGGCATCTGAACACACAAAATGAATTTTGAGATTTTTTAAATTTAAAAAATTTTTTTTTTTTATTTTTGACATTTTATTGAACTTGTGTACACCCTTGGTCTCCCCAGTCAGAAATGACCGGTCATTAAAATTGAATGGGTAAGATTACAATTAGTGTTTAAAATAGAGGTGTGTGTATTTGTGTTATACTATTACCATACCCTGCCTGCTAGTGTGTGTGTGTGTGTGTGTGTGTGTGTGTGTGTGTGTGTGTGTGTGTGTCTTTAAATTCATTTCTGTGGTAGCACAATGGCTAAGGCTTCAGATTATTTCTTCGACCATGACACTGATGAGGAGGGGAGAGGGGAGGAAAATGACATTGAAGACGCTTTTGAAGAAGAGGTGTCAGATGATGAGGATGACACAGAATATGATGCAGACGAAGAGACCACTGATGGGGAACAATCCAGTGATGAAGAGGGTGCTCCTGCTGCGGTTACATTCCTGTCAAAGAATGGGACTTTGTCCTGGTATTCATCCCCACCTGAGAGGAGAGGTCAGCTGTCAGCAGAAAATGTCATCAAGAAGACTCAAGGGTCAGGGTATGCCATATCCTGGGTGGATGACGTAAAGTCCTGCTTTGAACTGTTCCTGACAGAGGAAATCCAAACAATAGTCATGAACATGACCAACCTGGAGGAGAGATGGATATACAACAATGCCTGGGAGGAGGTAGACCGAATGGACATTCTAGCCTACATGGGTGTCTTGATTCTGTCCGGTGTCTACAGATCCAAGAATGAATCTGCCGTCAGCCTATGGTGAAAAGAGTCTGTAAGTAAACAGGAGTTTGAATCTTTCGAGCCACAATACCCCTGAAGACTTTTCACTGTCCTGGGTGTTGCATTTTGACAACCGAGACAAGAGAGTGAGAGATGTTCAGGCATCAGAAGCAAGGGCTACCAGGAAGAGGAAGAGGTGCAAACTGTGTGCACCAAGAGATGTCAAAACAAGCCTTGTGTAGTGCATCTAAATGTCAATGTAGTGCATCTATTTGCAAGGCACATGCCAAAATCACAACACACAGCCCAACATGTGCATGAAAAGATTATGAAGATTTTTTGGTAATTATCTTTTTTTGCTTTTCAAACCAGAACCATGGTATTTTATGTCATTATCTAATCATTTTCAGTGGTTTCAAAACAAAAGTCCTTGTTAGACATTGAAACTGGGTAATCTGTAAAAAGTAGCACAATATGTATAATCTAATCTACAGTATAATGCTCATTGGCCACAAATTGGCATGGGTGCAGTGGGCGTTCTCTCCGGGTACTCCGGCTTCCGCCCACAGACCAAAAACATGCTCGTTAGGTTAATTGATGACTCTAAATTGTCCGTAAGTGTGAGTGTGAGTGTGAATGTTTGTTTGTCCTTGCATGTGGCCCTGCAATTGGCTGGCTACCGGTTCAGGGTGTACCCCGCCTCTCGCTCATTGTAGCTGGGATAGGCTCCAGCCCCCCGCAACCCCAAAAGGGATAGGCGGTATAGATAATGGATGGATGGATGGATGGTATGATATATATGTGTGTGTGTGTGTGTGTGTGTGTGTGTGTGTGTGTGTGTGTGTGTGCGCGTGCATGCGTGCGTGTGTGTGTGTGTGTTCATGGATTTATAATCAGCAAGACCGGGAAGACAACAGGAGCGTTAAAACTATGTAGTTTCATTAAAACAAGAATGTAAACTGCTTGTGGCCCTTACTACAGTCTTCCTGTAACTCCACAGTACAGATATGTTTCATGGTACAAACAACAAGCTGACACAACTTACTATTAGTGGTGTTTGTCCTGATCTTATTAAAGTTAAGGAGTGTGAAGTGTGAATGTGCTCCAGAAATGTCAGGGCCAAGACAAAAAGGCATCTGAGGGACTTTTTGCAAAATCAGATTTCTCCAATTTCCCTGAGGGGTCCTCCCAAAGGGATCAATAAAGTTTAATCTAATCTAATCTAATCTAATCTAATCTAATCTAATCTAATCTAATCTAATCTAATCTAATCTAATCTAAAGTCCACTAAGTAGATTTCTGAAGGAGCTTTCAGTCACTTCTTGTGTCAGGTGCTGAAGTACTGAATTTCACTCACATAATAACATGCGGTTGGGTACAGTGTGTGGGGTGATAACCTCTATGTCTTGATGATGGTCTCTGGTGTACAATGTTAATGTTGTTTGTAATCACATGTGATGTCATAACAATGTCATACAGCACTCCAGTTTCTGCCTCTGATTGGTTTGCCCTGATATCACCCTGATGTTCAATCGTCAGTCCTTATGCCTAAAGCTTACCAACCCAACCAATGAAGGCAATGAGTACTCTCCAATCAGGGGCAGAGTAAGGCAGGTGGGAATTTGAGCTATTGGAATGATTCATTTGTTACTCTTTTTCAGTGTGAGTACACATTAATTGGGAAGCAAAATATATTATGTATGTTGTGTTCATTTGATGATGTAAAAAACTAAGTTGAGATTTTCAACACTAAATGATTTAGGCTTGCTGGTGACATTTACTGTGGCCTTTAAATGCAGCGCACTTCCCGATCTGCATGAGAGATGTATTTTGTCTTGACACACTGTATGGAAATGGTTTGAAAAAGCTTAACCAAATGCATTAGTTCCACTGTGCATGTCCCATACTGACACTCAAAACTCACATGTGCATAAGAGCTCAACATGTCAACAGATTCTTCTCTGTGAAAAGGGAAATAATCTTTCCAGTCTACATACATTCCACGCCTATCCAAACACTAAACAGTGAAGCTAATTCATCATTTTCAGGATGTGCATTCACTTTTCCCATCCATAAATACACACACTGGCTGAATGACAGGATTTTGTTTAGGCATTAAGCAGGATTTAGATTTAACCTCCCAACATATGCTAATAATCAATAACTTCACTAAGAAACTCACACATCCTCCTGCCTTTTATTTCTCATGTTTTGGTGTGGGGATGACCATTTCAGCTCTTCAGTGCAGACTCAGGCCAGTAAGCAGTCATCACAATAATGCTTTGTAACCCTGAACTGATCCATTTCAGTGCTGGCTTACCCCCTGGCCCCACCTTTTCTCCAAACTGTTCATCACCACCTCCTAGTACAGAACAAATAGTATTGGACTTACAACTGGAATGTAGAAATGTAACATGCATGGTAAGCAGGAATAAAAAAATAACCAAATCTATTAAGTTCCATGAAAGGATTCCATGCACAGTGTTTATTAGATGTAATTTGTAACAAAAAGGGTCGGCACTATTTTGCCACCTGTCATTTACTGTAGGTGAAGTTCAAGGGTCTGGCATGCACTAGGAGCTATTGCTGGTGAGATGCACAGTGCGTGATGAACAACTTCCCTTTCCTGCCGTTCTGCAGCTGTAGCCAGGCCCACAGCTCCTCTGGGCTGTAAATCAGAGCCTTTGTACTCCAGAAGGATCTTATCAGCCACAGGTGTGGGCTCTGCCTGGGGATTAGCAACCCTGCGCTGGAAACACTGAAAACAGGAGAGCTAGCCTCAGCCAAACAGAGGAGGAGAGGAGGATAGTGAGACAACTGAGGCATGAGTGCAAAAATCTGAGAGGAAGAAAGTGCCAAGGCTGTCAAGCATATTGGTGTTTTTGTTACGCAAACATTTCTTAGAGCAGAACAAAATGCTGTTCACTGTGGCATACAGTAGAACAAAAGAACCACTGATTTTTTGTCAAAATGGCAAAGTCAAAAACAGACTTTTAATTAATCAATAAAAAAAGTTTTAAAGTGTTTTCTGATCACATTTGAACTGCCAGGATATTTGTCCAGTACTGTTTTTACCATGTCAAGAAATCCGTTCTTCCTATTAAAATAACAGTGAGGTGCGGTCTGTTTGCAACAGGAACCAAAAGCATCATGTCCATTTATGCCCATCCCTACAGTTGAAATGTGACAGCTGAGGGGAACCCTAAACAGCATTGACACTGGACAGGAGACTGAATGAACACCAGAAATGGACAACTTTAGCTGTGAACACCAGGCCAGAGCTACTCACAGCATCCACTGGAAGAGGTCAAAGGTCATTGAACGGCAGTCAATGGATGGCCAGAGAAAAATGGAGGACATTCACATCTGACAGCACAGACCATATTTCCTGGTTATAGCAGATGACAGTTGTTGTCATGTTATCATCTAAGTCCATCCCTGATGAAGTCTGAAAGATGTATTTTGTTGTTAATGTATTGTGTGTCGTTAATGTTGGTATTTTCTTTATGACACACACTCCATCCCCTTAACTCCCCACTCACACACACTCATGCACACACAGTACCCAGAAGTTTGTGAGATCTAAGACTTCTATTTAGGCCATTCACTTCCTTTATAAAAGTTTTAGTTGATTTCGGAAGGTTGTTGCATAACCTGATACGACAGAAGCAACAAGAATCGCAGCTTTCGATGTAAGAGATTTGATGCTGGATCATACTATTGTGGTTGTCTCTTTGTCATTTAATTAGTGAGTAAACTAATTTGTTCAGAAAGCAGCCTCACCTACTGGGGTTTTAACATAACCATTATGTCTGCCTCCAGAGCAGCCCTGCTTCCAACAAATATTTCTAGAAGTAAAACTTCGCATGCCAAGTAGTGAGGGGAGCATAGGGATCTGTGGCAGAATGGGGGTTGTGAGGACTGTGTGCAGCCAAGCCCCCTTTTTGGACACCAGCAAGGGGAAAATTCACAGATGAAATGTGGCACAGGCCCATGGAATGCAATTTCAAGCTTCCACATCTGCAGGAAAGATGAAACCAGGTTCCTAATTTTACAATGATGATGTCAGTGAGAATACATAACAGCACTGGGTTGGGGTGCCAAGTCCCCCTCCACATGTTTCCTTCTTCTTTTTTCCTTTCTTTTTCAGCTTTTTTTTTTTTTTTTTTTTTTTTTAATTTCACCAAGTGTTTCTTGGGAAGTATTATAACATGCAGTATCTTCTCATGAGGGAAAAATGAGCCATAATGAAAGATTTTTCAAGGATAAATTGCTTATTTAAATAAATACATCTTTGTTAAAAGGGAAAGAAATGTAACTTTTACTACCACCACCAAAATGTAAAAGTAAAATTAAATTAAAACTTTGCTTAAAAATCAATATATTTTTGTTGTAACGTGTACCAAATTGTAATTACTACAGACAATGATTTTAACATTTTTCCAATACCCTCTATATTGATGTTTTTCAGGGGTGTTGAGATTTTGGTACCACTAACAATGTTGCTACTGTAATGTGATTGGTGCAGTATCTGTGTGGACAGGTACTCAAAATGGTTTGTAATATCATGGCAGTTCCAACAGCCACATAGGCATGCTGTGGGCCAATAATGTTAGCTGTCGCTTTACGACACACAGGACTCACAGGACTCCCTGTTGTTGTGAGTTTCAACAATGTCTACATTATCCATCATCTGGACCAGAGACAGAAAAAACAGCTAATGTAGACTTTTTCCAAATAATTATTTTTTACTATTCTTTACTTAAGCTAGCTAGACCCCATCATTTCTAAAATGTGGTATGAACACAGTCCTGAGTGTGCAGGAGCTGCCAATGAATCAGTTGTTATCCACAACTCAAAAATTTGCAAAAGGTCACAGGTGTGTAGCTCCAAAAAAGTGTCTTAATCCCACTACCAGGGGTGTCCAACCTACAGCCAGCAGGCCAGCTGCGGCCCATGGTCCATTTTTAATTGGCCCGCAGCAAATTCTAAAAACATACAGTAATGGAATATGGCACACACATGAAACTTGCGCTTGACTGTATTGAACTTCTTACTCTGGGTGGAGGTACTGTCTTCAACAAGACATCTTCTCCACTAAACAAATTAAACAATTAGAAAACATTTGCCATGGATGACTAAAAGTGGCAGAACAAAAGAAATGCAAGATAGCAAGTGAGTGCAGAAAATTTCAGACATGGTGGGAAAAATTAATATTTCTTCATAGAAGTCAAGGGGAAGTGTGTCTATTTGATTTGCGATAAAACTGTTGCAGTGATGAAAGAATATAATGTGCAACGATACCATTAAACCAAACATAAGACCTAGACCGATGCTGAGCGAGAAGAGAAAGTGAAGCAAATGGCAGCTTGCCTGCTAGCTCAACAACAGTATTTTTCCGTGCTAAAAAAAAACCTGAAAAAAAATGCCACAATAGCATGCTACAAGGTAGCTCAGCTCATAGTGCACCATGGGAAACCTTCCTCAGATGGTCACTTCATAAAACAGCGTGTCCAGAAACACAGTTGTGTGGTGAATCAAACACTTAAAAACATCAAGTGTCACATAAAGCTTGTGCTTTTAATTTTAACTCGATTGGATGTGATAAGAGCATATATGCCACAGAAATTTTTTGCAGGGAGTTGATGATAACTTTTACATTACAGAGGACCTGCTTGATCTTAGGAATCTAAAGGGCACAACAATGGGTAAGGGCATTTTTGAAGCTGTGACAGATGCAATTGACAAGATGGAGCTCAAATAGGACAAGCTGTGTATCGAGCTACAATGGGTGGGGCTCCAGCTATGACAGGCGAGTGCAGAGGAATGGCCTCTATGATGTGCGGCAAGGTGCAAGAGAGTGGAGGTGAGGCTGTTAAAATGCACTGTATCATCTACCATGAAGCCCTCTGTGCCAATACAATCCAGCTTGATGATGTGATGAACACAGTCATGAAAACTGTCAACATAATTTGATGGCTCCACCACAGAGAGTTTTCCTATCTGATGTCACTACTGAATACGGGGACCAACTCTATTATTCTAATGTGCACTGACTTAGTCGTGGGTGTGTGCTGCAGTGGTTTCATTCTCTGAGATCATAAATTGACCAGTTTTTTCCTGATTGCCAGCCATCCTTCATTCCAAAGTTCAGTAAGTGCTACGCTGTTCCCTTTATAGGTGAGTTAAAAATATATTACACAGTATCCATGTGAATGTCACCTCGCTGGGGGGGAAAGAGCCTGAGCTAGTGCGGGAGTTTGAGCGGTACTGGCTAGATATAGTCGGGCTCACCTCCACACACAGTCTGGGCTCTGGAACCCAACTCCTTGAGAGAGGCTGGACTCTCTTCTACTCTGGAGTTGCCCGCGGTGAGAGGCGGCGAGCTGGTGTGGGCTTGCTTATAGCCCCCCAGCTCAGCCGCCATGTGTTGGAGTTCTCCCCGCTGAGCGAGAGGGTCCAGCCCTGCAACTTCAGGTCGGGGATAGGGCTCTCACTGTTGTTTTCGGCCTATGACAGACTTTGCAGACCCAAACGTACTGTGAGGGTCTGTTGGGAACGTCTGGTGGAACCTGCTGTCAGGGAGGTTTTCAACTCCCACCTCCGGGAGAGTTTCGACCAGATTCCGAGGGAGGTTGGAGACATTGAGTCCGAATGGACCATGTTCTCCACTTCCATTGTTGATGTAGCCGTCCGTAGCTGTGGGCGTAAAGTCAGCGGTGCCTGTCGTGGCGGCAACCCCCGAAAGCCGGTGGCGGACACCGGAAGTAAGGGATGCCATCAAGCTGAAGAAGGAGTCCTATCGGGCCTGGTTGGGCCATGGGATTCCTGGGGCAGCTGACGGGTACCAGCAGGCAAAGCGTGCGGAAGCTCGGGTGGTTGTAGAAGCAAAAACTCTGGTCTGGAAGGAGTTCGGGTAGGCCATGGAGGAGGACTACCGGTCGGCCTCAAGGAAATTCTGGCAAACCGTTCGGCGCCTCAGAAAGGGGAAGAAGCTTTCTGTCAACACTGTTTACAGTGGAGGTGGGGAGCTGTTGACCTTGACTGGGGATATTGTCGGGCGGTGGAAGGAATACTTCGAGGATCTCCTCAATCCCACTGTCATGTCTTTCGTAGAGGAAGCAGAAACTGGGGACATTGAGGTCGGTTCATCCATCACCGGGGCTGAAGTCACTGAGGTAATTTGCAAGCTCCCCAGTGGCAAAGCACCGGGGGTGGATGAGATCCGCCTTGAGTACCTCAAGTCCCTGGATGTTGTAGGACTGTCTTCGTTGACGGTGAATCTGGACTGGCAGACTGGGGTGGTGGTCCCTCTTTTTAAAAAGGGGGACCGGAGGGTGTGTTCCAACTATCGGTGGATCACACTCCTCAGCCTCCCTGGGAACGTCTGTTCCAGGGTAGTGGAGAGGAGAATCCAGCTGAGAGTCGAACCTCGGATTCGGGAGGAACAAGGCAGTTTTTGTCCTGGCCGTGGAACACTGGACCAGCTCTATACCCTCCACAGGGTGCTTGAGGGTTCATGGGAGTTTGCCCAACCAGTCCACATGTGCTTTGTGGACTTGGAGAAGGCATTCGACTGTGTCCCTCGTGACATTCTGTGGGAGGTACTCCGAGAGTATGGGGTTGGAGGCCCTCTGTTGAGGGCTGTACAGTCCCTGTACAACCAGAGCAGGAGCTTGGTCTGCATTGCCGGTAGTAAGTTGGACCTATTCCCGGTGCATGTTGGACTCAGGCAGGGCTGCCCTTTGTCACCAGTTCTGTTCATTATTTTTATGGGCAGAATTTCTAGGCGCAGCCAGGGGTCGGAGGGGGTTCAGTTCGGGGGCCGGCAGATATTGTCTCTGCTTTTCGCGGATGATGTTGTTTTGTTGGCTCCCTCGAGCCAGGACCTTCAGCATGCACTGGGGGCGGTTTGCAGCCAAGTGTGAAGCAGCTGGGATGAGAGTCAGCACCTCCAAGTCCGAGGCCATGGTTCTTGACCGGAAAAAGGTGGCTTGCTCCCTTCAGGTTGGAGGAGAGTTCCTGCTTCAAGTGGAGGAGTTTAAGTATCTTGGGATCCTGTTCACGAGTGAGGGAAGGATGGAGCGTGAGATTGACAGGCGGATTGGTGCGGCAGCTACAGTAATGTGGTCGCTGTACCAGTCTATCGTGGTGATTTACTGGTCAATCTACGTTCCTACCCTCACCTATGGTCATGAACTTTGGGTCATGACCGAAAGAACAAGGTCCCAGATACAAGCGGCTGAAATGAGTTTCCTCCGCAGGGTGGCAGGGCGCTCCCTTAGAGACAGGGTGAGGAGCTCTGTCACCCGGGAGGAGCTCAGAGTAGAGTTGCTGCTCCTCCACATCGAGAGGAGTCAGCTGAGGTGGCTCGGGCATCTCTATCGGATGCCCCCTGGATGCCTCCCTAGGGAGGTGTTCCAGGCATGTCCCACTGGGAGGAGGCCCCCGGGAAGACCCAAAACACGTTGGAGTGGCTATGTCACTCGGATGGCCTGGGAACACCTCGGGATCACCCGGAAGAGCTAGGGGAAGTGTCTGGGGAGAGGGAAGTTTGAACGTCCCTGCTCAGACTGCTCCCCCCGCGACCTGGCCCCGGATGAAGCGGGAGAAAATGGGATGGGGATGGGAGTATCCATGTGTTCACAAACACAATTACTTGATACATTCAGTCAATTAAAGTTGAAAACATTTTCAAACAAATGTTAGTTAACCCCAATAACTTATTTGCATAACCAGTTTAAATATCCTCTTGTCCCCTTATTATTTTCCCCCCTTTATACAGGGCAATGCAGGGGATCACCATCCTCACTAAGAAGCAATCTGAGGCTGCTGTTTTGAGAATGAGCTGCCAACCCCTTTTGTTACAAACTAAATTAAAACCCATTGATAGGAAGTTGTTATGTAGGCTGTTTTTCTTTAGGCGCATTCAATTATCAAGCATAATTTACCAGTATTTGATTGATTTTGTTAACTTTAATACACTAGAGGTGAGGCGATATACTTCACCTTTAGTAAGTGGCCAAGCCTTTCCTATATTTGTCTGTATGTGGCCCTAAGTGAAAAAAGTTTGGACCCTGATTAGGTAATAGAGCAGAGATACAAGACTGCGGTGATGCTCTCCATTCAATTCTAACACACGGAACCTGACAGCGTATCTGCTTGTAATGTCAGCTCTCTGTTTTCACTCAACACCCACTCAGAACCTCTTAGCTTAGACATTGCATCCACAATATGTCCGCAGTTTTATTCTGATTGAAAAATTAAAGCTCAACAATGAGTGCAGTATAATCAAACCTGATTCACTTATGTTTTTGTGTGTAATAAAATGTTACTTATACAAAAAAGTGAGGAGAGTTAAAATTTCTGTTGTACTTCATATGTCTAAGGGAAAATGTACTAAGCATTGTGGCAAATATGATTCTATTGACTGTACTTTGGCTGTTAATGATGATGGTGATTGCAAATTTTCACACTGTGTTTTAAACTCCCCGTTCTCTGACTGACAGGTTAAATATGTCTGCTCTGATGATCTGGGACGATGATCCCACTGCTCATTTTTAAATGATAGCCTGTTTCTTTGCACAAATCATACCTTTACAAGAAACAGCTTTACTCTGCTTTTGTGAGGGGGAAAAGCACCATCACATTTTCCTTTTTTCCCTCTACGGCTGTGTTACTCAGAATTTATGATTTATTTATATCCGTTGGCCTCAGTAGAATACCAAACATTATTTTTAACCAAGTCGAACCAAGGTAACAGAATGACCCAATGAGCTGGAGCTGTATATTTATGCCCACGCACTTTTCTGTATGACATGATGTTCTACTTATTGTATACATATTGCACATTACTGTAAATGGAACAAACATGGAAACATTCTCCCAAGAGTGTGCCAGTAGCAATGCCTTTTATGTTCAAGAGTTCCTGTCAAAGAAAATGCTGCACAACTACCTGTGGATCAGACCCAATTAGCCATGTGCTGTGATCAGAGGAAAATCACTTTCCCCTATTGAAATGTCTGTCATGGTCTGAACTTCAACAGCAGAAAGACTGTATTTACATATCAAGAAAAACCTCACAGTTTATAGACCCAAATAGAACTATTTTGCAGCTCCAAACACTGAGGAACCAGAGGCTGGGGTGCTTTCAATTGCTTTCAGTCAAGATTTTTCAATAACACACATCACACAATGCATGACAGCATAGGCTCACACACACGCATTTTTTGTATTTCCATCATTTCTATGGACATTACATAGACTTACATTAATTTTCTGGAGACTTTCAGACTTTCCCTAACCATAACCATCACCACTACTAGCCTCACCATAACCTTAACCCAAACCGAACCTTACCCTACCCTAAACCCAAGCCATCACCTTGAAATGTAATGATTTACATTAGAGCGACTTGTGTTGTGTCTTGTAAAAGAAGGGGAGTCCCCCAGTATCACGCCAAAGCATGTTATATGGAATGAAAACAACACCTTTTCATTCTGTGGTCAAGCAATAATAGCAATGTCCGGTCACACTTTTCAAATAAAGCTTGCTGAGAACTGACAGTTGCTGTTTGGTTAGGTTTAGGCAACCAAACTACTTGGTTAGGTTTAGGAAAATATCATGGTCAATATTGTATGTTGGTTTCTCATGGGAATCAAACCCTGGTGTCCTTTGTGAAGGTCATCTGTGTAATCTACCACTCCATACATTGTACATTCATACATGTGTGTAATTTTCGTGCCAAGGTAAACCATCTTAATGATATGTTATCCTCCAGTGAATCGGCAGGTCTGTTACATGCTTTGGCCTAAGACTGGCCTGAAAAGAAAAAAAAAGTTTGTAGGTTTATGCCATGTTCACGTCGACAGTAGCATTTCATGAAAAAACACAACTCTCTCATTCAGTCTGGTAAGATAGCCATGATGCCAACGCAGCATTATCTGGTAAACCTTGAATCTGCCTCAATTTTTGCTGCAATGCAGTGTAGCATCATCCTGCAAGGGGCTTTGCTTTGCAAGCACATACAGTGTGTTTGATAACCATTGCAGTGGCTGATATTGTTCTCATAGATTATGTCCAACACTAATGCCTCAATAGGCAAAAGACAGAAAGATGTTGCATGCTTCCTCTTGTAGAATGGATACACCAGCTGGCCAGCAGAGTTTTCACATAACATGGAAATAGAATCACAATGTATTTACTTACTCTGAGGAAATTTTTTGGAATGTCCATCTGCATTTATATGGGATAATGGTTTCCATATTGCTTGTGGGAGATGTAAGGAGGTGGGGGCATGGGGAGCAAAACCTGTAACAAATACTGTGTGCTGCCACTGTTTATCAAACCATTTAAAACACCACAGACCTACATTTGTGACCAGATTTTCCCCAGAAAAAAATACTTAAAAAGCAGCTATTACAGCATTTAGTGTTCACTTTACATTAACATACAGTGAAATATAATATCAAAAAAACTTCAATTTCCACTTTACATTAAAGGGACAAAGGGAACAATTTTACATGTCAAACTACTGAGTACGGTTTTGCCTACTCAGCGTATGAAAACAGATGTATGGTGTTCTCTCTGCCTCTGGCAGGCCCAGTTCAACTCCAAAAATTACAACTGATAAAAAATTACAAGTGACATCACTTGAGTAATCTTGTCTTGGGGGTTGTAGGCTTGGAGTATGAAAGACACAGGTTTTTAATTCAAACCTCCATGGTTTGAATTAAAGATTCTGTTCCATCTCCTGCTTTCTGTGATCACTGATGCTTTGTTTTAATACAAACTCATTGTTAAGTAGTAAATAGTCACAGAGACATTAAGTAGGAGACACTGATCAAATCACTATTTTATCTGAGTATCTGTCTGACATAAACAAGCGAATGAAAACAGCTCTGCTGTGGGATCTGCTATAATGAGTTAAAATATGTGATCACAGCGTGGAATAGTGGAGAAATTTGATTTGCCTTCTTAACTTTACTGCCACATAGCCACCAACCAGGCTTTCAGGTTTTGCTTGTCCCAACTGACACATCAGCAGGCATTTTCAGATTCACTCTGGAAAAAGTTTTGGAAAAGTCTAATTTTTGGATGAGCAAAACAGATTTAATGGGGCAGATTTAATGAAAATCTATTTTCAAGTCAACATTACTTTCATGTTTGCACTTTTTCAGTTTGGTTTAGGTTATTAACGCTGACGGCCAACAAAGAAAGAACTCAGGGCAGACGTGAATCAGTCAAGAAAAAGAGATTTATTTACAATTTACATGAAAAGGTAAACAACAGAAGTGGGTTTGAAAAAAATGTGGGGGAAGGAGGAACTGTAGGGGTTGTGCCAAACAAAATTAACAAAGTACAAAGATATAGGGCTTAGCACAACAATAACTGTATGGAAAGAAAAAGAAAACAAAAGGACTGACTATCTTATCTCCAAAAGTGTCTGAACATAACAAAATTACAACAGTGGCAACAACTCATAACCTAGTGAAGTAACAGTTTCCTTCTACGTGCATGAATGTATAGGGTACCCCAGCCTTACCTCAGTCCTACCTCCCCACCACAAACCTTCCTAGACAGCAAACAAAGTCAGAGCAAGAGCAAAGCCAGACAAGGGCTTTTAAATGGTGTCCTCTGTCTCTGATTGGCTACTTGGCTGGAGTGTGAGCCAATCCACAGCTCTTCTGGAGCTCACAGGTGGCAGCCATGTGTTAGCGTTGCGTCGGCATTGTGTCTCTCCGCCAAACGCCTCGGTCAAATCTGACTTTTTATGATATTTAAGCAACATTTTTATGGTACACCTTTTAGATCTTGTTTCTTTTTAACTACTCCTCCTAATCAGAGAAACAATTTCAGTAATCGGACGCCTCAATCTCAAGAAAAGTAAAATAGCTGAGCACAGCTCAGGTAGCCATGGCTCCACTTACCTCGCCATCCGGCTGTCAAAGCTGTTTCGCCCTCGGCAAGAAAACTGCTGAGCTGGAGCAGAGGATTTCCACTCTCTACAAAATCCAGGAAGCTGAGAGACACCTGGACACTATCCTCTGCGGCCCTGCACAAGTCTCTGCTTCCAGTAAAGACCTTGAGGCCACGGCTCCCTACTCGACTACTGACTCCACGCAGCGCGCGACTACGGCCCCGGCTGCAGGCTTCACTCCACCTGCTGCTGCTCCTGCTCTGGCCGCCACCACCACTGCCTCGATACTCGGCTCTACCGCACTGACCTCTGGTTCCACTCCATCCGCCTTTCCTGAGGACCCCTGGTTCCAGCTCGGGGCTAAACCCAAGGTCCCAGTCAGCTCCACTCCTTTACACGCGGACACCTGGGTGGTTGTTGGCGACCGCAAGAGGAGGGAGAGGCTGTCATTCCATGCTCCCTCAACCTGTGACATCCAGCTTCAAAATCGTTTTAACATCCTGGACTCACATGAATTTCCACCACTGGCTGCGAACCTGGAGCCTTCTTCTTCACCTCCCAGGATTTTAAATGATTTCAGTGGATCTCCACCACTCCCGTCTGTCCCGGTGAACGTACCTAGGGGAACAACTCGCCCCACACCCCGCCGAGCACAGCAAAATTTCACCCCGGCTCTGCGGGGCTCTTCTCAACGGCCCTCATCCCGGTCCGTGACCTCTTCTGCCCGACGTCGGATCCTGAAGGAGGTTGTGCTCCGGCGGTCTTCCTCGTCTGGAGCCAGTGGGGAATCCCTCTCTCAGGCCCGACAAAACATCCCCTACATTGCACCCATCTGTCCGGACACACAGCGCTGACCACGCATCATCTAGCCACGGGACCTCACAACCTCCACCACTTTGTCCGCTCTTCCCTCAACCACTTTAGTAGTGGGCGATTCAATAATCCGGGGAATTTGCTTTTTCAACGCAGCCACTCACTGCTTTCCAGGAGCCACAGTCCCAGTTATCCTGGAGAAACTTCCAGGTCTGCTGCGGTCACTCCCATCCTCCATAAGCCGTGTCTTAGTACATGTGGGCTGCGTTGACACCGTCTGAGCTGCTCAAAAGGGATTTTAACAACCTTTTTAACTTCTTAAACAACTGTGGTAAGTCCGTTTTTATCAGCAGTCCTCTCCCCACACTGTCTCATCATGGAGCATGGCGTTTCAGCAAGCTACTTTATCTAAACACTTGGCTACAGTCCACCTGCAGAGCTTTTAACGTTGGTTTTATTGACAATTTTAACCTGTTTTGGAACCGTCCCTCCTTTTATAGGGCTGACGGAGTTCACCCCAACAGGCTCGGCAGCCAAATGCTAACTGCTAATATTCACCACGCCGTCCAGTATGCTCCACGAGACTGACTGTTTACCTGTCACATCCCCTCCCCAGATTTCTCTTCTCCGTCCACACCAGCTGTTCACAATACTATTACACTCACTAGCCCCCCCACAGTCCACAGCTGTCATTACCACCGAAACCGGACATCTTTATTATACAAACCATTACAGGCAGACGTTTTCCCCGGACTCACAGACAGAGTGCTTTTAACAGGGATAACCTCATACACCCGGTCATTTTCTCTCCCTGTGATCATGAGCGCACGTTCAGCAAGAACATTAACCTGGCTGTGCTGAACGTGCGCTCTCTTTTAAACAAATCTTTTATCATTAAATAACCTGATTTTAGACAACAAGTTAGATGGGTTACTTTTAACAGAAACATGGCTTGGCACAGAGGCACCAGTCGTTCTCACTGAGGCTTGCCCACCAAATTTTAACTTTTGATTCTCCACCAGGGGAGGCAAGAGAGGAGGCGGGACTGCATCAATTTTAAATAATATTTTATTGTCAAAGGAAGTCTTTTTTAACAATTATTCATCTTTTGAGTATCACGCCTTTGTTTTTAGCAGTCCTCCTGTTCTCTGCATCACTGTTTATAGACCACCCCATCATTCCTCTGCTTTTATCAGTGAATTTTCAGAGCTTTTATCAATCATACACACCACTTATAACAGAATTTTAATAACTGGCGATTTTAACCTGCACGTTGATAACACCTCGGACTCACTGTCCAGAGAATTCTTAAACCTTTTAAATTGCATGGATTTTTATCAGCACGTCACACAGCCAAGTCACAACAGAGGACACACCCTGGACCTGGTCATAACTTATGGCCTCTCTACTGGTGTATCTTCTGTTGTTGACCTGGCGGTGTCAGACCATTATTGTGTGTATTTTAACATCGCCAGTTTTAACCATCAGGGCGCCCCGGTGAGAACAGTGAGGAAATGCCACCTAACTTCTGAGGTGGCTGCAAATTTTATCGAGATTTTACGGAGCACTCCTGCAGAAGTCTTACCTGCACCCTGTGATTTTATTGTTGACAATTTTAACAGGACACTGCAATCATCTTTAGACTCTGTAGCTCCACTTTTAACAAAAACGGTAAAAACAAAACCTTTACCCCCGTGGAGAAGTAAAGATGAAATTAAAAAATCAAAAAGACTATGCAGGATTGCAGAGAGAAGGTGGAGAAAAAACAAACTCACAGTTCACTATGAAATATTCCATGAACAACTCAAATCGTACAATAAAACAGTCAAACAGGCAAGAATATCCCATTTCTCAAACCTCATCTCAAATAATAAAAACAACCCAAAATTACTTTTCTCCACCTTCAATCTTTTAACTAATACTATTTCTAAAAAATCCCCAGAGACACCAACGGACGCCCTCTGCGAGGACTTTGCAGACCACTTCAGAAGTAAAATCGATGACATCAGATCCAGGCTTGTATCACATCAGAATGTAACTTTTAACACACCGGGACAGTCGATTTTACCCGAGGAAACACTGGAGAGTTTTGACCTGGTTGATGTGAGGACACTTGGTCGAGTTTTCTCCCAGGTAAATCCAACAACCTGCCTTTTAGATCCAATTCCCACATCACTTTTAAAGACATTTTATGGATTCTTTGAGGAACAAATCTTAAATATAGTGAATTGCTCTCTTCAGACGGGTGTCTTCCCTGCTGCCTTCAAAATGGCAGTGGTGGAGCCCCTTCTGAAGAAGAGCAATTTAGACCCCAGCATTCTTAATAATTACAGACCCGTATCCAACTTACCCTTTTTAAGTAAGATTTTAGAAAAGCTGGTTTTTAACCAACTAAATTCCATCCATCCATCCATTATCTTCCGCTTATCCGGGGCCGGGTTGCGGGGGGAGCAGTCTGAGCAGGGACGCCCAGACTTCCCTCTCCCCGGACACTTCCTCCAACTCTTCCGGGGGGATCCCGAGGCGTTCCCAGGCCAGCCGAGTGACGTAGTCACCCCAGCGTGTCCTGGGTCTTCCCCGGGGCCTCCTCCCGGTGGGACATGCCTGGAACACCTCCCTAGGGAGGCGTCCAGGGGGCATCCGATAGAGATGCCCGAGCCACCTCAGCTGACTCCTCTCGATGCGGAGGAGCAGCGACTCTACTCTGAGCTCCTCCCGGGTGACAGAGCTCCTCACCCTATCTCTAAGGGAGCGCTCCGCCACCCTGCGGAGGAAACTCATTTCAGCCGCTTGTATCCGGGACCTCGTTCTTTCGGTCATGACCCAAAGTTCATGACCATAGGTGAGGGTAGGAACGTAGATTGACCGGTAAATCGAGAGCTTCGCCTTTCGGCTCAGCTCCTTACCAACTAAATTATTTTTTAAATACTAACAACATTTTAGAGAAATATCAGTCTGGTTTTAGAGTGAACCACAGTACCGAGACAGCCCCTTAAAGATTTTAAATGATATCAGGTGTAATGCGGACTCACAAAAACTCACAGTCCTGGTGCTACTGGATCTAAGTGCTGCCTTTGATACAGTAGATCACCACATTTTATTAAATAGACTCAGAAACCTGGTGGGCCTCTCTGGTACTGTTTTTTAAATGGTTTTACTCCTATCTCACAGACCGTTGTTTCTATGTAAGTTTGGATACATGTTCCTCCGGAACCTGTGAAATGAAATGTGGGGTACCCCAAGGGTTAATTTTAGGTCCAGTACTTTTTAATCTTTACATGCTTCCCCTTGGGGATGTCATCAGGAGACACGGCATCAGTTTCCATAGCTACGCTGATGATACACAGCTTTACATTGCCGTGTCTCCTGATGACATGGGGCCTATTGATGCCCTTTTAAACTGTATTTTAGACATTAAGTCATGGATGGCAGAAAACTTCCTACAGCTCAACCAGGATAAAACAGAGGTTTTAGTTATTGGTCCTGAAGGCAAGAGAGAGACACTTTTACCAAAACTACAAGGTTTTACACCATCACAATCTGTTAAGAACCTGGGCGTCATTTTTGACTCTGAGCTTAGTTTTATTCCTCATATTAAAAATATAACAAAGATTGGTTTTTACCATCTTAAAAATATAGCCAGAGTCCGCCCATTTCTCTCTCAGGCTAACACGGAGGTGCTGATGCATGCTTTTATCTCCTGCCGTCTAGATTATTGTAATGCCCTGTTCTCTGGTCTTCCCAAAAAGACTATCTATAACTTACAATTACTACAGAACTCAGCCGCACGTGTGCTGACGAGGACCAGAGGGCGGGAGCACATTACACCGGTTTTAGAATCGCTGCATTGGCTCTCCGTGTGTTTCAGGATCGACTTTAAGGTGCTTTTATTAGTCTTTAAGTGTCTTAACGGTCTTGGGCCATCTTATTTATCTGACCTGTTTTTATCATACCAGCCCTCGCGGATCCTGAGGTCCTCTGGCACCGGCCTTTTGATTGTTCCAAGGGTACGGACCAAAGCCCACGGGGAAGCAGCATTCAGCCATTATGGTCCGAAGCTTTGGAACAGCCTGCCAGAGTGCTTCAGGACTGCAGAGACTGATTTCTTATACTCTTTTAACTCAGACTATAGAAATAAAGTTTGATTGATTGATTGATTGATATTCCACTTCTCACCTGCAGGACAAAAGGAGGGGAGAGCGAGAAATATATATATATATATATATATATATAGAGAGAGAGAGAGAGAGAGAGAGAGAGACACACACAAACTCTATACACATAACACTCGCTCTTTCTGACTTACAGTTGATTGAAGATCAGTCATAATGACCATTCAGTTCAGGATGACAGTGATGTTCCCTCACACTGATCACGAGAACAAACCTCACTTCCTACAACAGATCCATACCTGGCCATATTGTGCTATACAGTATAGCTACGGGGACAGCCAGACGGCATCTGCTACTACTGCCTTTGGGAAACCTGACACTGCCTTGTCCCAGTCTGCTCTTTGTTGCCATAAGGGTCGACTGCTGTCATCCCTGTGTAGCAGGCTGTCTGTTCCTGATTACCATCTTAGTAAGTATTATATCTAAATGTTGCATTAACTGAAATATTGTCCAGTCACAAAGCCTGAAAATGATATGGTATGTTAAGGTGTCATTGAAACACATCAGCGTGCTGCCAGCCATGTTATGTTTTATTGTTTTAAATGGCTGCACAGATGTACCTTATGGGAATGACACACACAGCCAAGTCATCTCACACAAGTTTCACAATATATTTATGGTTTTGAAGAGATATCTCACCTTCTTAAGCCAAGGCACTTCTTATCAAACAAACAACGAGCCTGGCAGCATTTTGTTACCCTGCTTGTTACACATGTCTGATCTGACATGTCTGACTTGCTAGCTAAATGTTGCAGGTATTGCTTAAGTGGCTAGTAATGCAATGTAAGGTATTAAAATATCTATTCTGAGCCTGAGCACTGTGAAAGTGCTCACAACAATAATATCAATGAACAGCCATGTACATGCGTGGCTCCTCTACATCTGTGCACATGCATCTCATTTGCACTCACTAATTTTGGCACTGATATGTCATCATAGAAAAGCCCCATCCTGGACTACAATAGAATTAAATTGAAATATCCATTGAAAAGTATACCCCAGTGGACAATTATACATTTCTGTCTGTAGTGGTAGTGTAATGAGTCATCAATGTTTTAACTTTTGTTGTCATTTCTTTTAATGGCCAGCCTTCTGTGACAAACATCCATACACAGTACTGTTCATTTGTCGAGTCAGCAGGACACAATAACCAGGTTCCTGTTTGAAGTCTGGTTTCTTGTGAGTGTGGCTACATCAGGCTTTCTCTGTGGTTTGGAAACCATGGTGAGGCACAATCAGAACTCAAGTCAGGCAGCAGCTCTAGAGAATTCCCAACAAAAACTTGCTCTGCTTGCAGTGAAATCTAGAGAATCAGGGAGCTGATACACAAGGTTTTAGAAATAGATGTGACCTCTCCAACGGACTAATGGCTGGTTTGTGTCTTGATATATGTTTGCATTGATCAATCAACAGATCTAGTTAAGGTCTGGGGCCCGTTTCACAAAGGAGGTTCAACAAACTCTGAGTCTAATCCTGAACCTTGAGTTGATCTAGCCTGAGATAGGAAACTCGGAGTTTCCGGTTTCAGAACAGGTGATTTGACTGGAGCCCCGATTCGACGAGTCACCATGGCAACAGGGAAGAGGGGGGGCTGCGTTTTTTACTGCACTAGAGCTGGAAATCTTAATGCGCTCATACGGCGAGTTTGAACACGTTTTTAGAAAAAAGTGCAACACCGCTGCAGCCGCAAAAGAGAGAGAGACGGCGTGGGAAAACATTGCTGCTCGGGTCAATGCCTAAGTTTAAATGTAGTCCTTTGCAATCGCAATGATATTACAGGGGAAAACTGCTTGAATGGTAGCTCATTAATTTATTTCATGTAGGTGCAATCCCGCGGGGGAGAAGCGCACTTGGCAGCAGCTTAAGATGAAATATAAAAACATTGTTCAAACAGGTAAGACCTCAGCATAATTTAATGGGGGTACCTCAATTTGATCATGTTTTACATTGTAAAGTAAATATTAAGTGGCTGTTGTTTTATCTCCCACATAATGCTGTTTTCACACACATAAATGTCTTCTCATCTATATCATATTCTGTTAAATAATTAGGCCTATTTAAACCAACACAGTCTTCTGCTCAGCCAACAGAAAGAAGGCAGATTCCCACAAAATGGGTGGCGGCCCAGCACCGCCACCTCTAACGGAGGCAGAGGAGCTGGCCCTAAGCCAGAATTTAGGAAGGCCAGTGGCTGAGGGAATCCCTGGAGGGAGCTCATCTTCAGAGCTCACCCCCCCAGAACACAAGTGGCTTCATAAAATGTAATATGCCTAGGCCTATATGTCTTTTTTAAGCCTATTCATAAAAATATTTATTTCCCTTTCATGTGTTTTTTTTTTCTTTTGTCCCAACAGATTCTGATGGTGCTATCTGCCTGGTGGAGGCCCCTCACACCACCACAGACCTTGTAACTGTAAGTAGGCAATACTCCAAAGATTTTGCCAAATGGTAGTTTAAGTATACTGAAACATATCACTCATCTAGGATGAAGAGCACGAGCAAACTGTGTCTGCTGCCTTTACAAAGGGGGATCCAGAAAGGCCTATAGAGGTAACATCTTGATATGTTACTGATAGTTCTCTTCCCATTTACATTTATTAACATTCTGGTGGAATATAGAGTGTGACATTTAGCCTACACTGAAGTATTAACACATTCTCATCCTTTTTCACACGGCATGGCTGGGCAGCAGCAGGAGAGTCCCTCAACTTCCACAGCACAGATTGACACAGTGAGATGGATGTTCAGTAAACACCAGAGGTTCATTCTGTGGAATTCATGTGCAACTGTATAATTTAATGTCCTCCTTATGTATTCCCAGTTACCAGTAAAAGAGATTTATAAAATTCAGCTGCTGAAAAAAAATCCAAAAAACCAACAAAGAAATGCAATACTTGGACTGCCAGATTAGGAGGGCAGATCTAGAAATTGAAATACTGGAACACAAATTAGAGGTGGGTGCATGGTCACAGGTGAATTATGTTAATTATGTTAACTATTGGAACATGATGGTGACTCTCTGAAATGACTATGGCATATGGTGTCTCTGACTGCTCTGCCATCCTGCATAGCTGGCAGGTGGATGGACCCTGATGGTCATCATCAGGGTCTTCAATTTGTAGGGCAGGGTGTCGCTCTCCTCTAATACTGACAATATTATGAAGAACAACACATGCCACAATGATATCACAGGCCCTCTCAGGGGTCACCCTGAGGTGACGTAGGCACTGGAAACGGGCTTTCAGTAGGCCTATGGTCATCTCCACCCAGGCTCTCGTTCTGCAGTAAGCCCGGTTGAAGTTCTGTTGGGGGCCTGATTCAGGGTCAGGGTAAGGGGTCAGCAGCCTAGGTTGGCATGGGTAACCTCTACCCAGCAGAAGGCCATCAAACTCTCCTGTAATGTGTAGTGGACACATCAGAGTATATTAAAGGAGGGAGACAAGTGAATTATATTGTGCAAATCTTTAGGCTGCTTACCACGTTGCAGTCTGTTGCTCAGGTTAGACTCGCGATAAATCCTTGAGTCATGAACAGACCCAGGACACTTGGCCTCCACATTGGAAATTAGGTATGCAGTATCACATACGATCTTGACAGTGCAGAGAATGACAGATTTTGAACTATGATGCAGTCTTTAACATTTTGAAACAGTAGTCAATCTACATGTACCTGCACATTTATGCTGTGAATGGACTTCCTATTCACATAATCTGCTTCATTATGCGAGGGAGCCGTGATGGGGATGTGTGTGCCATCTATGCAGCCAATCACACTGGGGAATCCTAAAAGAAATTAAAATTACTAATCCCATTCTGAGGTTGCATCACAATGTCATTAATGGAATATAATTTAAAATTCATTTGGATCTCTACATCATTCACCTGCAATCCTGTGGAACTCCTCCTTGATGACTCTGACAGGTTTATGTCCACAAAGATGGGTAATAGCCGTTTCAGCGCGAGGCACACTTTTCTGATCGCCCTGCATACAGTTGCCTTACTTAAGTGCTCTGCATCTCCGATATTATACAAAACACTCCCATTTGCAAAGAAACGCAGCGCAACGCACAATATCTGCTGGGATGTGAGAGCATGACTACGGCTGGTAATGTTGCAAATGTAAGGACGGATTATTGTGTATGTAGATGATGGACTGTGACGTGAAACGGTACCGTTCAAAAACATAACTGTCTGGAAATGCCAGAACATCTATGCGCAGTCTGATAACCATCTCCCAATGAATATTTAATTCCCTGCGCAGTAATGCTGCACCTTCATCCACGGGATCGTTGTCAAAAGGACATGCCATGTTAGTGAAAAAAGTGGACTTCTAATATAGGCCAACTGACTGATTTTTTTAAATAACAGACGGCAGAACTATGTTATACCAAAACTCACCTGCTGACTGAATGAATGAGGAAATCAAAACACGTGTGTGGCTGACAGAGGGCGGAGACAGAGAGAAACTCGAGGTTCATTGAGAATAACCTGGTCCCGACCAGATTAGGTTCATAGAGTCTGTTACCATGGTAACTGAGTGAGAGCTTAAGTTACCTCTCTCTGTGAAACAGGCTAGAGTTACCCCTCTTTCTCTGGTTTGAGTTTCCTCCCTTTGTGAAATGGAAAACTCCGAGTAACAAACTCAGAGTTTTCACCAAACCTGCTTTGTGAAACGGGCCCCTGGTTCCTGCACAACAGTAGTTGAAAAAAGAAATTCTTGATATACCATACAATGTTATTGTGCAGGATTATGAGTGAAATTGGACTGTAGTAAGAGTTACTTGCCTACCGCCTGTGGTAGTCTATTTAACAATTTAGACTGGATTATATCAATGTAAATATTTCTGCTATAATGACAAGGGCACTTGTATAAAAGCTGTATTTCTCTCTGTTTAGCTCCCATTTTATTGTATCTCACTTATTGTTGTATAATGTACCTGTCACACTTACCTGGAACTGGTCTTTCTGTTTGTGATTTTGATTTTTAAGTTGTTACTCCCGGCTTGTTTTTGTTTGGTCCTGTCTTGTGTTTGTTTGTTTGTTAGTTTGTTTGTTTATTGATAAAATTAATAAATACATTAAAAAACAAAACAAAACAATTTAGACTGGGGCAAAGATTGAAACACATATAGTACAGGTTGATACACACCCTCTCCAAAGTTTTATACCATTCACTGAAAGCAGTGAAACGTTCCCTTTAACTGCTAATTGAATACGGCAATAAAACTACCAGGCTCATGTGCTGAGAAGCTCAAAGATGACTGCATTTTTATTCCATAGTGTAATGTTACAACTACAACTAAATAGAAGAAGTTAGCCAACAACAATCAACAACAATACAACACAGATGCAAATGAGTCATAGCTTAAGCAAATAAACAGGTGCTCCCCTCTTGAATATAAACAGCAGCAGGACCACAAGCCGAGACCTTCAGCTGAGTTAACCATGACCTCAGACAGAGCAAAAGCTTCACCTACTGAGTCATGTAACTGCAATGTTGCTGCTATAAACACAAACACAGGGTTTCTGTGGATAAACCACATATGTCCATCATGAAGTTTGGTATGAGGTGAAGAAGTGTCCATGATGTCACTGAAAATGCTGTTTTACAACAGGAATAAATGCTGGTTCTTGGTAATTATCTATGAAACAGCTTTGGCTCCGGTTAATGGCCACAAAAAGGCTGACACATTGAAATGTTTCAACAAACCTTGATGAAAACTGTGGCCCTGGCAAATGCCATGGTCGGAAACATAACCTATACAAGTATTTGAATTCAAGTTTTCTTCTCTAACACATCCTCAGGTGTAAGCAACCAAAACAACTTCTGTAATCTTTAAAAAATCTTTCATCTTTAAAAAATCTTTCAGATGATTCAGGATTCATATGTTTTCTGATCTGCCAGATGTATTGTTGAGGCTTGCTTAGGTTTAGGCAAGTGCTTGGTTAGGACAAAGCTTGGTAAAGACTGCTGTCACTTGATTAGGGTCAGATAAGGTAAAGGGCTTAGAAATCAATGTAGACTGTTGTGAATAGGTGCAATCCAAATTATAGCCTACGTTGTCAAAGTCAGATGTTTTTATCTACCCTGACCTTCTCCCTAAAGAGCAGCACACATGCTGTACGCTACGTATTGGCCATTCATCATTAGCCATGATGATGATGATGATGGATGTAGCTTGGTAGCTATCTTGCTTTCCTTAACTCTGTCATAGTCCTGCCTTCAAAGGCCTGATTGGTCAATCTCATTCTTCAGTGAGCACATCACCAGCCACCTGACATGCCAGATGCATTGCTACACAGAACATAGCAACCTCAATGAAAGCTGTACAGTCATAGTTAGCATGTTTTTCAGTTCATAGCTTCAGATGTGGATACATTACAAGATCCAGCTTTTGCTGTCTCCATTCTATTGGAGTGTCTAAGCCCCAGCTTAGCATTGGAATGGTTACAGAATATTTTGTCTAATTCTACTTTAACGGAGGCATGTATGTGTATATATATGAATCTAACAGTGTATACATTATATTTTTCTGTAGTCTTTACAATGTTTCTGTAAACCATACTTCTGTATGCCTTATACATGAAGAAATAATCTCCCCCGTCTTTGCTTTCCTATAAAGCATTCCTCCCTCTCACTGACATTACCACCACAGGACTTAAAAACAGATGCAGTCATAAAAGCATTTATTAGGGAGGCCTTAGTTCTTTCTTTAATGTGAAGGCTGCACCTGCTAGCCTGCTAACCTAATATGATCTCCCCTCAGCTTTGTGGGAGAGGGCTCCTGGTGTTTTAACACCTTCTGGGAGTCCCAGGTGCATACTCTAGCACTCTAGCCAGTTTTTCTCTCTGTCCATGTTGTTTTTCTCTTTCATTTGAAGACAGCAGAAAACAGCAAGACAGTAGTAAAAACAAAGAAATAGATTGCATTTCAACACGTCTTATGTCAGAACATGACTAAATGCATTTCAGTTGTCACCCAGTTCTATTTTGTCTTCCTTTACTACCAGTTGGTCCAGTGCAATATTATTGTGCTTTCAGTGAACATTTATGTTTTCAGCACCATTCTTAAGCGTCCGCATCCATATCATCTGCAACACTCTAAAGCCAAGTTTGTAGAGACTGGTGGAGTTCATCCTCTGCAGAACATGAATAATCCTGAACACGTTTTCATAGCAGTCTGCCCTTTCTGTGTGATGGTGGTTTTGGGGAAAAGCCAGGGGGTCACAAAAACCTTGGATGTTCATCCTATCTTTACCATGAATATGTAATGTGCAGTTTTTTGGTAATCTAGAAAGTAGTCAGTGAGATACTACTCAAGGGGGGTGCCAAGACAAACCCAGGCCAGATCAGATATGTATCTCCTTCTGCATGTTCAGGGTCTACCCCAGGTTCTCCTTCCAGTTGGTTTTGCCTGCGCACCTCCTCCTCCAGATCTCCAAAACACCTCAGCTCACTCCTTTAAAGCTTGTCCAGGCTCTTCATCCTGTCCCACTCTGCAAATAATATCCATGTTGGTTGTTTGTATCTGTAAATATCTCCTACCCAAAGCTCATCACCACAGATGAGAGGAGGTACATAGACCTAGTGGTAATCAAAACTTTGCCTACTGGGCAGCCTGGTCACATGAGAGTGACTGCATAGCACATAAATGGCATATCACAACATCAACAGTCATTTCACCACAAAAAGTGTTTTATGGGTATTATAATGATGTGCATGCATGTTGTTAATTGATGTTGTGTGGAGCCGAAGAAACATGTGGGCAAGGGAGGGGTGTTAGATAAGAGTTTAATAATAACTGTTATAGTGGAAACTACAAGCTCACGGATGTGGTTAAAGGACCACATTTAACCCCCTTACACCTGCTTTCTGCTAAGTAAACAATGCTGTTACCATTTTATGAGTCTGACTCATAGCTTACTCTAAAAGCCGTCACTGTGCACTTAAATCCAAAACTTCAGCAAGAGCCATCTGGGATGATTTGATGTTAATCATCTTTCACCACTCATCATAGACAGTGCATTTTTCTGTGGTGTAGACATACAAACTGGAGTATACTTTAGCTTACATAAACACAGGCAATTAGTGAATTTGTGTCACACTTTTACAATTCAGACATGTAGTCAGCTAGACAAGGAACCACCAACAAAAGTGCATAGTGATTACGCAGGAAATTTTGAGAGTGAGAGTTTTCATATCGATAAGTTTCGCAAGTACTGGTCAAAATGGTAATTACATATGAATATGGATATCATAGGACGGTAAATACTTGGTAAACTTCAGAGTTGCGTACAGTACACAGTCACATGCTATCACTGAACAAAGCCACTTTGGTACAGTTCGGCTAACAGTGGAGAGATTTTTAACTTTAACTGTTTAAATGGCTTGTGGACTGTTTAATTTCACATCACCAATTAGCTAAACAAAATTGGCGAACAAGGTTATATTACAGGCTAGCTTCAAATTATGTATTAAAAGAACTCAAGCCTGCCAGCTTGTTCAGGCAACCAACTAGAGTGCACTCACAAGGCATTGCTTTCACTGCAACATATACAGCATCCAGCGCATTCTTTCATGGCGGTGCACTTAAGCTGTCAAGGCTGATGCCGACTGCTCACTTGTAAGCTATGCTGACATTTGCTGCTGCCGCTGTTGCCACTATTCATATAACATTTCCTAAGCCCTGCCTCCACCTGAGACTCCACCTGTAGGCTCTGAGTGCAAGGGGGGAAGTTGTTACTGTCACTCCCCAGTGCCTATTGTGCTGATCTTGCTATTTGCTTGTAGGGGTGATGAAATAAGAGACATCAAATACCAACAATGCACATTTTCTACATTCATGTAATAATCCATCCAACAAGAGTTAAATGACTGAACCTTACTTGTTTTTCTTTCTTTTTTGATGCAGTATAAATTACAGAAGAAACAACCATGGGCTATTTTCTCAAAATTATTGTTATAATAGCTACTAGCTGATTGTAATGGGCACAATTACAGCCCTGATACAGAAACAGGATATGTGGCCCTTTTCAGTGTCACTATTTTATTTTCTCAACAAGAAAGACGAATAGCTTATGAGCTAAACCCTCTTCCATTTTACCAAAAAAATCTAACAATCGTTGTTTGTCATTATTGATGTCATGCACAGGACTCATCTTAACCTGATTCCCATTGAGATGAGGAGATCTTTACCCCAAATGTTTTCAGTCCAGATCACATTTTATGGTGAAATGGTGTCACCTAGTGAGCAAAGTCAAGCAATGCATCTATCATTAAGAAACACTGATGACTCTTGCATACATAGTTTTTTATCTGAAAAGAACACAATATTCACCACTTTTTCCCTTACGTTGCTGAGTGTTATGTGCAAACCTCTAAGCACATCTCCTAAGTGCTAGCAGCTTACTATAGTTCTTCAGCATCGTCAATAACAATGTGTCTTCCAGGTGCAAACACTCAGCAACAGTGGTGGAATGTAACTTCATTTGAGTTTTATGTTTTATGCTACTTATCCTTTTTTTCGTTTCTCTACCACATTTATCTCAGAGGTATCATTAAGATAATTTGCAGATTACTTTTTTATGATGTGCTTTATTTGGTAATCACACTGAATTGGCAGTTTGTTTCAATTTATTTGTTGTATGAATCAACAAATTGGAGATTAAGGGTTGAAAGCTGGATAAAATATATAAATACATGTATATATGTGTGTGTAGATATTTATCATTTTGAACCTTTAAGTACATTACAGAACACATAAAGAACAAAATTTCTGTGTTTTGATAAGCAATTCAATGTGGCAGAATGTCAGGTTTTGTGCACGTGCCACCACAAACAGGAGTCTACACTAACTAACTTTAACGAAAGTGCTTTGTTTCCAAAACCTGACCACAGTCTGGATGTGAACTTCTGGTGCCGCACTTTGTATGCCCGCCACCCACCCCAGCCATCTCCCTGTGACTCCACTGTGTTACACAAAATGTTTCATTCACTCAAACACTGACTCTGAACATAATTCAGACAGCGATTATATTTGTTAGCGCAACATCATTTATGGACACAAATAAGATCTATATAAATGTCATTTTTAGGAGATAGGGTTGCCATGTGATGGTTTAGGCCAAAGCCACATTAGACATAGAGCCTGATGTCAGCAAGTATGAATTAGTATTCGTGGCTGAGTGCCAGGTGTATTTCCATGGGTTGGTAAAAATTATGTAAATGAGACTGAACAGAGATAATATGAGAATTTTGATTACAGCGGTAAGACAGGTTGATTTAAAACAGATAAATTAAGTTAAGGGAAAGCTTGTTGAAATTATATAAGACATTTCTCTCAACAAATGGATGTGAGTGTGACCACCACACAATCTATGTTCAGACTTGAAAACCTTACTAGTATTGCAAGTTGAAATTTTACAGATACAGTACTATACAGTACAGGTATGGTCGTATTGTCTCTCCTGAGTTACTTATCATCTCCTCTTTCTGTCCATATGGGTATACATTTAAACTGTGGCAAGCAGCTGTGACGCTCATGTTCATCTCAATCAAACGCTGCTCTCTGACCAGAAGATGGTGCTCTCTGCATTGAAGATACTTCAGTTCTACACTACTGTTTTCCATCCATCCATCCATTGTCTATATGCCTTTCAGGGTTGCGGGGGGCTGGAGCCTATCGACTGGTTCAGGGTACACCCTGAACCAGTCGCCAGTCGAGTGAAGGGCAACATACAAAGACAGACAACCATTCACACTCACACCTAAGGACAATTAAGAGTCACCAATTAACCTAATGAGCATGTTTCCTCTGTGGGAGGAAGCCGGAGTGCCCGGAGGGAACCCACGCATGCACGGGAAGAACATGCAAACTTCACACAGAAAGGCCCCCGCCCGACCCAAGGATCGAACTGGCGAACTTCTTGCTGTGAGGCATGCGCACTACCTGCTGCGCCACCATGCCGACGACTGTTTTATTAAATGAAACCATTTTCTCACAATGTAATGCACAGAGAAAATGGAAAAGATTAAAACAAAAAAACAAATCACAAAAAACAATTTAAAATCAAAATCGCCCTGTTCCACTGCAGGAGCTTACAACTACTAACCTCGCTCTTCCTCCAACCTTTTCAGACTTTGGTATGAGGTTCTTCCTCATGATTTTTCATGTGTTCTATAAACTGTCATATTTCAGATATGCTCCATTAAAAGGGCAGCAACTGGGCTAGATATATTATATCATGTCACTGTATGGTTTGGTAGATGAGCAAAGCATTTGTGGGACACATGAAAAAAGGGAAGAAGTGGATCTGTATCATCTGTATCACAGATTTTTATTTCTGTGTTGCAGAATCCATGTTCTAGCTGGGCCAAGAGAGGACACTTGGTGGCCTCAAACAACATGCAGGGCATCACATCACTTCACTGTTTTTCAGTTTGCTCTGTTATGTTTATTATGATTTTGTTTTCCTGTTTAATTTTAAATTCTTTTGAATTACAATTTACTTTGTCAGGTAATTTTGTTCATTCCATTCTTCTATGAGTCTCTTCTTGACTGATGCTTCTTGTTTTCCATTGACGAGTATTTTTATCATGTCATTTGGTTACTTCACCTCTCACAGGGGAGGGGGAGGGCAGCAGCTGAGGGGGAGGAGCTTATGGTTATAGAAAGTGCAAGTGATTTTGCAACTGGTTGCAGAGCTCAGATTGCTGTGGGCCTGCATCGCACAGTCAGGGACAGAAACCTACTCTGTTACTCTGTAGCCTACTAAAATTAACCAGTCATCTGCAGTACTGTCATGGCTGAGAGGGCAAGTCAGGCTGATCATGAGGAAGAAGAGGAGCAGGGACAAGACAAAGATACAAACACTCCTTATCAACAGAGTGACACTGTCACTGCTGGGGAATCTCCATACTTAGATTCTATTGAGGATCAGCAGCATCCAATCCAACCTGAAGAAGAGTCTGAATGTCCGGGCTGCCAGTTGCTGGGTATACTGACACTGCCTTGTGGACACAAACTGTGTCCCAAGTGTATTGAGCTGAGCCAAGGAGAGCTGGGCCAGACTGACTGTACTATCTGCTATGGATCACAGCTGATGGACTCAGTCCTGCAAACTCTGCTGGAAGCCCTATTCCATGACCAGCCCAGAAGACCTGGGGTCACAATTGGAGCTGTGGAGGATGTCAGGGCATCAAATGATGGAGGGAAAGCCATGGTCAGATACAGGGGTATGGAGAATGAAGAGCTGTGTGTGGAGCATGGACAAATGCTCAGTGTGTTCTGTTTGGAAGAGGGGGAGCCACTCTGCCAGCAGTGTCAGACAGACAAACATGAAGAGCACCAGTGCTGTTCCATACAGGAGGCTGTCCTCGACTGTAAGGTCAGACACAAGAACCAAGACAAACTGCTCTGACTTGACATATATTAGAGGGAATCCTTGACCTATTATAGATATGAAAATGTTCACATACTTCACATTTTGAGAAGTACTTTTCAGGAAGTTTGTTGAATAATGTCTTCAGTGGCTCTGGAACTGTCAGCTAAGATAATAGTACTGGTGATATCAAGTTGTCATGTTCAATTCAACTATATTCATATTGCACCAAACCTACAACAAAAAGTTATAGAACATATTCATTAGTGTACAGAGAACCAACAATTTAAAAATCAATATTCCCATTCCTTTCAGCTCTGGTTTCGTCTCCAACCTGAGAAAAATATCAGGCTCAATAACCACTAAATACTCTACTGTGTTCAAAAGCCCATTGCAAACAGTATCTGTCTGCTGTCTGGTGCTGAACAAGTAGTGAACAGCAGGTTTAGAACTGTGTTGATAAAGTTAGCGAGACAAGAGGTTTAAAGTCGAGAGGGAAACTGCAAAGTTGGACATAACTCTCAGATTTTCTATCACTAACAGCGATCACTTTCACATTACATGTGTGGTAATTTGATCCAGTGTTAAAGTAAAATATTGATTGCAGCAGCTTTAAAGATAGTGTTTAGAAACATTTTCTAGCCACTAGATGTCACTAAATACTGTATTTAATAGCCACAATTTTAGTCTTAAGATGCCGCACTTGTCTACACTGTACTTGAGTACTGAGTAACAGTCTTTCTTGGGTAAATAATCAAAATAAGTTTTGATCATTAATTACATGTTATCAATTCTTTCCTGAGCTCAGTGATTTCAGGCTGAACTGTGCCAATGAGCTTTCCTTTGCATGCAGAGTGCTTCTAGTGGGCTGGACCTGGTGCAGCCCAGGATCTGATTATATAATGAAGTGTAGTGTGGTAAAGTAATTGAGTAGCACACACTCTGCGGCTGCAATTTAATTTAAGGCTGCAATGCACATTTTCACACAATTTTCTTTGTAAATCTGGCCCTGTATGTGGTAAAGTTTATCATAATATACCTAGCCTCATATTCTGTCTGTAGAGAGAGCTGCGATGTGCAATCAGAAGTCTCCAGGAGCAGTTAGAGAGTTCAGCCTCCATCAGACAAACCTTGGAGGATACTGCTGCTTACATAAAGGTACTGCATGTCAGAGAGTTACTAGTTCTTCACCCCAATATGGTGTCTGAAACCTCATTATGTGGAAAACACCCCTTCTTGATAGAGGTAGGATTCAAACTTCAAGTGTATGTACGAACTAGCAAGTATTATAGAGTATCTATCTGAACTGGCCCAGGATTTTGCACACAGTCACAGCTACAACAGAGTTGCTGAGCCATGTGCTTTGGATATTAACTGTTGGGAATGACAGTAAAAATACTTTCTCATCTTTTTGAGCTTTAGAAAAGCATCTCAATTTCTCTTGGATTTCAGGAGCTTTTAAATAGTAAGAATTCCTGGTCAGGTGACAATGACGAGACAACATGTGCACAGGTTTCCAAAGATGGGACTATTTAAATAGCAGCCTACTGTATCATACTGTGAAATTACAGTGTAACTCTAAAATGTCAAAGTCAATATCATATAAATCTTCTAACATGTTGTCTCAAAACCCCGTTGTCAGAACCAATCAGTACAAACAGCCCAGGTCTTGAGGGAGGAGTTTGAGAAGATGCAGCAGTACCTCCGTGATGAGGAGGCCACACTGATGTCACAGCTGAAACAGGAAGAGGATGAGAAGAGTCAAAGGATAAAAGAAAAGATTGACAGGATCAATGATGACATACAAGTTTTGACCAGCAGTATCAGAGACACAGAAGAGGCCATGGCCTTAGATGACTTCCTCTTTCTAAAGGTAATGCATATCCCCAGGAAACCAGGAAGCTTCCACACGACCAAATATTGTTTTATATTTATCTTGTATCGTAGTTATGTGTCCTAACGACCAGGACTAAGAACAACTGCTTCTTGCCATTATAATTCAGTCTCTTTCTTGCAATGTAAAGCAAAGCAAGAAATTTAAACATAAATTTTAAACTGCTGTGCGTAGACCGCACAGAAAGAAAGAATGCAAAGGATGATTATGCAACCATCAAATGTGTACGCTCCTTGTGTGCAAGTAAAGATTTTGATCAGAATAGTCAACTACTGCCAGGTTTCTAATGATAATAATAATGATAATAATAATATAAAACCTTTCATACTGTACAAGAAATGCACCTCAAAGTGCTTTATAACAGAGAAATCACATGCACCAAGTGCTTCACATGAAAAAGACAAAGAATGAAAATAAAAACAAAAAAAAGGAAAAAAAATAATGTAATATAAAATGGACAACAAAATCCACTTTATAATAATAGTGCAAATAAGATATTAGGATGGAAATAGAATAAATAGTAGACATAAGGTAATGGAAAGTAAGATCTACTGAATAATAGTAAAAAATAAAAATAAAGTAAGAAAGAGAGTAAATAGAATACATACAATTTAAAATGCAAGAATTTTAAGTACAGTAGTACATAAGTCAAAGGCAAAGAACATAATCTTCACAACAGTGTCAGATCTTTTTAAAATATTCAGTGAGCTGGCTTCCCCGATATCTGTAGGTAGTATGTTTCAGAGCTTTGGGGCATAATTTTGGGGCATAACGAAGGCTGCATCCCTGATTTTACTTTAGCTGTTGGTCCCAGTCCACAAAGGGCTTTGTATACAAGGAGGGGGACCTTGAAATGAATTCTGAATGTTACAGGAAGCCAGTGCAGAGCAGCTAAAACTGGAATAATCTCTCCTCTGGTTAATAGTCAAGCTGCAAAGTTTTGAATGAGCTGAAGTCTCTCAGTGTTTTTTTTTTTTTTTTTGGGAGACCAGTAAATAATGCGTTACAGTAATAGATTTGGCTTGAAATAAAGGCATAAATCATGAATCTTTTTTGATTTATAAATGCTATATACTTGAGCTATGTTTCTAAGGTGGAAAAACGAAGTTTTTGTCACCACGATGATGTGGGACTTGTGATCTAAATCTAGATTCAATCCAAATCAAATGCTGCACTAAGAGGACAAGAACTGAGACCTTATTTTCATCAGAAATTAATTAGTCAGAGCATCATTTGTGAAGGCTAGTTTGGGAGCCTCAACAGCTGATATACTGTAGTGATGTTAGGAGACATCCACGGCAGCATGTGAGTTAAATCTGTGCCAGGATGCTCCACAGCTGAAGTAAACCGGTAAGTCTGTCCACTTTCAGCACCTTGTACAGAGACTGCTGTAGAGTCAGTTAATTGCTCATTCTTACATATTGTATGCAGCATTGTTGCAATCCTCTTTTCAAGTTGCATAATTCTCTGAGTCATTCACTCTGTGCAGCTCACAGATTTTACCATGTTGTATCCATCCCGATCCCCTGTTTCCTGTCACAGACACAGCTAAAAGGCTTGTGCTATTTGAAGCTTAACCTCACACAGAACTAAGAAATAATAACAGTGATAAAAAAAATACCCTCTGTCTGGTTACCCTCTGTTTCTGTCATTAATTTAAGTCCCTCCATTTATAAGTATCCAGGATCCACTGAAACTTTTGGCAGAAAAAAACAAAACAAAGATATCTGCAAAAGAATGTAAGGAAAGCAGAGAGTAAACAGGAGAAGTGTCTGCTCTGTAGGAGAGCAGGAAGTGAAGGTTTATAAACCTTTATTTCAAAAGTTTATTGTTTTCCAAGCCCGCTCTGTTTCCACTCCTCTTTTTCATGTGAAGAGAGTAAATTTGTAGTTTATCTGTCTCTCCTCTGTCCCCACAGAACTACAAGAAGGCCTCTGAGAGGTGAGCTCATTTAGCTAAGGTGTAGATTTGTGTTCTTTGAGAATTCATTTTGTAATAAAAAAAAAATTAGTTGTGCACATAATGTGCACAAAATACAATCCTGTTATCCTTACAATGTATTTACAGTAAATCAGGAGATTTCCCTCACCACATGCTGTACAAACGCCAGCCATACCTGCAAGTGTTGCGCACAATGCATACAATGCAGACCATACAGATGTTTCATTGCTGATCATTCTGTTGCCAAGTGCTTGCTCATGAGGGAATTGTTGGGTCTCTGTAGATAAAAGAGCTCGGCCTGTACCAGCTCTATATGAAAAGTGTCCTGAGACAACTTCTATTGTGCTTTGGCGCTATACAAATAAATTGAATTGAATTGAATGTTGTAGTGGGTCATCTTCAGTTCCTATTGTTTCCAGGGCTCAGTGTAGAGTAGAGGAGCCTGTAGTTGAACCAGGAGCTCTGCTTGATGTGGCCAAACACCAGAGTTGTGTGCAGCACCAAGTCTGGGACAAGATGCTGAGGATCATCCAATACTGTGAGCACTTCAGATTTCATAAACATAAACTGATATAATTCACACACCAGTGTTGTGGCACAGGTAGGACTGGTATATTAATTGTGTGCACTCTTGAGTGCCTCTCTTGTCGCTGCAGTCCAGCGACAACAGTGTGTAGCACTAGCCAATATTAGCTTAGAAATGGAGTCCACACATATCAAAAAAGGACTGGCACCCAATGCAAAGTTCAAGCTAACATTATTGCAAAGCATGTGAAATATGTATCAAATGGAAATCACAGAGCATTTTGGGGCAACTTCATTTTCATTTTTGGAAGATAGTGTACTAGCTGTCTGTCACTGTCAGCAGTCATTCCATCTGTGAACTGTTAATCAGAAATATAAGTACACATGGAAGGCATATGCCCAAGTAAGGAGAAGCTCTCAGCAGAGGCAAAGAAGTCCATTATAGAGTTAGAATGCACTAATGTTATGCTAATTATAATTAATCCACGGTATTTGGCAAAATGGAACACTGAAATTAGCCCACCTTTGCAAGTCATTGTATACTGCACCATTTCAAATTTTGAATCGTGTTCAATGTGTAGTGTCGTGTTTTTTGTTAGTTCATCAGTTCTTTCTGACATATGCAGCCAGTGGGTGGCACTCTTCACACATGTACCAAGATTCCAAGTAAATATATTCTACCTAGCCCCTCACTGTATAACACATGTTAAAGACCACATAACTAGTAAAATGTCTGACTACCCCACCTAACATATCTCCCCATCTATCTAGAAGTGAGAAAGGTGTCGCCACATTCACCTCAACCCTAGTCTGTCGATGGATCCTGCACTTACAGCACCTCAGCATGATCTATTGCTTTTTTGTTTGTTGGTCAAGTGATTGGCTGTTACAGACCACTATACAACAGTGTTTTCCGACCATGTTGAAATTAAAGTTTAACCGTTACACAGCTAAATGGGTTGAGACTAACTATGGGTGGTCAAATCACTGTTGATGACATATTCCCATTCCCAATTGTGATTTTGTTGTCTTAGCTGGCTAATGCTAGATAACTTTAGATTGCTTGCTAACATGGATGAATTGCAAGCATCAAATCCTGATGTCACTTTTGTGATTGGGCCTGTCCATTCCAATCCTCTTCTCATGTAGCCAAGAAGTTGGCTTCAGTTTATTTGTTTGGCAACCAATCAAAATGACAAATGATAACCTGTGACAATGACACCACTATATTGATATTCATTACATGGATATTACATTAGCTGAGATGCAAGGTGTAACGTAAACAGCAGCTAGCAGCCGAATATATGTATCTATGTATGTATGTATATATATGTGTGTGTGTGTGTGTGTGTGTGTGTGTGTGTGTGTGTGTGTGTGTGTGTGTAGCCTGATATAGCCTGATGTGGGTGAGCATTCCATCATCAGTCCCTGCAAGAAATGATCTCAATTGATCTCAATGTAGCTCACAGACCCAACTGTTTGTCATAGAACTATGCTTTTGGAAGGACATTTGAAGACTTCATCATGAGAAATTGATATGAAATAGAGCAAATTAGTGCTGAATGCAAGACAATGTTCTTGTCGATATAATCATTTGACGTTAGCAGCTGTTTGAACTTGTAAACATCATGCCCCAATTGTATTAGTTAAATTAGGTGTAGTCTACATTCAGCAATGAAAATTAAGTAATATCAACGTGAAACGTGTTTAAGGGAAGTGCCTTACATGGTGGAAAAGACTTCTGCAAAGGATACAACTGTACTCCTCTGTCCTTGCTCCTCTTTCCTCAAGATGCATTTTAGGAATTTAGGCATCCTTCAAGATAGGGTGAGATAGGCTGAGATTGAGTTTCTGAGTCACAGCCAGGAGAATGGAGGAGAGAACACAAAAAGAGAAATTGAAGGGACCCTGGTGTTGCGTGAATTTCAGACTGGCCCATTGCCTTTCAACTTTGCTCCTCACCTCATGTTACAGTGAGCACAGATCATACTGCTGATCATGCGTACAGAGTTTTAATTGCATTGCACACTGGATGCATTTGTTTTAATGCATAGAAACTGATGCCTGCAGCCCACAATAGATACATCATATAGGCAGTAGACTGATAGTAGGATGTGTTGATCTACAAAGTCAACATGATGACATTCATGCTTGTCTGTTGTTGATTGGCAATGTGTGGGGTTACATAAAAAACTAGGTGTGAGTGTTTTGATGTGTATCAGACATACACTCTTGTGTATGTGCATTGCCTTTTAGTATTGATTTCTGTCTCTGCTTCTTTGTCTCTCCCTGATGTTCTTATGCTCCTCAGTTCCTGTGACCATGGACCCTAACACAGGCTCTGCATGTTTAGGTGTGTCTCCTGACTTGTCCAGTGTGTTCGTGTGTGAGGAGCGGCCTCTTCCAGACAATCCAGAGAGGTTTGTGACACCACAAAGCATCCTGGGCTCAGAGGGCTTCAGCTCAGGCAGACACAGCTGGGAGGTGGAGGTGGGAGATAACAGTGACTGGTCTCTCGGTGTGGCCACTGAGTCAGTCTACAGAAAGGACTGGTCCAAATCTGATCTAAACCCCAGTCCTGCCTCAGACTCAGACATAGACCCTGGTGGTGGCCTCTGGACTGTGTCATTCTCCTCTGGGGAGTTTTGGGCCTCCCCCGGGCACAGCGCCCCCCTCAGACTGAGACGAAGGCCATCCAGAATCAGAATTCAGCTGGATTGGGAGAGAGGGTGTCTGACTCTTTCTGATGGCAATGACAACACCCTGATCTATCGTTTTAAAAAGCAGTGGAGCGGCATTCTGAGGCCCTACTTCTCCACAACATGTTCTAAACACCCACTGAAAATCACAGTTGGAAGGGTGACTGTTAACATAGAATAGCATCATACTGTCATGATACCAAAGGAACAATATGATTTTTGGAAAAATAGATGTTTGTCTAACAACAACAGTTAGATTTAGGAGTAAAATTAATCTCTGTGTGACTAGTTAGAGGTCTTCACGGGTCCAAAAATCTGCACCCACACCCAAAAAGACCTGGAAATGTACCTCCTAACCATTAACCTGATTAACCAAACCTGTGCAGAACCAAGAAATGCCAGGCAGGAACCAGAATGTGACTCATCCGAAAGTTTGGACCTGGATCCATGAAGAACCAAGAAATTTATCGGACCCAAACGACACAGACCCCATTAGCACAGATATCTTAACTGATTGCTATAACAAGTTGACATGAAGTAAGTTGTCAAAGCAAAACTTTGCCTTACTTAATGTAATGTTAGTTGCTTTCTCCCCTGTGCTTGGCTGTGATGCATAGCCGTCCTCCTTGCTGAGAAAGTTGGTTTTATTTCTCTAATTTCTCTTTTACTGACTGAAACATCAAGGCAGGCTAATCCATTCGCTATTTCATCTTAAAAGTCCATTTGGTGTCACAGTGATGTATGACAAAAGCGACTTGTTCACACTCAGTTTTGGAGTTTTGTTAATAATAATAAAGACAACTTCGAATGTTTGCCCTTTGAACTATAAAGATTGCTCATTTGTTTCCACAGGTGCTAACATTAGAATTGCTAATTTGCTATCATACCAAGATGAGTCTGTTGTGGCTCTTGTTGATCTTTCACTTTATTTCCCAGCCCATACTTTCTCATTCTAACCCCTAAATTCCACCGTCCACTTATGTTCCACTTATGCACTTCCAGACTGAGGAAACAGGTGCGAAGCAACACTGCAGACCCCTCACATCCTTGTCACAATCTGTTCCAACAAACAGCCAGACACAAAAACTGTTTCTTCCCACAAGCCTGATGAACAGTTAGCTAGTTATAAAGTATCAGTATAGACCTCTGACACCAAAGCATACACTGTCTGGCCTTAACTATGTTGAGTTACCTGCTTTAGAGAACTGGTCAACAATGGTTAGTATGACTGCGTTATCTTGGGATATGGGTAGCCCAGTGATGACATCCAGGGTGATGTGTGATCAAGGGCAGCCAGGAATTGGCAACGGTCTAAGGAGACCGGCAGGTGCTTGACGTGATGTTTTGCCCTGGGCACAGACAGAACAGGTAGCCTCACTTTCGGATGTTGCTGGTTGCTGGTGTTCTGTTATCCTGGTAAAAACTCATTGAGATTTAAAAACCTCTTTTACAAGAGTGACCTGGCTAAGAAAGCAGTGCACAAACAAACAGCACCACATAGAATACATACAGTGAAAATGTACAAAAGATTACAGATTACATAAGGCAAACACAAGAGCTGAAAGATCTCCTTTCTCAATCCTTCAAAACTAATCTAAAGTCCCCCAGGCTAATAAGTTCAGTCAGTTGCATAAAGAGGTCAATATATATATATATATTTTCCCTCCTCTCATAACTTAATTTTTTCATGTGTGGAAAGACATGAACCGGGGGTAAAAGCTAAAATAATCATATATAAACACATGACAACATTTAGTTAAAAGCCAAAATAAAAGTATAGATTATAAGAATGTATAAGAAGAACATTAAATATAAGTCAGATTAGAATGAAAAGTATAAATAATTAAATTAAATTAAATTAAATTAAATTAAATTAAATTAAATTAAATTAAATTAAATTAAAGTAAAAGTATATCAAGAACAGGAGTTAAAAGCCAAATTAAATAGGCGGGTCCTGAGCCTATTCTTAAAAGTGTCAACGATCTCTGTAAAAGTACGCTGAAAGCTCGCCACCCCAGACCTGGTCAACTCTGTGCGCCGGCGGTGCACCAATTTTTGTAAACCGGCGGAGTCGTGCGCTCACGTCACCAATACCTCACAGGCGGGTTCCCACAATGTCTGGCATTTCACTGCTATCAATAATTAACAACAGCCACGATTCAATGCAACTATCTGAGTCAGCACATACCATCAGACCTAAATTTATACATTTTGATCAGTATCTCATCTGACCACATCGCAAGCGGGTTCGGCACGGGTAATGGTCACTCAACCTGATTGAATGTACACAGGTGAAACAGGGATGTCTGGTGATCTGTGACTCAAATTGCCTGGTGACAAACGTGTATGCCAATTTCCCCGGGTCGGCACATAACATTCATCCTGGTGAATTCTAGCATCCCTACAGTCTTTCAGGGGGACACCTCTCTGGATGGGTGGCTGCTAGGTGATAACGGCTATCCACTGAAAATGTGGTTGATGACGCCATATATCGCACCGTCAACAAGACAGTGCGAGGTTTTAACAGTGTTTTCAGCAGTGCTCGGTCAGTCATCAAACGCACATCTGGGATTCTCAAAATGCGTTTTAGATGTCTGGACCGACAGGTGGTTTATTAACATAGTCAGAGTGTCAGTGCATTCTTCGTGGCATGTTGCGTTTTACACAACATGGCTGTACGATGTGGATGTCACTATGAACTCACGGAGGACACATTAAGGGACTTAAGACAGAGAGAGGCCGAACTCCATGTGCTGTGTTAACTGGGAGAGAAGCAGAGCGCACAGGAGAGGAGGGAATGCCTCGCCGCCCAGCTTTGTCATTAAGTAAGTATTACATCAGTTACATCTAACGAAACAAAAAAACATCTAATGATCAATAACTTTCCACACTAAACAGATAGACAGTATTGAAATAAATTTCGCAAGGCCGTAGATATGGCCACTGCGAGCCTGGACCTCCCGGACCAGAACGTCAGTCTCCTCCTGGGAGGAGTTTGGGTGTCAGACACTTTCCTGCGCAGGCTCAGTCATCCTCAAAACTTGCCATGCACTTCGCCAGCGGTGTGTTTAAAGGTGAGGTGAGGAGCTGGTGTGATTGGTGAAGATTGGACTCGGCTGTGTCAAACTCACTCCACGCCTTCTCTCCTCCCTCCTTCTGAATTGCGCCACTGGGTGGGACTGAGATGAGAAGGGGGATTATTTGCGCCAGCAGCGCAGTGCACGAAGATACCAAAGTCTGCGCCACCACGCCCCATCGGCAAAGCGGACCTGATTTTGTGCTGCGCCTCTGCCAGCGGCGGAATCGAAAATGGGCCCCATGTCTCCTGATGACACTGCCAAGTGGGAGCATATATGAATTAAAAAGAATCGGGCCTAAAATTGATCCTTGGGGCACACCACATTTTATTTCATGTTTTCTCGAGGAGCATGTATCCAAACTTACCAAGAATTTTCTCTCTGTGAGATAGGAAAGTGAACCACTTAAGAACAGTGCCAGAGAGGCCAACCAGGTGTCTGAGTCTACTTAAAAGGATCGTGTGATCTACTGTATCAAAAGCACAAGAACTGAAACCTTGTGTGTGTCCAAATTGCACCTGAGGTCGTTAACAATTTTTAAAAGTGCAGTCTCTGTACTGTGATTCCTAAAACCTGATTGAAACTGCTCAACGATTGAATGATTAATTAAAAAATCATTCAGCTGAATAAAAACATTTTTTTTTTCTAAAATTTACTTAAAAATGGTAAGTTAGATACTGGTCTGTAGTATTAAGAATGCTAGGATCCAAATTGTTCTTCTTCAGAAGAGGCCTCACTACAGCTGTTTTAAAAGCTGCAGGGAAGACACCTGTCTGAAGAGAACAATTTACAATGCTTAAAAGCTCAACTTCAAAGAATCCATAAAATGTTTTAAAAAGTGATGTTGGGATTGGGTCTAAAAGGCAGGTTGTTGGTTTTATCTTGGGAACTTACTCTACCAAACATGTCAGCATCAACCAGGACAAAACTGTCCAGTGTTTTCTCAGGGTAAAACACGCATTCAGATGTATTAAAAATAGTATTACAATTGTGAATCTGATTAAATCAATTTTACCGCTGAAGTGGTCCACAAAGTCCTCACAAAGAGAGTTTGTTGGAGTGTGTTGAAACTTGCTGGAATCCGGAATAATTACCCAGTGGATTGTGTTAAAAAGGATTTTGGGGTTATTATTGTGAAATGAGATTATTCTGCTAAAATGGTTATTTCTCGCTTCTCTCAGAGCCTTGTTATATATTTTTAGTTGTTCACAGTACAACTGGTAGTTAATTCTCTCTGCCACCCTGCAATTTCTCTTCAGTTTTTTGCATTTTTGCATTGTATGCCCAGTTGGGACTTTCTTTAAAACTGGTGGAGCAACAATATCTATGGTTGTCCTTAATTTACTGTTAAAATCATCAACAATAAAATCACAAGGTGCAGGTAAAGAAACTGGAGGATGTTTATCTAAAATGTCAATCAAATTTGCGGCCACTTCAGATGTAATATAGCGTTTCCTGATTGTTGTCACTGTGTACCCCTGCTGAATAAAACCAGTGAAACTAAAAAACACGTAGTAATGGTCAGACACAACCAGGTCAACAACAGAGGACACACCGGCTGAGAGGCCGTGGCTAATGACCAGATCCAGGGTGTGTCCCCTGTTGTGACTCGACTATGTGACATGTTGTATAAAATCCATGCAGCTAAGGAGGTTTAAAAACTCTTTGGACATGTGGTCTAATGGATTGTCTATGTGCAAGCTAAAATCACCTGATATAGTGATCAAATTGTAAGTGGCATGGACTTTTGATAAAAATTCTGAAAAGTCACTGATAAAAGCAACGTCATATTTAGGTGGTCTGTAGATTGTGATGCAAAGAATGGAGGGGCTGCTAAAAACAAATGCATGGTGTTCAAAGGTGGCGTACTGATCAAATGAGATGTTTTTTGGTCCAACTGAATTATTGATTATTGATGCAGTACCAACACCCTTCCTGCCACTTCTTGTGGAGAATGTGAAGTTAAAATTTGATGGGGAGGCCTCAGTGAGAACAACTGGCATGTCTGTACCCAGCCACGTTTCGGTTAAAAATAAACAATCAATCTTATTATCTAAAACTAGGTCATTGATGGAAAAAAAGATTGCTGGTGCAGTTTTTGGGAGACTGGCATGCTGCACATCATATGCCAGGTTGGCGTACAGCATGCGGACACCTGCTTTGTTCAGGTGAAGTCTGTCTTGCCCATTAAGTCTCTCCCAAATGACATCAAAGTTATCAATAAAGCCAATCTGGTGAGAGTTACAGGCAGAGGACAGCCAGGTGTTGAGCCTGAGCAGTCTGCTGAAGCTGCCTATCCTTCTGCCACAGGTGGGGGTGGTGCTGGGGATAAAAACACTCACCTGGGACTGTGACACAGTGTTAAAAAGGTGGGTGAAGTCCCACTCTAAAAGTTCAGACTGCTGCCCGGTGATGTCGTTTGCTCCTGCGTAGATAACAATCCTTTTTGCCTGTGGATGCGAGCTCAGGATGTCCAGGATTTTACCCGTTATGTCCATAACGGTAGCACTGGGGAACGACAGGGGAACGCCCCCCTCAAGCGGACGTGCCACACGATGGAGTTCCTGATGACACCAGCTGCCTGCGCTGAGATGAGGAGCGGGATGGCGGAGGCGGACGGCCCCCTGTTAGACACCCACCTGATGCTGTTGGACACCCACCTGCTGGAGAGCAGGTAGCTGTGAGTGGAGGGAAGGTTGTGGTGTCCATCAACGGGGGCATGATGTCTGTGGTTGCAGAAGGAGGTGCAGTTCTCTGGTGCTGGTCTTGGGCCGCCGGCTTCTCGCTCTCGGTCAAAGCCGCTTACTTGTTGGAAAGCGGCAGGCTCGGGAGAGAAGGAGCCCCGCAATGGGTCCCGCTCGCAGCCCTCTTCCACCTGCGGATGACCACTTCAGTCCAGGGGGTCCCCTTGCTTGGAGTGGAACAGGCCGGTTGTTGACAGGAGGAGGACGTTCCAAGACAACTGTGTGCCTGAGTGCAGAGGTGATGTTTTGTGGTGCGGGCTCACCAGTCCATGAGGTCTCCAGCCAGCTGGTCAGCATCGGGAGGCGAGACCTGATGGTGGTCAGCAGGGAATCCTTCCTCTGCAGCTCATCCATTCAATGTCCTCAAGAAGGTCAGCCATCTTTTTGTATGCCTTGTTTAGCAATTGTTCCACCTCTCCAGGTGAGTCGGCAGCATCCAGTGTGGGCATGGTGGCTATGCTAATGCTAGCAGATGTTAGCAGCAAAACATTGGATTTTCTCAGAAATGTTACAAAAACAAAACAACGAAACAACAAAAACAACAGGCCTCTTGATTCCTTTTGGTAATGTTGTCCAAACCAAGATATCCTTTGGAGCTTGATGAAGTGTACCTATTAAGATAATTTGGCTAGGACAGGCTAGTGCGTCTCTTTTCCGAACGTCAGAGTATGTCTGCGTGTGATGATGATTGGCCCAACCTCAATGACCAGTGCAACCAGACAATAATAAAACTGAAATGGACAAAACTGAACACCATGACCTAATGGTGTCTGATGCAGTGACCATAGATGTGTGTGTCACCATCCATCCAGAATTGTAAATGGCAGCCTTAAAAATGGGCTCTATACTGCATGACATGACCTAATTGCTTTTGCTCTCAGAGAGGTGTTACCAAGAGACATAAATATATGTCCAAACATAGTAAAGTCCCTTGTAATACTAGGATGGTTTAATGTCTCACATGACCCGTTCTGTAACATACCAAACACTCCTGATGTTGTTTTTCTGGATGAAGACCAAAGAAAAGTCTTAATCATTGAGATAGGCAGTGTTTTCAAACTACATGTGGATGAAGCTTTCTCTGATTAATGGTGCAGTCAAAGATTGTAATTAAACCATATGAAAAAAATCTGCTCCTCATACTCAGCTCTGGCTCTTTAAATGGAAAAAAACAAAGTGCCTCGGACCAAGCCACACAGCACTATTTCAGCCAATCAGCAACATGGCAACCAGTTGCACTTTGACCTCTGCCTTTTCCTCTGCTAGTCTTCCATGAGGAATGGAACAGCACTATGATAGTCATAAAATGTAATTAACATCGGAGATGTTACCTTGCCAACTTGGCACCAATTTTTCTTGGTACGGTAGGCCTTGCAGTCTTTCCCCTAGAATTAAACAACTTTGCCTGTGTAATGTTACTTTTTGAGGTTAACCTACTCTCTGGCCGATGGCACTCTGGACTCCGCCATATTTGTCTTGTGGTCAGGTAACCCAGTTGTTTATATTTTTTGCCTTGGCAATCTGCTTCTGTTAATTTGAAGGGAGGGCTGTATTGGTTTTGCTATTGAGCTCAAATATCAGCAGTCTTTCTCCAGAATCACTTACGCCACCGTTAACCGATCGAGCCGACATAAAAAGGACATCATCAACTTTAAACACAGCCTCATAACAACTACAATCCAAATAAGAAGAAAAGCAATAGAAGAAGAAAAGAAATAGCGTACAGTACATGCATAAAACATAGGCAAATATAAAAATAAAAAAATCTGTCCATATTCAAAGCTAAATGGGTTTCGACTGCTTTACAGTACTGCAGGTCTTTTCATTGTAACAAAACATAATGACAATTTTTTGTCACAATTTATCAACTTCAGATGAGGTTAAAAAGCAAACCTATATGACAGACTTAAATGAACTATAGCCTTTGTGAAGAAATTCTCCCCAGCAGTGGTGTTCACTGGATCCAGTTCAGTGAAAGTGAGCCGTGCAAAGGTGTCTTTTTGCTGCCAGGACAACACCTGCTCCTGTTTATCTGTCTGATCTGTCTGTCTCATAGAAGCCACAAGCGTCTGTCCATCTATCTGTCTCAAGGAACACATCACCTGACTTCTTTTGGGAATGACACTGACATATTCAGAAGCATTTGGCACATATACATGTATTTGACCTTTAGACTCAGCCAACACACACACACACACACACGCACACACACACACACACACACACACACACACACACACACACACACACACACACACACACACACACACACACACACTCATGCACAATCATCAGACCTTAAAAGGAAGCCTGACAATTAAGTCTTGCAGGCCGTAATATGCTGTAATTGCCATCTCCTACTAACATTTGCTGAAGTATTTTAATTACTTTACAAATCCTTTATGTTTCCAACATATTTTGACACACAGAGGCTGCCATTACTTTACTTGTGCTATGCACACTGAGCCAATGTTGGAAATTGGTTGTGTTCAAGTGGTGCATGAATAATGCTGCCAGAAGCTGTTGCTATTTTTACCAGTCCACAGTAGAGAATATATTAATATCCACTGTGCTGCTTTTGTTTCAGTTTCTAGTTGAAAGGCAACAAGAGAAGTGATGTAAATCTTCATATCTTCCCAAGCAATAAGACAAGGAGAAAGGAGTAGGAAAATGCTTGTGGATTAATACTTCCTAATGACCCCCGGCTGTGTCCTCGCCACTTCTCTCCTGATACATTTGATGCATTTAATCAACCACAACTGCTAAAAAACCTCACAGGTACTGCTGGTTATAAGTAAAGACTAAACTCAAATGCCATGCCAAAAAAGTTCTTGCACAAGGAGTCTAAACCCTCAGAGAGTCAGTAATATCCACTCTAATAAAGACAAAGACAGGAGACAATGGATGCTCTCCTGCTAGAATGTACACGACCTGTTCCTGCAACTGCAGCCTATAAAGGCAACCCATCGAACATGACCCTGATCATGAAGGAACCTGATAAGCCACCAGGTCAGTCCATTCAGCAATCTATAGGTGTAAAGTTTTCTCCAAGTACATAGATTTAGACATAGACTTAGACAAACAAACACTGAACGAAATTTCTTTGCAACAGGCTCAGCACAGGATTATATGTTATTGTGATAAAGTACAAGTCTGCATCCCTCCTGTCCCAGTGGAGAATTGTTATTCTACCTTGCCTCCACTCCACAAGAGGTGCTACAGGTAGTTCAGGCTTTGTACTTTTTCCCTGCACTTATAAATAGAGGTCTGGAGATGGGCTTCCTCCCTTTGCTTCCAAACACTTGTGCCTGTGCCAGTCGTTACTTCAAGTCTGGTGCCACGGATTGGAAGGCATTTTGCAATTCTGCCTCTCCTGCCTTGAAATTAGTTCCACAGTCAGAGAGGACTTCAAAGGGTTTCCTTCTGTGTGAGACAAATCTTCTGAAGGCCATTAAGAATGTATCTGCATTCATGCTATCATGTAGCTCAAGATGTATGCCGCATGTTGTTAAGCACTTAAAGAGTATGCCCCACCTTTTCACTGTACATCGGCCTATTTTCACCGGGAAAGGTCCAAAACAGTCCATACCTGTAGACCAGAATGGGGGCTTAAACAGTCTCAGATTGGCCAGTGGATGCCACGCAGGATCCAGTACCTGCGTCTAATTTCCCCAGAGCATGCTCAGGGCCTGGATGAAAAAATTTCTCATTATAATGCTTGATGATTAGTTTGGTTATGGGATGTTTTGGATCCAATATAATTAGATGAATGTTGTCATAATTTAGGGTTCCTGCTCTTCGAAGTCGACCACCCACTCTAATGAGACCGAGATCAGGGTCATATTCTGGAGAAAGGGGGAGTAATTTGTTGCCTTTTGGTATAGGTTTATCAGTTTTTAGGGCACTGAATTCCTCTGGGAAACATTCTGATTGGGCAGGCAGGAGATGCTTCTCTGCATTCAAATAGCACTGGGCTATGTTTGAGTTATGATCTGTTGCCCCAAAAAGTAAATTCTTCATCTCTATGACCAGATCATCCTAGTTGCTATACTTGTATAGATCAGGGAGGTTTGTGCTATCTGACGTCACTGTGCCACAGGACATGGATTTCCTGAGTTCGTCAGCAGGCTCTGATTCAGATGTTAACCATGATAGGACCGTTGTAGAGTCTGTCCAGAGAGTCACTGACTGTAGTGGAATAGTGAGTTCAGAACTTAGGAGGTTAGCCAGCTGGGAACCAGATAGGGCTGCGCTTAGTTCAAGGTGAGGGATAGATGGCTGCCGTTTAGGAGCTATACGAGACCTAGCCATGACGAAACTGACATGGATGTGGGCATGTTTGTTTTTAGTCTGAAGGTAGGCGACAGCGCCATACAAACGTTCAGAAGCATCACAGAATACATGTAAATGGGATTCAGAGGTGGCTGCGTTGGCACAGGGGGTGTCAGATTTGTCAGGCAGATTTTGTAGTTCCTGCTCCCATGCTTTCCATTTTTCTAGTAAGTTTTCTCTTTTGATGATGTTATCCCATCCTCTTTCTTGCTTCCATAAATCCTGTACGGGCTGTGAAAGGAGTCAGATAGCCTAGAGGGTCACATTTGCTAGACTGATGATAGATGATAGTTCTATTTTTGTAACCTAACATGTCTGTGAAGCAATTCCATTGGAGGCCTGTTTTTTTGTTTGTTTGTTCATTTTTTTTGGCTTTTTTTCATGCTGGTGGAGAGTTTATTAATATGCAGCCTAATGGCACAGATTCCCTTAACTACTGAATGGCTATAATGCAGGCTGCCAGTATCAACAGTACCAATTTCAGATGTGTAATGATTAAAGAAAATAAATGCACAGAGTACAAAACTCAAAATCTATTGTTCAGTGTTGTAAGGCTTCTGCAAAACACCTTCTTCTCCGTCTGTGTGGGCAAAATGAACTGCAAGCTCCTTTCTTTCTTTCTTTTAATAGGTTTTTTTGAATAGTAGTAGAAACAAGGGGACATAGACGGGAACTTGAGCTTGAACTTTGTCAGGGACTGTTTAGACTTCTGGACTGCTTTTCTACTAATGTAAGTCAGCCTGAAGCTTTTGTGTCTCCGCCTGCAGATCCTCATTCTGGGAAAGACAGGATGGTTGGTGTTAGGCATTACAGGTGAAAGGCTTTTTGGACTTTGGCTCTTGTCAGCATCTGAGCTGTCCTCGCTGCTGCCACCGCTGCCTTTGTAACCTCTTTTGAACTGCATGGCTTCTCTCCTCCAGTTGTGGTAGGTTGATCTGGAGATCCCTGGGAAATTTCTTTTGAAGACCCTGAAGGGAAGGGAAGTGTTCATGGCGATGCAATTCTGCAGACATCGAATTTTAGCCAACAATTTCTGGACAGCCTTTATCTGCTACTACCTTCCAAACCTTCAAATCAGGAAGAAATGGGAGACTGACGAGGAGAACTTGGATTCATGTCAGATGGTGATGACAGTTGATCCCCAGTATCCTCGAATATCATGGCCTATTGGAAGGATAACTGAAACCTACCCTGGAAAGGATGGGAAGGTCCGGAGTGCAAAGGTCATGATTCAAGGACGTCACTACATTCGGCCTGTGTCCAGACTAATACCACTACTAGAAATCACAGTAGAAACTACACTGTAAGAAATTCAAATCAAATCAAATCAAACTTTATTTATATAGCACTTTTCATACATATTAAAATGCAACACAAAGTGCTTCACAGGATTTAAAAACAATAGAAATCAAAATAAAGCAACAATAAAAACCCATCTCTCCCACCCTCCGTATGTACAAACACCCACCCTCAACAACATGCATACACACACGCACACACGCGCACACACACGCACATACACACATACATACACACACACACACACACACACACACACACACACACACACACACATTCTTACTGCAGACGATGGCAGGGGTAACAAGACATGGCAGGGCACTAATGACTGAGGAAAAGGCCACCTTTGGGGTCGTCCACACCGAGAGACATCAGGGACTGTGAGCACAGGGGGCACCCGCACCCGGGCCCACCCGAGCCCGACAGACCGGTGGACCCCACACCAAGGTAGGGAGTCCCCCAACCAGCCGGGCCAAGAGGGCCCGAGGACAGCGCCCCCTGCAACAGATCAGACACATCTCTCAGTGTGGAGGACCCGCCAAGGAAACACTGGAATTAAAAATAAATAAATAAATAAATAAATAAATAAATAAATAAATAAATAAATAAATAAAATAAACATTTAAAAGAAGAAAAGTTCATAAGACAATAAGTAAAGTAAATAAAATAGAGTAAAATAATACAACATATAAAACATGAACATTGAATGAAATAAGATGAGTAGTAAATAGATATATAAACTATAAATAGTAAATAAACTAGAAATGAAAGCTATAAACTGAGTAAATGAAATAAATAGTAAATAGTCATGTCATGGACTGCACGGTGGCGCAGCATGTAGTGCGCATGCCTCACAGCAAGAAGGTTGCCGGTTCGATCCCCGGGTCGGGCAGTCCATGGCAATTGTCCGTAGGTGTGAGTGTGAGTGTGAATGTTTGTTTGTCCTTGTATGTGGCCCTGCAATCGGCTGGCGACCGGCTCAGGGTGTACCCCGCCTTCCGGCCATTGTAGCTGGGATAGGCTCCAGCCCCCCGCAACCCCGAAAGGGATAGGCGGTATAGATAATGGATGGATGGATGGATAGTCATGTCGTTAAAACATACAACTAAAATATGATAAGATAAGAAGCCTGATTAAAGGAATGAGATAATCAAACATATCAATTGAAAGCCTGATTAAAAAAGTGAGTCTTGAGCCTCTTTTCAAAAACATCAACAGTCTCTGCGGCCCTGAGGTTCTCCGGCAGGCTGTTCCACAGTCGGGGGCCATAATGACTAAAAGCCGCCTCCCCGTGTGTTTTAGTTCTAATCTGTGGTATCGTTAAAAGGCCAGCATTGGAGGACCTCAACCCGCGAGGGTTGATAGGGTAAAAGTAATGCAGATAAATAAGAAGGCCCAAGATCGTTAAGACATTTAAAAACTAGTAAAAGAACCTTAAAATCGATCCTGAAGCACACGGGGAGCCAAGGCAGCAATTTTAAAACTGGTGTAATGTGCTCCCGCCCTCTGGTCCTCGTCAGCACACGAGCGGCTGAGTTCTGTAGTAATTGAAAATTTGAGATACTCTTTTTGGGAAGACCAGAGAGCAGGGCATTACAATAATCTAAGCGACAAGAGATAAAAGCATGCATCAGCACCTCCGTACTGGCCTGAGAGAGGAACGGGCGGACTCTGGCTATATTCTTGAGATGGTAAAAACCTATCTTTGTTATGTTTTTGATGTGTGGAATAAAAGTAAGCTCAGAGTCAAAAATCACGCCCAGGCTTTTTACAGAATGTGTTGGTTTAAGATCTTGTAGTTCTGGTAAAAGTTTCTCTCTCTGGCCTTCAGGACCAATGACTAAGACCTCTGTTTTGTCCTGATTGAGCTGAAGGAAATTTTCTGCCATCCATGACTTGATGTCTAAAATACAGTTAAAAAGGGCATCAATAGGCCCTGTGTCATCAGGAGACACGGCAATGTACAGTTGCGTATCATCAGCATAACTATGGAAGCTGACGCCGTGTCTCCTGATGAGGTCCCAGAGGGGTAGCATGTACAGATTAAAAAGAGTTGGACCTAAAATTGATCCCCTGGTCCAACACTTGATCTCATGGGTACCTGAGGAACATGCATCCCAACTTACAAAGAGGTGTCGGTCAGTGAGGTATGAGACGAACCAGTTAAAAGCAGTACCTGAGAGGCCGATCAGGTGCCTCAGTCTGTTTAATAAAATGTGATGGTCTACTGTATCGAAGGCGGCGGTTAGATCCAGTAGTACCAAGACTGTGAGCTTGTGTTTATCTAAGTTGCATCTGATATCATTTAAAATCTTTAATAGGGCTGTCTCGGTACTGTGGTTCATCCTAAAACCAGACTGATACCTTTCTAAAATGTTCTTTTTGTTTAAAAAATCATTTACTTGGTTAAAAACCAGTTTTTCTAAAATTTTACTCAAAAAAGGTAAGTTGAATACAGGTCGGTAGTTATTAAGAATATTGGGGTCTAAATTGCTCTTATTCAGAAGGGGCTTCACCACCGCGTTTTAAAGGAGGCGGGGAAGACACCCGTCTGAAGAGAGCAATTCACCATGTATAATAGCTGTTCCTCAAAGAACCCATAGAGTGTTTTAAAAAACGGCGTGGGAATTGGGTCTAAAAGGCAGGTTGTGTTGTTTACCTGGGAGAAAACTTGATCAAGTGTCCTTGCATCAACCTGGGCAAAACTCTCCAGTGTTTCCTCAGGTAAAACCTGTGATCCAGACGTATTGGTAGTTAAAACCTGTTGAGATAAAAGACTGGATCTGATGTTATCAATTTTGCGCCTGAAGTGGTCTGCAAAGTCTTCACAGAGGTTTATTGTCTTATGAGGTCTGTTAAAATTACTGTTTATTAAAAGATCAATTGTGGAGAAGAGAAATTTGGGATTATTTTTATGGTCAAAGATTAGCTTTTTGAAGTGAGAAATTGTAAGTTATTGTAAGTTTTGAGGTGATGACGTAAAATTTCATAGTGGACTGTTGTTTTGATTTTCTCCATTTCCTCTCAGCACTCCTGCAGTTTCTTTTCAGATGCTTAATATCTTCATTTCTCCACGGAGGTGTAGGTTTTTTCCTAATTGTTTTTGTTAAAAGTGGAGCCACTGAGTCCAGCGTTGACTTCAGATTACTGTTAAAATTGTCAACGATAAAATCACAGGGTGCTGGTAAAATCTCTGCAGGAGTGCTCTGTAAAATCTGGATAAAATTTGCAGCCACTTCAGGAGTTAGGTAGCGTTTCCTCACTGTTCTCACTGGTGCCTCCCGCTGAATAAAACTGGCGATGTTAAAAAACACACGAGTGATCGGACACAGCCAGATCCACAACAGAGGACACCCCCACAGACAGGCCATAAGTTATGATCAGGTCCAGGGTGTGCCCCTGCTGTGGGTCGGCTGTGTAACGTGCTGTTTAAAATCCATACAGTTTAAGAGGTTTCTCTGGATACTGGGTCCGAGTTGTTGTCAATGTGTAGATTAAAATCACCAGCTATTAAAATCCTGTTGTAGGTGGTATGAATGATTGATAAGAACTCAGAGAATTCACTGATAAAAGAGGATGAATACTGGGGTATCCACATCCATCCACAGCCAATTTGATAGCTGTGCTGAACGTGCACTCATCATGGTGTTTTAAAGGAATGATAAAAACAGTGCTGGCTCTAAAAACAGTCCTGGGCTTTGAATGTCTGTGTGAAGTGATTGATGTAATGATGTGAATGTCCTGAGGTTTCGGTGGAGAAGAGGGGGTTACTGCCGGGAAGGTGTGCATGGTGTGGGTGAAACATGTAGTGGGTGAGGGTGAGTGTGGAGCAGAGGGCTTGTGTGTATGAGTCATACCAGTTAGTCAGGAGGTGGCTGAAGTGCAGGACCAGACAGTGAGGTCAATGTTGATTGATAAAAGCCGTGAACCCTCCTGGTTGGGGTGTAGGTTGTTCCGTTTAAAAGGGCAAGGCCTGTTTAAAAACGCTATAAAATTGTCCACATATGGGATGTCTCTCGTCAGGCAGTAACCCTTCAGCCACAGATGCCGCTGGCGAAACCAGCTGGTGATGACGTCACCATAATGTGGTGGGGAAAGTGGGAGATAATTAGTCGCTTCCCAGTGTCCAGCAGGCGGTCGATCAGCGACACAAAACCCTTTTTTAGGACCTCCAACTGCTGATTTCTAAGGTCATTGATGCCTGTCTCCAAGACCTGGGGCTGGTGAGAGCCACGGCCAGTTAGGTGGACAGGTCCTGGAGGCGAGCTGGGCCAGGCACCGACGGGAGGGAAATCCTGCAGGCTTAGGATGTTGAACCTGTTGTCCAGTGGCAGATCTGGAGGCGGTGGAGGAGGAGATGGCTGAGCTCCAGAGCCCCGGTGCACCACCGACCAGGGCTCCCTCGGCCTGAGTGGGGTTGAGCTCATCGGGCCCTTCACCCTGTCCTCCCCAGTGAAGCAGTGCGACTCATCGGGGCGAGGGCAAGAAGTGGAAGGTGCTGATGTTTTAGGCTTGACTCCCTGTCGGTGTCAGCAGGACTCGGCCTGTGCTGGTGCCGGAGTACCGGTGGTGATCGAGCCTGTCCACGACAGGGTGGTGTTATTTGTGGCCGCCATGTTCCGGTCACCAGCGCCGGATGCACCACCGACGATATGTTTTGCCTGCGTCGTGGCGACAGTGGAGAAATCCAGGAGGATTTTGTCTTTCTCCCTGAGATCGGCCCGCAGTCCAGAGATGCTCTCCCTCAGTTTTGAGAGGGTGGGGAGGCAGGACTCGCACACCGCCATCATACCTGAAGCCACTATAGGCTCAGGCAGGTCGAAAAACAGTACCACCACAGGGAGGTGAGTTTTTGTCTTTTGAGTCTGGTACCGGTAACGTTGGTAGAGCGCTGTTATTGCTTTATGTTTGACTTATTTCATTCAAACTACTCTTTTTACATACAAAACTTCCCACTGGCGTCCTTCACAGAGCTGCTGGCTACGTCGTGAACTGATGACGTCATTCAAATTGCTGTAATATCTACAAAAACTTTTACAGTATCTTCTTGTTTTGTTATTTTACAATTTTTAACTGTATACTGCAATGCATTATGGGTCAAAGCTAATTACAGTAACCTACTGCATAACGCCTCTGTATCATATTGGAAAATTTACAAGTTGTATTCTGGCATGTAGATGATACGTTTTACAGGTAAATACTGTTGATATTCGAATTTTGCAAAAAAGGCGGTTTGAAAGAGGAACTTCACAAGAGAGAGGAGAGGAGCAAACGCGGTGCTCATCCTAGTCACCAGACCAGAGAGCCAAACAAGGCAAAGCAAGGCAAGGCAAATTTATTTGTATAGCACAATTCATACACTAGGCAATTCAAAGTGCTTTACAGAAGCATAAAAATACATTAAAATCATACATTTCAAAGAAAGAAAGAGATTAGAAGAGAATATAAAAATAAAAATAAAATACAATTAAAGGAGAATTAAAAACAGAAGCCAGTAAAAGACAATAAATTAGCATTTAGAATGATTAAAATCATTGAGCAAATATATTGGAGGTCAGAGGTCAAGGTTACTGTGACCTATGTGGTGTTTTTTGGTCAAGAATCCATACATTAAATATGACAAATGTCTAATAGGATAAAATGAAGTGACATTTTCTATCCAAAAGGCCAAAGGTCCGCTTACTGTGACATTATCATTTTCTGCAGAAACACTTTTCTGTCTGTTGTTCAACACCATAACTCAGGAACAGAAGGGCAGGTTGTGCCCATATTTCACATTTGGTCTAAAACTGAATTGATGACACTAATCTTGGGTGCCCACCTTGAAGCTGTGCTGATTGTATAGATCTTCTGTGGTGCTGGGTGGAAGATGTGTGTGTGAAATATCCACATTTTAGCAGCAACATCCATATCTGAAACATTCCCTGGTGTCATGGAGGCCACTTGTGTTTTATCAGTCAGCTTTATTGGCCAAGCATATCAATACATACAAGGAATTTAAATGTTGTAAAGCATTGTTAAGACCAAGACCTTGTGTAGGACACATTAATGTAACCGTTTAATGTGGATATGTTTATGTGGAAAGCAACGGGAAAAAAAAAAAAAAACATTAATATATAAACCATATGTTTGTTTATATTTAGTGGACACAGTGGATGCTGAGCATCGAGGGTCAGGTGGTTGTGCCTCCACACCCCAACTTTGTGGCAGGACTGGCAGCAATGTTTTCAAGCTACTACAACTTTAATCTGGTGTACCAGGAGCAATCAGCATGCACACTGGAATTCATTCAAAGGTAACTAGGTGCTTGTAGTAGAGTACTTGTTAAGTTTGCTATTATGACTATGGGACAAGATATTATTTTGACTTGCCAGCACTAACAGTCAATGGACTCCAAGCCAGGGACATGCTCAGTGGTCTACTATACACCAGTTTATGGAGCACAACCTCCTCTTTTTATATCAGTTAACAGTTTACCACCTATCAGCCAAAAAGTCATTGAAATCATACCTGCTTTCTCCTTAGTGATCTACCCATCTACCCAGTCGTATACCCACCAACCCAGACACCACTACACCACTGGACATGCTGGAAAAGTATGAAACAAATGTTTAACATGTCCAGTTTTGTCCATTTCCTATCAAAATCCTTTTACCATGATTTTTTAGTTAACATATTTCTTTCAGTTATTGGTAATTACTGTTGCATATTGCAATAACTAGTCTTTTTGGTAAGAGCTTTTTTTTTAATCCATCAACTGGAATACAAACCAACTCCCTGTCTCCACTCAGTCACAATAATGTGAAGTTATTAAGTTGTTAATGTACAGTCTTGTGGCAAGAAATACAAACTACTTTTTTAACCATTTTGACTCTACATCATGTAGTCATTGCATGGCAGAGCTATTTTCTATTTCAGCTTGCCTAATTGCCTGGACTGCACAAATGAAATGATAATGAAAAAATAATAAACAGCACAGTTTTTGTTGCAGTTTTGCCCATGGAAGGTCAAATGATGGGCTTGTGTTGTATGACCTGATTGATTCTGCTGGCTTGTAGAGCAGCTGTGAGCAAAGTTTTTTCATGAAGTTTTGTTATTTTCTTATTTTAGATGTTTTGTTGGAATCAACCCAACCAGTGGCACCAAGGCAGCAAAGCTGGTCAGCCAAAGAAGTGGGAAGGTGATTGAGAAGAAGAACAACACGGTCAATCCTCACGTCTCCTCTCTGCTTAGGCGACTCATGGACCTTGAATGGCTTTCTGCGTAACTCGGATGCAAAAGATAAGGACTGTTCTCTCGCCCAGTGTGTGAACATATTGTTGCTCTTTTATTGTTAATTGTTCTTCATGTTCCATGTACCTTTTGCACATCCTCTTACATGTTAGAATGGCATGTAGGGCTATTTCATTGAAATGAAAAGGTTTTATGCAGTTAAAGCTACAATTACTAGAATCGGTCAAGGCTGATAGTTGATTTTTCTATTTTATTTTAATTTTATTCATTTTATTCTTATTCATTTATTTTTTGACTGAACTGTAAAATAATGTGTAATGAAAATGTTGCCGTACTGGTTGAATCTGGCTGGCCCAACTTGCTATAAATTACACATATATCTGAACAATAATGTGAGAAGTCAGATGGTTATTGTTTTACCTGATTTTAATTGTAGCTTTAAAAAAGGGAAAGTGTACTCAGGTACAGAACAGGACTGCTGGCCTGTTTCAAACTAAAAATGGCACACTGTTTGGTGCCCAAATGTCACTGCACTCTTTGTTTTTATTACCTACGCCCCATTCATTCACTCTATAGCTTGCTTGACCAACACTGGACAGCCACATTTGGTCTGAATGGAGCCTATCCCAGGCTCTGATTTTAGGAGCTGTTAAGAAAAATAAAAGTTACCTCAGGTTCTATAGGCTTAACATGTATTGTACAAATGCATTGAGTTTTAATAAAAGTTGTATTTTGTAGCAGCTCTGACACTGTTTTATTATTTGTTTCATTCACATTTCACAAGCTGCATAATTTGCAGAGCAGCTAATGTAAAAAACAAAATTAACTGTAAAAACATTTTACGATAACATATTGTATTGTTAATTATTTATAGGTATTTACTGGCAACTCTGTTTGCCAGGTAACTACTGTAATTTAGAAGAATACAAGAAAAAGTTGTAAACCAGATTACATTGAATTGCTGTTTTCTAAAAAACAAAACAATAAGTTACTGTAATTTATATACAGCAAAAACCTGTAAAAGATTTACAGTAATATGTTGTAAAAGGTTTTACAGTAATAAACTGTGATTTTACAATACTTAACTGGCCACTTTTTTGCCAGGTATTTACTGTAAGTTCTACAGTCACACATTTATTTACAGTGTAAATAAATGTATTTGCTGCACAAATCCGGGGGTGGCTGTGATAAAGTACAAGTCTGCATCCCTCCTGTCCCAGTGGTGAACTGTTATTCTACCTTGCCTCCACTCCACAAGAGGTGCTACAGGTAGTTCAGACTTTGTACTTCCTCCCTGCACTTATAAATAGAGGTCTGCAGATGGACTTCCTCCCTTTGTTTCCAAACACTTGAGCTCGCACTGAGCTTTGAGCTGTTTGTTGGCCATCTGTCTTTTGATCAATTTTCAATGTAAGTAGCCTTCCCCTCCTTTTTTGTTATCATGATATGTTAAGAAATTATATCAAGATGAAGGATAATCTGCATTCTTAAACTTATTTGCTAAATGTGATTTATGAGTTTGACATTATTTGAAAGCTGAATTGTTGTTTCACCATTTACTATAACCTGTTTCTTTATTTAGAGCCATGGCAATCATCATTGCTTTCATTATGTTAAGAAAAAATAAATGGACATTGAATTAATTAAGAACTCCTGTTTCCTGGTGGTTTGTGTGGCTCCAGTTTGAACCCTTATCCATAACAGTTATAATATAATATGTTGTGATATGTACAAGTATATTAAAATAAACAACATAAATATGAAGGACCTGATGAGGCCCACCACTGTTGTGTCATCCTCAAACTTCACAAAGTGGTTGGTGACAGCCCTGGGTGCGCAGTCATGTGTCATCAGGGTGAACAGCAGACAGCTCAGGATGCAGCCCTGAGGGGAGCCTTAGCTGAGGGTGATGACATGGGAGGTGACCTGTCCAACCCGCACACGACTGTGGTCTTTCAGTGAGGAAGTCAAGCAGCCAGTTGCACAGGGGGTCCCAGTTTGTCTACCAGATGCTGCGGAATGATAGTATTAAACACTGAACTGAAGTCCAGAAACAGCATCTGCACATAAGTGTTCTTTGCTCCAGGTATGCAAGGCTCAGATAGAGACATGCCTGTGAATATTCTCATTCATCCAGGTCATTGTAAGCTTCAGGGCATTCAATCGTTCGCAACTGGACTTTGTCAGTTTGTCTTGGAAAACGTTTCGCCTCTCATCTGAGCAGGCTTCATCAGTTCATACGCACCAGACTAGATAGGACAGCTCTAGTCTAATGAAATGGTGTTAGGTTCAAGTATTTATCCTCTGAGTGAGGCCGACCCCCAAAACCAAGGATAGTATCACTCTATTGTGAAGCAAACAATCCCCCATTAAGGCGGGGTAGGGTGCAACCCTTGGGTGTCAACGACAGTCGTCTGCCTCGTTAGTGTCCCATTCTTGTCATTGGGAGGCTCCTTGAGCCATGTGTGAATGGCTTTATTTTTTTTTTTTTCAGAGGCTAAATTTTTGAATCTCCTTGGAAGAGATGAAAGGACAGCATTGTATGCAGGAGATAGGTGGTGTCTCAGACCTCCCCCTCTGTTCAGAGACGGTTTTTCAACCTTGAGTTTGCCTTTTTTGGACTGTGATGTCCACATTGAAGAGAACAGGTGCCTCCATATTGGGGTTTAAAGAAAACCTACTCACACAGACCAGTACCTCCTTTTTGACTCACATCACCCACTGGAACACAAACTAGGCGTTATCAGAACTCTCCAGCACAGAGCTGATAATGTTCCAACCAGCCAACAGGCCAGAGACAAGGAACACAAACACCTGAGGGATGCCCTCAAAACTTGTGGTTATCCCAGCTGGTCTTTCGTGAAAAGTTCAGCCGCTTCCAGAAAGAACAGGGTGACAGAGGAAGAAAAGAGAGACAGACGGCATAACATTGTCATTCCATATGTGTCTGGTGTATCAGAGAAACTCAGGCGAATCTTTAACAAACACAACATCCCGGTACGTTTCAAACCTGGGAACACTCTCAGACAAAGGCTGGTGCACCCCAAAGACCGGACACCTCATACTCAGAAGAACAATCTGGTGTATGCAGTCCAGTGCAGTGAGGAATGCACAGACTTATATATTGGGGACACAAAACAGCCACTGAGCAGACGCATGGCACAACACAGAAGGGCTAACTCTTCAGGTCTAGACTCAGCTGTTTACCTGCACCTCAAGGAGGAAGCACACTCCTTTGAGGATAAAAATGTGCATATTCTGGACAGAGAAGACAGATGGTTTGAAAGAGGAGTGAGAGAAGCCATCCATGTCAAGGTTGAAAAACCGTCTCTGAACAGAGAGGGAGGTCTGAGACACCACCTATCTCCCACATACAATGCTGTCCTTTCAAAGATTCAAAAATTTAGCCTCTGAAAATAAACAACAAAGCCATTCACACATGGCTTAAGGAGCCTCCCAATGACAAGAATGGAACACTAACGAGGCAGACGACTGTCGCTGACACCCAAGGGTTGCACCCTACCTCGCCTTAATGGGGGATCGTTTGCCTCACAATAGAGTGATACCATCCTTTGTTTTGGGGGTTGGCCTCACTCAGAGGATAAATACTTGAACCTAACACCATTTCATTAGACTAGAGCTGTCCTATCTAGTCTGGTGCGCATGAACTGATGAAGCCTGCTCAGATTAGAGGCGAAACGTCTTCCAAGACAAACTGACAAAGTCCAGTTGCGAACGATTGAATGCCCCGAAGCGCTCAGATAGAGAGTAGAGGAGATGGCGTCCTCAGTGAAGCGGTTTGGCCAGTAGGCAAACCTGAACGGGTCAAATGTGGGATGGAGTCTGGAGATTGCTCCTTTACCAGCCTGTCAAAGCACTTCATCATAATGGGAGTGAGTGTGACAGGCCAGTAGTTGTTGAGTTATTTGAGGTTTTTTTTGGCACTGGGATGATGGCAGACTTGAAGCGTGATGGGACTTTGGCTTGATCCAGTGAGGTGTTAAAATTGTCCGTTAGAACATAAGCCGACTGACCTGCACATTATCTGAGCACCCGCCCAGGTATATTATCAGGGTCCGGGGCCTTCCATGAATTGACTCTCCTCAGAGACCTCCGCACATCAGCTGTGATGAGACAGAGTGCCTCTTCATCCTGCCAGGGAACAGCTTTGTCAGCAGGAGTGCTATTTAGTGCACCAAACCTCCCAAAGAAGTTGAGATTGTTGAAGGAGTCTGTGTCATCATCACACACAGGAGGGGCTATTTTGTAGTTTGTGATAGCCTGTATGCCTTGCCACATATTCCTGGAGTTGGTGGCATCATGGACAAAATCCTGGATTTTACATAATCAGTCATCCAGGGTTTTTGGTTGGCCTGGGTGATGATGTTCTTCATGGCGCTGACGTCGTCCATGCATTTATTGATGTAGGCTTACACAGACATGGCATACTCATCTTTGTTGCTGTGGTCATTGTAAGTGGTAGCTTCCTTGAACATGTCCCAGTCAGTGCACTCAAAACAGTACTGTAGTGCCTCCGTAGCCACCTCAGACCACACCCTCATGCCTCACTGTAGATTTTTCTCTGATCAGCAGGGGTTTGTATGCAGGAATAAGCGTAACAGACAAATGGTCTGAAGAGCCAAGGTAGGGGTAGGGGGCTGCTCTGAATGCATCTTTGATGTTGGTCTGGGCCTTGTCTAGTGTGTTCACTCTCCTGGTTGCAAAATCCACATGCTGGTGGAAATGTGGGAGAACTGTCTCCATGTTGGCCTGGTTGAAATCTCCAGCAGCAATGAAAAGGCCCTCAGTCCAGTGTGAGCGTATTGCAATTGACTGATAGTCCAGTAGAGAACACTCATAGGCTCCTTTGTGTTAGTGCTGGGGGGCACATACACAGCAGTGATGGAAACTAAAGTAAATTCCCTGGGCAGATAGAATGGTCTACAGATTATTGTAAAACGCTCAATGTCGGGTGAGCAATGGCTTGAGACAGATTGAGCATTATTACACCAGTTGTTATTGATGTAGATACACAAACCACCCCCCTGGGATTTACCGCTGTGTGCACAGCTCCTATCAGCATGAAATGTAGCTAGCCCCTCGATGCTAACAGCATTGTCCATGATTGATGAGTCTCTGTTAGACATATATAGACAGTAGTACAGAGGCAGATATGCACTATCCAGTAGTTACAGACCACGCAGGCAAATGTGAGGACAATCAGTCCCAGGATCTGTTTCTCTCAGATAATGACCTTGAACCTTGAGTCAAAGGTTGTGGACTTCAAGGTAAGAAGCTCTAATACCATGAATATGGTATTAGAGCCGGAGGCCGGCATCAACGATCTCAGAGACCAGAAATCCGAGATCCTCAAGCGGGATTTCAGGTCTATGGTGGACCGCATGCTGGACACGGGGAAGCGACTGGTTATTTCCGGCCCGCTTCCCCCCCCACACTATGGTGATGTCACCACCAGTCGCCTCCGCCAGCTGCACCTGTGGCTAAAGGGATTCTGCCTGGGAAAAAGTATTCCATATGTGGACAATTTTATCGCTTTTTTAAACAGACCCCACCTTTTCAAACCAGACGGCCTACACCCAAACTAGAAGGGATCACGGCTTTTATCAGTAAACCTTGACTTGACAGTCCGGTCCTGCACCACAATCACCTCCTGACCTACTACACCCATACACATGCCCTCTGCACCTCACCCACACTCACCTTCACCCACCCCCACCTACATCATACGCGCCCCTCCCTCAGTGACCCCAGTGGCACAGGACAATATTTACACAATCAAAACCATAATTTCACACAGACATAGGAGACCCAGGACTACTTTTAGCTCAAACTGTGTTTTTAACATTCCACTGAAAAGACGTGATGAGCGCACGTTCATCACAGATGTTAAAATGGCTGTGCTGAACGTGTCCTCTCTTTTAAACAAATCTTTTATTATAAATTACATAATTTTAGATAATAACCTGGACAGCATTCTCCTTACGGAGATATGGCTTGGCACGGACGCACCTGTTGTTCTCACTGAGGCTTCCCCACCGATTTTAACTTTTTATTTTCAACCAGGGGGTGCAAAAGAGGGGGCGGTACTGCTTCAATCACAAAAACCAACATGCACATGAACGAAGTCAATTTTAACAGCTACCCATTATTTGAATACCATGCCTTTGTTTTTAGCAGCCCACCGATCCTCTGTATAACTGTCTACCGACCACCCCAGTATTCTACTTCTTTTATTAGTGAGTTTTCTGAGCTTTTATCAATTATTCATACCTCTTTTAACAGAATTTTAATATCCGGTGATTTTAATCTACACGTGGACTTTCCCTCAGACTTAATGTCCAGAGAATTTTTAAACCTTTTACACTGCCTTGATTTTAAGCAACATGTGACGCAGCCGACCCACAGCAGGGGGTGCACCTTGGACCTCGTTATATCTTATGGTCTGTCGGTTGGTGCGCCCTCTGTTGTGGACCTGGCTGTGTCTGACCACTTCTTTGTGTTTTTTACAATCACCAGTTTTAATCAGCGGGAGGCTGTGAGAACAGTGAGGAAACGCTACCTAACTTCTGAAGTGGCTGGAAATTTTATCCAGATCTTACAAAGCACTCCTGCCGAAATTTTACCAGCACCCTGCGATTTTATCACTGACAACTTTAACAATAAAATAAAGTCAACACTGGACTCAGTGGCTCCACTTTTTATCAAAACAATTAAAACAAGACCCACACCTCTGTGGAGAACTGAGGAAATTAAAAAACTCAAAAGAGAATGCAGGAGTGCTGAAAGGAGATGGAGGAAATCAAAGTTGACAGTTCACTATGAAATACTACGTCAACACCTCAAAATCTACAATAACACAGTCAAACAAGCAAGAATCTCCCACTTCCAAAACCTAATCCATGACCATAAAAATAATCCCAAATTCTTATTCTCCACAATTGATCTTTTAACAAACAAAAATTTCAAAAGATCCTCCAAGACACCAGATAACGCCCTCTGCGAGGATTTTGCAGACCACTTCAGAAGAAAAATCAATGACATAAGATCCAGTCTTTTATCTCAACAGCTTTTAACACCTGGATCATTGCTTGGACCTGTGGAAACACTGGAGAGTTTTGCCCTGGTTGATGCAAGGACACTGAGTCGAGTTTTCTCCCAGGTAAAGCCCACAACCTGCCTTTTAGACCCAATTCCCACACCGTTTTTTTAAAACACTCTATGGGTTCTTTGAGGAACAGCTGCTGTATTTGGTCAATTGCTCTCTCCAGACGGGTGTCTTCCCCACCTCCTTTAAAACGGCGGTGGTGAAGCCCCTTCTGAAGAAGAGTGATTTAGACCCCAATGTTTTAAATAACTACCGGCCTGTATCCAACCTACCATTTTTAAGTAAAATTTTAGAAAAACTTGTTTTTTATCAAGTAAATGAATCTTTACACTCGAAACATATTTTAGAGACTCATCAGTCTGGTTTTAGGATGAACCACAGTACAGAGACAGCACTTTTAAAGATTTTAAACGACATCAGGTGTAATTTAGATAATCATAAACTCACAGTCTTGGTTCTACTGGATCTAACCGCCGCCTTCGATACAGTAGACCATCACATTTTATTAAATAGTCTGAGGAACCTGGTTGGCCTCCCTGGTATGGTTTTTAACTGGTTCACGTCCCACCTCACTGATCGAAGTTTCTTTGTAAGTATGGATACATGTTCCTCAGAAACCCATAAGATAAAGTGTGGGGTTCCCCAAGGTTCAATTTTAGGTCCAACTCTTTTTAATCTTTACATGCTGCCGCTTGGGGACGTCATCAGGAGGCACGGCATCAACTTCCATAGTTATGCTGATGATACGCAACTGTACATCGCCGTGTCTCCTGATGACACAGGGCCAATTGATGCCCTTTTTAACTGTATTTTAGACATCAAGTCATGGATGGCAGCAAACTTCCTACAGCTCAACCAGGACAAAACAGAGGTTTTAGTCATTGGTCCTGAAGGCCAGAGAGAGAAACTTTTACCAAAGTTACAGGATTTTAAACCCTCAAAATCAGTAAAAAATCTGGGCGTGATTTTTGACTCTGAGCTCACTTTTATTCCACACATCAAAAACATAACAAAGATAGGTTTTTACCATCTCAAGAATATAACCAGAGTCCGCCCGTTCCTCTCTCAGGCCAGTAAGGAGGTGCTGATGCATGCTTTTATCTCTTGTCGTTTAGAGTACTGTAATGCCCTGCTCTCTGGTCTTCCCAAAAAGAGCATGTATAACTTACAATTATTACAAAACTCAGCCGCACGAGTGCTGACAAGGACCAGAGGGCGGGAGCATATTACACCTGTTTTAAAATCGCTGCATTGGCTCCCCGTGTGCTTCAGGATCGATTTTAAGGTTCTTTTACTAGTTTTTAAATGTCTTAACGATCTTGGGCCTTCTTATTTATCTGCATTACTTTTACCCTATCAACCCTCGCGGACCCTGAGGTCCTCCGGTGCTGGCCTTTTAACGATACCACAAATTAGAACTAGAACACACCAGGAGGCGGCATTCAGTTATTATGGCCCCCGATTGTGGAACAGCCTCCCAGAGAGCCTCAGGGCCGCAGAGAATGTTGATGTTTTTAAAAAGAGGCTCAAGACCCATCTTTTTAATCAGGCTTTTAACTGACTCATTTAACTATTTATAATTTCTTAAGCTGACTTTTATTCTTACATTTTCTAATATTATATTATATATATTTTTATTTTTTATTTTTTATTGTGTTACTTCAATGTTTTATTTCAATTGTTGTGGTCATTACTTATGGTCTATTTTATACATTCTATTGTTTTATCCTCAGTTTTAGCTTCTTTACCTTTTATCTTATTTTACTGTTCTAACCCCTCGATTTTCCAGTGTTTCCTCCTGGGGGCCTACCACACCGGGATTTGATTCTGGTTCACCGTTGGGGGTGCTGTTCCATGGATGGCCCTGGCCCGGGTAGCTAGAGAGCTTTACACCTTGGTGTGGAGCCTCCTGCCTGCCTGGGCTGGGGTGGTCCCTGTGTCAGCGCCCCTGCAGTCATGGACCATGATTCCTCTCGGTGTGCATGGCCCCCAAAGGCAGCTTCTTCCTCACCTCGGTTCTCAGTGCCCAGCCATGTCTCCTCAGTGACAGTTAGTGTATGTATGTGGGTGTGTGTATGTTTGTGTGTGTAGGTATGTATGTCTGTCCGTATGTCTATGTATGTGCGTGAGTGTGTATGTAATTGTATATCTGTGTGTATATTTGGGGGGGTGGGAGGTTTCGGGTCACAGTGTTCTGTATTGTTCTGTTTTTTGTTTTTACCCCCTGTGAGGCACTTTGTATTACTGTAACGTATGAAAAGTGCCATATAAATAAAGTTGATTTGATTTGATTTGATGAAAGGTTTGGGAAGCTCTTAAAATCATCGAAAAAATGTACTGAAGGTCTCTACCATCTTCACTGACAGACATCCACAAATTGTTGAAGAAATGAGTCTCTAGTCCTGAAAAACACCATGAATTTGATGCCTTTCATGTAGCAAAGGGCAAATGGGTCAACAAAAACAGCCACTGCAGCTGGGAGAGTGGATTCCATCCATTATAAATCATTTGTGGTTGAGGGCACGAACCTGTGAGGGTGGTGCTGCGACACTGAATGAGAAGTTCAGTAACGACTATGATACCAACAGACACGACTGGCCAGGGAAGAGTCTTTATCTCATTCGAGCTTCTTCCATCTCAGGCAATTGGCAAAGGTGAAGCCTATTCTCCAAGGTCAGCACTTTGAAACAGTGATCCATGCCTTTGTTACTTCTCGGCTGGATTACTGTAACGCACTTTATTTTGGAGTCAGCCAGTCTTCCCTCTCACGTCTCCAGTTGGTCCAGAATGCTGCTGCTCGTCTCCTGACTGGAACACGTAAGAGGGAACACATAACGCCCATCCTGGCCTCCCTCCACTGGCTGCCTGTGCATTTTAGAGTTCACTTTAAGATTCTTTTATTTGTTTTTAAATCTTTAAATGGTCTTGCCCCGCCTTACCTCTCTGAGCTGCTTCATCTTTACGCTCCTGCTTGGTGCCTCAGGTCAGCTGATCAGCTGCTCCTGGAGGTACCGAGGTCGAAGTTGAAGCTCAGAGGGGATCGTGTCTTTTCTGTCACTGCCCCAAGATTATGGAACGACCTACCTTTGTGCATTAGACAGGCCCCCTCATTGTCCATTTTTAAAACTTGTCTTAAAACACATTTTTATTCCTTGGCTTTCGACCAAGCTTGAGACCTTGCTTCTGTTTTATTGTGTCTATTGTTTTTATTGTTTGTCTTAGATTTTAGGTTTATTCATTTTATTTATTTATTCATGTTCCTATGTGCAGCACTTTGTCACAGCTGTGGTTGTTTTTTAAAGTGCTTTATAAATAAAGTTGAGTTGAGTTGAGTTGAGTTGAGTTGAGTTGAGTTGAGTTGATGTGCTCATGAGCCCCTTGATCAGATGAGCCAGAGAAGTGAGCTTTAGTTAAGGCCAGGATCTGAAACCTACAAAGAACTTGTGAAGCATGCACACAACAACACTAGAGGTATGTTCAAATGTAGAAGTTGGTTTGTGTCATCTAGTGGTGAGATTGCAGATTGCAACCAACCAAATACCCCTGCCTTTATATAGCACTTTTCCAGTCTACTTTGACTTAAAACCACTTAAAGTGCTTTACAACAATTGTCACATTCACTCATCCATTCACACAGCATCAGGAGCAATTTGGGCTTCAATGTCTTGCCCAAAGACACTTCGACATGCAGACTGGAGGAGCCGGGCATCAAACAACTGACCTTTTGATTGGTGGACTACCTGCTCTACCTCCTGAGCCACAGGCCACAACAACAGTGCAGTATTGGGTTCACCTGTGCATTGTGCAAGTGTAAATTGAGTGTTAATTGAGTGCACCCTGTACTTACCACATCAGGGTGGAATATTTTTTGGTGCTAGGCTTTAAGTACTGAAATACAAACATATGCTACAGAATGAAATGCCAAACATATGCTATACAAAAACTAAAAGGGTACACTCAGTAGAGTGCAGATTACAGTCAAGATGGTGGATCAAAATGTATGGAATTATCTGCAGATGCTCTGATTCAAAGCTAGACCAAACCTTTCTTTGGATGTCAGTTTAAGGCTACGTTCCCACCAAACGTGATGAAACAAGATCGCGCTGCAAGATTACATACAAAGTCAATGCAAAGACGCGATGTGAAGCGTCATTTTGCCGGGCGATGCGATGGCCGCGATTGCGCGGCACGATGGACGCGTTGGCCGCGAAAATCGCTCTCATCGCGTCGCCCCATCGCGCCATCGCTTCATCGCTCGAGTTGAAATTATTGAACTTTTGCAGCGGATTCGCGTGAAGACGCGCCACGACAGCCTATCAGCGTTGAGATCGTCATCAACATGCTGACGTACGGACGTGGTCGACGAGAGAATGAAATGGCGGAAGAAATGTTGTTGTTGGGCGGGCTTGTCGCGCGACGCGATGACGCTGCAAGGGGTTTTTGTACCAGCGTCAAAACTGGAGCGTCTGGCGCGACGCGATTTCATTTGAGGCACGATTTGAGGCGTTTGGTGGGAACGTAGCCTTAGAGCCACGAATAACGAAAAGCCAGAATGTGGCCAGCAACAGACTACATTACCCTTGTGTTTAGGGTTTACTACACTGGCCTCAATGGAAACAAGATTTCAAACTCAAGCGCTCAAGTGAAGATCACTTGTGGTAAGAGGTCTTCTCAGGCCAACCTGAATATAAGGACCTGATTCCTGACCCAGGTTCATTTTAGTAAATTAACTCAAGAGAGGAACAAGTCAAAGTCAACTTTATTGTCAATTTCACTATATGTGCAGGACATTACAGAGGGACTGGAATATAGTTTCAGCTCATGGGAGAGAAGGGCAGAGTTAAAATTGAATTGAATTGAATTGAATTGAATTGAATTTTTTATCCTATGATACATTGGCCTTTTATGGCAATTTATTTCAACTGGGCTTCCATTTAGGAAGAAAAATCTACAGTTTTCCACATTTATTTATTTGTTATGTATTTGATAATTTATCATTTGTCATTTTACAGCATAGGTACATGGACAATATACTTTTGCTGCAGTATTTCAATACTTTTTACTTTGCTACATTTATCAGACAGCCATAACTACTAGTACTTTTCATAATAAGATTTCACATACAGGTATATGATGATAAACATAAAAAAACAGATCAACCAGTTCCACTTTAAAGAGCTTTCTCCTCAATACATGTTATCATTTAAATAACTTAAGCATCAAAGGGCTCAAATTTATCCAATTATTACAAAAACCAAAGACTAGTGAAAAGAAAAAAAAAACTTGGGAAAAGTTGGGACAGTTACTAATTCTTTTTGACAAACATTGCAAACAATATATTTAAAGTTTGACCTCATCAGCTTAATTGATTTTTTTAAGTGTATGTGTCACAGTCCAGCCCAGCATTTACCTGTGCTGCAGCTCTTCAGCCATGCCCCATACCTGCCCATCTGCACACCTAGCCTATAAGGCTCATCAGGAGGGTATCTAAGCCACACTGTCATTCTTTCTGGTTGCCAGATTGTCTTCATGTCATGCCAGACTCTCCAGCGTTCATTGCCAAACTGATCTTCAGTGTCCAACCTCGGCTGTTTGTGACTACTCTGTCCGTCTGCAGCTGTGCAGATCTCACCACCTCGGTTGTATTAAAGAGCATATTCCTCCTCCGAGAGTGGTTTCGACGACACTGAAATCGGTCAGTGATTTCCACGTTCGATCCGCTCTCCTCACAGTAACTCTGTCTAAAACGGCTCTCTGGTCAGTAGGGCACAGAATTGCCCCGTTGTCTGTTTCCCTCTATTTCCCGTAAATCGGCTGGCACTGCAATAGAGTCCTCCACTAGTCCGTTACAATATGCTTATTCTGAATTTGATGCAGCAACACATTTCAAACAAGTTAGCACAGGAGCAACAAAAGACTGAGAAAGTTGTGGAGTGCACCAAAAACACCTGCATGGAACATTCCATAGGAAAACAGGTCAATTGGTAGCAGGTGATAGTATTGTGATTGGGTATGAAAGCAGCATCCTTGAAAGGTCCAGTTCTTCATAAGCAAGGACGGAGCAAGGTTCACCAGTTTGTGAACAAATGATGATATGAAGGATATTATTACATGGGCTCAGGAACATTTCTTAACAGTACTGTTACTTCAAACAAATTTTACTCAAGTAATAGTACTCACATAAAAATGTACGTAAATAAAGAGAAGTGAAAAGTAGGTATGTTAAAAGGTACTCTGAGTAAAAGTTGTTGCATTACATTTTTAAATGGGAAGGGGAACAGGGTAATCAACTAATGTTTTATGGTGACATACAGTACTGCTGTTAAATAATTTTAGGCAACAAAATAAACCAACAACAGACAGCATGTTGCAACTTAGACATTTTAGCATAATAATAATAATAATAATAATTATAATAATATATACTTAAACTCCTCAACTTGATGCAGAAACTCTCCCCCAACCTGGAGGGGGCAAGCCACCTTTTTCCAGTCGAGAACCATGGCCTCGGACTTGGAGGTGATTACTCCCATCCTAGCTGCTTCACACTAAGCTGCAAACCGTCCCCAGTGCATGCTGAAGGTCCTGGCTTGAGGGAGCCAACAAGACAACATCATCTGCAAAAAGCAGAGACGAACTCTGCCGGCTCCCGAACTGAACCCCCCCCCCCGGCCCCTGGCTGCGCCTGGAAATTCTGTTCATAAAAATAATGAACAGAACCAGTGACAAAAGGGCAGCCCTGCCGGAGTCCAGCATGCACCGGGAACAGGTCCGAAGGATGGAGTGTGAGATTGACAGAAGGATGGAATGTGAGATTGACAGAAGGATGGAGTGTGAGATTGACAGGCGGATCAGTGCAGCGGCAACAGTAATGCGGTCGTTGAGCTTGAATTTCTAGGCGCAGCCAAGGGTCGGAGGGGGTTCAGTTCGGGAGCCAGCAGATATTGTCTCTGCTTTTCGCGGATGATGTTGTTTTGTTGGCTCCCTCGAGCCAGGACCTTCAGCATGCACTGGGGCGGTTCGCAGCCGAGTGTGAAGCAGCTGGGATGAGAGTCAGCACCTCTAAGTCCGAGGCCATGGTTCTTGACCGGAAAAAGGTGGCTTGCTCCCTTCAGGTTGGAGGAGAGTTCCTGCTTCAAGTGGAGGAGTTTAAGTATCTTGGGATCCTGTTCACGAGTGAGGGAAGGATGGAACGTGAGATTGACAGGCGGATTGGTGCGGCAGCTACAGTAATGCGGTCGCTGTACCAGTCTGTCGTGGTGAAGAAGGAGCTAAGCCGAAAGGCGAAGCTCTCGATTGACCAGGCAATCTACGTTCCGACCTTCACCTATGGTCATGAACTTTGGGTCATGACCGAAAGAACAAGGTCCTGGATACAAGCGGCTGAAATGAGTTTCCTCCGCAGGGTGGCAGAGCGCTCCCTTAGAGATAGGGTGAGGAGCTCTGTCACCCGGGAGGAGCTCAGAGTAGAGTTGCTGCTCCTCCACATCGAGAGGAGTCATCTGAGGTAGATTAAGATTAAGATTAAGATTAAGATTTACTTTTATTGATCACTGCACACATGTTACAGAGAGGAGACTGCACACACGCCATGCATTGCAAAATTATTTTCTCCGCTTTTGACCCATCTTGGTCCGTCGTTCCTCCTCGGCAGACCGGGAGCAGTTGGCTGCCAGTCGCCAGCCAACGCCGGTGCCCACGCCCAGGGACCCATCCTCTTTCGTCACCGTTGGTCAGGCGGTGATCTTCTTGCATGTTTTTAGTGGGGGTTATTTAAGGCGGAAACCCCAGGTAAACACGGGGAGAATATGCAAACTCCACACAGAAAGGCCCCTTTTTTCCTCGAGCAGCAGGCACCGAAGACATGATCAAATCAAATCAAATCAAATCAAACTTTATTTATATAGCACTTTTCATACATATTAAAATGCAACACAAAGTGCTTTACAGGATTTAAAAACTAGAAATCAATCAATAAAAATAGAAATCAAAATAAAGCAACAATAAAAACCCATCCCTCCCACCCTCCGTATGTACAAACACCCACCGTCAACTACATGCATACACACACGCGCACATACACGCACATACACACATACATATACACACACACACACACACACACACACACACACACACACACACACACACACACATATACACATTCTTACTGCAGACGATGGCAGGGGTAACGAGACATGGCAGGGCACTAATGACTGAGGAAAAGGCCACCTTTGGGGTCGTCCACACCGAGAGACATCAGGGACTGTGAGCACAGGGGGCACCCGCACCCGGGCCCACCCGAGCCCGACAGACCGGTGGACCCCACACCAAGGTAGGGAGTCCCCCAACCAGCTGGGCCAAGAGGGCCCGAAGACAGCCCCCCCTGCAACAGATCAGACACATCTCTCAGTGTGGAGGACCCGCCGAGGAAAAACTGGAATTAAAAATAAATAAATAAAATAAACATTTAAAAGAAGAAAAGTTCATAAGACAATAAGTAAAGTAGATGAAATAGAGTAAAATAATACAATATATAAAACATGAACATTGAATGAAATGAGATGAGTAAAGGAAATAAATAGTAAATAAACTATAAATGAAAGCTATAGATAAACTATAAATAAACTGAGTAAATGAAATAAATAGTAAATAGTCATGTCGTTAAAACATACAACTAAAATATGATAAGATAAGAAGCCTGATTAAAGGAATGAGATAAATCAGACATATCAATTGAAAGCCTGATTAAAAAAGTGAGTCTTGGGCCTCTTTTTAAAAACATCAACGGTCTCTGCAGCCCTGAGGTTCTCCGGCAGGCTGTTCCACAGTCGGGGGCCATAATGACTAAAAGCCGCCTCCCCGTGTGTTTTAGTTCTTACTTTTGGTATGGTTAAGAGGCCGGAGCCGGAGGACCTCAGGGTCTGCGAGGGTTGATATGGTAAAAGTAGGTCAGATAAATAAGAAGGCCCGAGACCATTAAGACATTTGAAAACTAATAAAAGAACCTTAAAATCTATCCTGAAACGCACGGGGAGCCAATGCAGTGATTTTAAAACTGGTGTAATGTGCTCCCGCCCTCTGGTCCTCGTCAGCACGCGAGCGGCTGAGTTCTGTAGTAATTGAAAATTTGAGATACTCTTTTTGGGAAGACCAGAGAGCAGGGCATTACAATAATCTAAGCGACAAGAGATAAAAGCATGCATCAGCACCTCCGTGTTAGCCTGAGAGAGAAACGGGCGGACTCTGGCTATATTCTTAAGATGGTAGAAACCTATCTTTGTTATGTTTTTGATGTGTGGAATAAAAGTGAGCCAGAGTCAAAAATCACGCAAAGACTTTTTACAGAATGTGTTGGTTTAAGATCTTTTAGTTTTGGTAAAAGTTTCTCTCTCTGTTTTGTCCTGATTGAGCTGAAGGAAATTTTCTGCCATCCATGACTTGATGTTTGAAATACAGTTAAAAAGGGCATCAATTGGCCCTGTGTCATCAGGAGACACGGCAATGTACAGTTGCGTATCATCAGCATAACTATGGAAGCTGATGCCATGCCTCCTGATGACGTCCCCGAGGGGTAGCATGTACAGATTAAAAAGAGTTGGACCTAAAATTGACCCCTGGGGAACCCCACACTTGATCTCATGGGTACCTGAGATGGAGGATGATGGAGGACAAGCCACCAGCGCCCACAGTGGGATTCGAGCTGTGAGGTGACAGTGTTACCATTTGTGCCACCGTGCTACTCAAAGCTCAGGCATCTCTATTGGATGCCCCCTGGACGCCTCCCTAGGGAGGTGTTCCAGGCATGCCCAACCAGGAGGAGGCCCCAAGAAAGACCCAGCTCGGCTGGCCTGGGAACGCCTCGGGTTCCCCCCTGGAAGAGAGGGAAGTTTGGGTGCCCGGATGAAGCGGGAGAAGATGGATGGATGAATAATAAAGAAAAAAATAAAAAATAAAAAAATAATAATAATAAACTTTGCTTGTGTAGCACCTTCATAAAGGAATTGCCCCTCAAAATGCTTTATAGGAAAAAAAAATCACATGCATCAAAAGAATGGACATAAAAAAGATAAACAATAAATGTAAAATAAAATGGCGAACAAAACCCATGTGATAATGATAGTAAAAGTAAGACAGAATAAGGATAAGAATAAAAATAAAAATTAAAGTGCATAAAACAACAGAATAATAAAATATGGTTAAATAGAAGAAGGAGAAGAAGAAGAAGAAGAAGAAGAAGAAGAAGAAGAAGAAAAAGAAGAGACATACTTTATTAATCACTCCACATTACATGCATTACATTACATGCACACATGCCATGCTTCTGTGAAATTAATTCCTCCGCATTTAAGCCATCCTGGTCGTCCATCCTCCATGGCAGACCAGGAGCGGTGGGCTGCTAGCCGACAGCGGCGCCCGGGGACCCAGCTCCTTCCTGTCACCACTGGTCAGGTGGTGATCTTCTTGCATGTTTTTTGTGGGGTTTTTTTAAGGAGGATAAACCATGCAAACTCCACACAGAAAGGCCCCTTTTTTCCTCGAGCAGCAGGGACTGAAGGCATGGTGGAGGACACGCCCCGGCGCCCACAGCTGGAATTGAACCAGGACATTCTAGCTGTGAGGCAACAGTGTTACCACCGTTCCACCTAAATACACCTAAACCTAAACCTAAACCTAAATACATTACATAGAATGCATAAAATCAAGTAAAATACAACAACTTACAAAGAGTGCAAGGCAAAGCACAAAAGTTTCAGTCTCAGGAAGTTATGGATTATTAAATGCTAAAGGGAAGAGATAGGTTTTTAGTTTTGAGTTAGCAGTGTAGCTTTGTCCTACGAGGACTTTAAAATAAATCTTGAATGTTACAGGAAGCGAGTGCAGAGCAGCTAAAACTGAACAGCTGCACAGTTGAGTTTTGAATGATCTGAAGTCTCTCAGTGGTTTTCTTTTGGGCGGCCAGTAAATAGTGCAGGAGCCTGGTCTGGAGGAGGCCACGATACCTGATCAGCGAAAGAGTATCTGGTGTCATTACCCCTCCACCTGCTCCTCTGAGCTCCAGTGCTGGACCTCCTGCTCACATTCTTATCAGCTCAACTGTTAATCCATTCAGACCTACCCTGATGAACTCTCTATTGACCCTGCAATGCACACTGACCTGGCAACCTGTGCTCCTGCCAACATTGGCCAGGGGGAAAAAAATGAACAGCCACAACCCAGTCCAGAACCAGCCTCTACTGTGTCTGATTGTTATGAACGGGCAGCACACAGCCCAGGGGCAAACTCTGCTGTGGTTCCAGCTCCTTCAACCTCTTGTGACCCCCACTACTGAGCCTCCTGCCATCACTACTGTCCTGCAGATCTTAGAACACAATCTGGGTGAATCAGTAGGGCAGCCTGCCCCCAGCTCGGAACGAGACTCTGTCATATTGTGTTATTTCTTCCTATGACCTCTCCTCCTTCAGTCCAAGATGGTAAGGATGGTTGTGAGCAGCTCACCTATGACTCTCCTGTGGTTTCAGTACAGAACAGGATGGCCTGACCATCAGCCAGGATGTGTTCAAAATGCAGTCTGAGGGTGGAAACCAAGCTTTCTTTAACTGGGTCAAAAAAATACTCTGCTAGTGTTTCCTGTCTGAATTCATAGTCTATTCCTCAGCTGAATTATTTATTTTTGAATTCTTTTGCATTCCTGCTCACATCATCTATTTACTAAGACAAAACAACAAAACAACTACAGATTCTTTGGGGTTTGGACATTGAGCCAGAGGCTGAAAGCACACAGACATATTAGGGTCTATACAGCTTTCAAAAAGCCTCACATAAGACAACATCAACAACTGGACCACAGTGATAATGTAAAATGTCATTGGTAGAAAAAAACAAACAAACAAAAAAAAAGCAAATCTACAAGAAATTTGTATTTGTATTTCTTTAACCTACAGTAATGATGTACACATGTTATGTCTTTGCATTAGTACTATACTATATGTGTGTATGTCTCTGTTGCTGTGATCATGTTCTAAAGCAGATCAAAACAAAGTGCTCTACTGACCCATGTTCCATTGGAATTTACAAAAAGTAAATAAATGAACAAACAAATTCTCAGTGATAGACATTAGAGGCAACTGTCAAAATAAACTGAGACATGATCATTACTATTATATCATTAACATTAACAATAGAATAGCACATAAACACAAACCGTAACCTCATCTGTCACTGGCACTGAGAAAGAGCGCCTGTAGCCGAAAGTACACACACCTGCACAGCTAAACACTGGTAGGTTGCACTGTAATGCCACTTAGTGGTGCACTGCGGTCAGTGCAATATCACTCAAAGCTTTGACCCAGTCTGCATCCGTCCTGGAGAGGTCAAACTCCTGATGAACTCAAGAAGGACTTATCAAGAAAATGAAAATTGAGTGAAATTGATATTGAGTGTATTTGTGGTGAAAAGGAAATTATCACTATAATGAATGACTGAATAAATGAATGTATGATTCCATGGTGTGGAGGCACAAAAATTGTTGAGATTTTGCTGGTCTATGTATTATTAATAAGGCATAGGTTTTAGAAAAGTGGTGGCTGCAGAAGAAGTTAAAAAAGGGTTAAAGGCCCAGCCTCAATGTGTGTTGCTTTTTATGGAATGTTTAAGTGTATAACAGTCCGACATATTTCACACAAAACATGATATGGTGTGACAGCATTGATCTGCTTATAACACAAAGGCTCCAAATAAGGAATGTATTCATCCATATTTGGTAAAAACCATGTGCATACAATACGCTGAGGAAATAATAATAGAGTGAAGACATGGATTGTGCAGCAGGAGTTTTCTGGAAAGTTTCTGTGGATACTGTTTTGATAGTTGTGACCATTTCAATCCAAGCTGACCACAGTTCTTTGTGTTCTTGGTGAAGAGGAAACAAAATACTTTCACAGAAACTATAGGAGGTTAGTGTTTGCATATGAAAATATACTGTTCACTCAAGATTGAATCATTTTATTTATTCATTTTTTATATATTTTTTTTCAAAATAAGAGAAACGCCTGTCAGTATAACACACTCTGGAGTCCAGGTTTAGTTTGGTTCAGTTTTACAGACTTTCTCTCCTTTTCAACTGTCCTTACCCCATATGCTGTCATTTTACACCTTTTTAGATCTTACTCAGCTGTAAGTCTAATTTTATCAATGTATGCAAAATACCAACAAAAAAGGAAATAAAATTGAAAAAAAAAGAAGACACAAATGCCTTTATAAATGTTTAAATATTTACTGATAACCACTTAAAATATCATTATAGAGCAGCTCAAGACTGTGAAATATACTGTTTCATTATCTATACTCACAAATACAGCAATAAGACACAGGGAATAAAACTATAATACAGTCTATTTACATTAAGTGATTTTATCCCAACCTTTTTTATTGAAATTTCATGCATGCCTGTAAATTACAGTGATATAATTTTCTTTCTTTTATGGTCTACAGACATAAATGGGATACTATGTGAAAGCCCCACTTCTCAGCTTGTATCTTCATGATACAAGCTGAGATGTGATACAAATAAGTTACTGTCAATGAAAGATGCTCAGTGTATTAACAGAAGCCCTCGGAGAGTCAAAAAAGTACATGTGATTCTTCCTCAGGTGCATTGAGTTAACATAAATAAACACATAGCACAGCAACACTTAAATGCAGATTGGAAGGACTTGTACTTGAATATTTCCATTTTCTGTTTCTTTAGATTTCTACTCCGTGGGGGAAATAATGTCCTTTTTACTCCACTACAATTATCTAACAGCTGAAGTAGTTCTAAATAATACATCCATCCATCCATCCATTTTCTATGCCGCTTATCCCTTTTGGGGCCGCGGGGGGGCTGGAGCCTATCTCGGCTGTCAACAGGCGAGAGGCGGGGTACACCCTGGACCGGTTGCCAGCCGATCGCAGGGCACATACACACAACCATTCACACCTAGGGGTAATTTAGAGTCACCAATCAACCTAATGAGCATGTTTTTGGTCTGTGGGAGGAAGCCGGAGTACCCGGAGAGAACCCACGCATGCACGGGAAGAACATGCAAACTTCACACAGAAAGGCCCGACCCGGGAATCAAACCTGCAACCTTCTTGCTGTGAGGCACGCGCACTACCTGCTGCATGGTTACATTCAACACATTGTTTAAGATTAAACCAGTGGTTCCAATCTTTATGTCTTTGTTTTTTCGTCTTTCTTTTCCCATTAACCATCTCAGGACCACTCAGATTTATTTTGTGACCCTTTGGAAGTGCCTGACCTCCACACTGGGAACTACTACTACTACTACTACTACTACTACTACTACAAGCACTTTTGCTCTTGATACTCATATACATCTTGTTGATAATACATCTGTACTTCATCGAAGCACTCTTTCCTCCACTGACACTAACAGGGTTTTTTTTTTTTTTTTTCTTCAGTGTGTGGTGTACTGAATGAAAACTAATATTATGATTGGCACATTTTGAGGGGTTGAGGATAGAGTTTACCCTCTCAAAATAACTCAACTAATGTACAGCTTTGAGGTATTTTTGCTTTATCTAATTATGTCCATTAATGGCACTTTATGATGCACTACAGTATATAAAGGTAGATACTGATAAGCAGAATGACAGAAACATTAATTGGATCTCAAATGTCAGGATCTTTTAATTATTTGAATAATTTTAGTTTAAAAAAAAAATATTGAACAGATGTGAACCATAAGATAACAGAAGCAACCATAAGATGTCAGTCAGAATGAAGGCTGAAGGAATTACTTCAGTTCATTACAACACACAGCTGTTTTAACTTTCAATCTGATGAAAGGAATTCCCTCCTGTAGCATGCAGCTCAACAATTCTTGTATGAGTTCGGCAGAGAAACACATCAGAATAACATCAGTGTTTGCTTCTGTACATGTTAGGATAGCTGCAAGTCTGAGGGACTGAAGCTTTAACACTTATCAGTTTACACCTTGTTGTTAACACGTTAAGTGACAACATACTGATTCAATGACAATAACTTAAGTTGTACTTGCAGAAGAACAATGTTGTACAATAGATTAACAGTGTGCAGCTGTTGTCCCAGAGTTGGCAGCAGATCATTTGTTGTGTGTGACAAGCCTTCCACTGACTGTTGTGCAACATCCTGGTCAAAGGTAATTGTTCACAAGAGACTTCCTCTCCGAACATAACTCACAAAACAGATTACGGTGACTGCAGCCACAACATTTCATTGTACTCACAGTTTGAAAAGACTAAACAGAGGCACAGCAAACTTTGAAGAATATAAACATTACGTGAGAATAAGCAATTCACTGACTATGTAGCAGCCTCTATATATGTTGCTGAAAATGGACAGGGATCCAACACCCCTTGTCTTCCTTTTCTCCAGAGGCCCAGCCTCCACAACAATCACCAAGCAAGAAGTTAGTTAAATCTGTCACACTGAAGCTCAGTCATTATCAATTGATGAACTATTAAACCTCAATAACCACAGACATCATCACTCAGGTGTCTGTCAGAAATGAAACAGACCCCATGCTGCTTCTTTGAACGTACAGGTAATCTTAAACAGCCAGTGGCATTTTCAAACACATTGTAGCAATCACAGACCATCTGGCACCTGTCTCTCTAATGTTAAATTTGTCAATGATCAGCCACAGTCAGTCACCTCTCGTGTCACACCATCCCTAAAGCTGAAATAAGCTATCCTTCTTGTTTAATGATCTGATAAGTGAAAAGAATTTGAGGTTACAAGTCTTGGTGTTATTCTAGATTCAGATCTAAGCTTCAAGTCTGATTCAAGCCTTTATTCCAAGCCAACTCGATTACTGTGATGCACTTTTTACTGTGGAAGAAAACCACAGAAACTTCAGCTCATTCAAAATTCAGCAGTTCAGCTATTAACCAGAGCCAAGAGGAGAGAGCATATTAGTCCACTTTAAGCTGCTCTGCATTGGCTTCCTATAACATTCAGAATTGATTTTAAGGTCCTCGTCCTTGTATACAAAGCCCATATGGACTAGGACCAGGCTACACTCATACAACTCCCTTGTTTATTATTTGCCTTCAAGAACACTGGCTTTTTCCAGGGTAGCAACAAGTCAGAAGTGGGTATGGGGGAGTTTGGCTGGATTGTTTAAATGTATATATTCATTTGAAATATTCATTGTTTTTTATTAAATCTATTTGGGTGTGTAAATAGTGTAGTGATGTGTAGTAGTAGTAGTAGTAGTAGTAGTAGTAGTAGTGATGGGTTTATGAAAATATATATGTTGTATGTTGTATATGTATATTTATACTTGTAGATATCTGTGTTGCCTGCAATCGACTGGCGACCAGTCCAGGGTGTACCCCGCCTCTCGCCCGTTGACGGCTGGGATAGGCTCCAGCACCCCCCGCAACCCCAAAAGGGATACACGGCATAGAAAATGGATGGATGGATATCTGTGTTGCTTTCTGTAAATTGTATGTGACAGCCAATTAGGTGAGGAGACACCTTTATATAACAGGCAGTCTGTGTGGTGTCGGGCAGAACTGGTATGATTAAAAAATAATTTGCTTCCTTTGACTGTTTGGCCAGCCTAATATCAAGAACACACTACCTATAGATATCAGTCTTATCAGTCTTAGCCTTTCACTAGCCATTACTTCATCATGCAGGCTTGAAACTTTCCATGCACTTAGGTACTGTTGCACTTCTTTTAAACTGTTATATTTTACTTGATTTTATGCATTCTATATAATCTGTTTTTAACAATATTCAATTATTTTGTTCTGTGATTTTATGCATTGGTATATTTTTATTTCCATCCCGCCATACAAATAAAGTTTATTATTATTATTATTATTATTATTATTATTATTATTATTAGTATTGTTAGTAGTAGTAGTAGTATATAGTCCTATTTATTATATGCTCTTTCCTTCTGCCTCTTATTAACAATCATGTGTCCTCCTTAGCTCCTCTGGTGTGTGGTGCCCCTCAGGAGTCGGTCCTTGGACCAGTCCTTTTTTCATAGTACATGCTTCCTCTGGGTCATTTGTTCAGTGACATTCAAGATGTCTTATTTAAATTTTATGCCAATGATACAAATGTATTTCTCTGCTAAACCCAATAACCTGAATCAAGTGTCCTCCCTCCCTCCATGACTTCTTTGCTGCCACCAAATACATACAAGTATATCTATGTTTGCAAGGAACCTCCACTGTGCTTCACCATTGCCTACAGACACTCATTATTGTACTGCTCTCCAGTCCTTTGGCAAACAAATTTATTTAATATGACTAACCTTTCTCTTATGGTCACATTTTATCCTATGTTCGGATTGAAATTTAAATGCATTTTGCTGAAATATTCCTTCATTTGATACAAGGAATATACATTAATAAACATGATTACTCATGAATGTAGAATGTGTTATTATTGGCAAGAAATAAATGGTGCGTTGTAAGATTGTGAATATATGTCTGTTGTGATACTGTCAATGCAATAGTATCACGACTACGCAATATACAGTCACAGAACATTACACGTATGCAGTTGAGATCAAAATGAAGTTAGAATGTTGTAAGGAGTTATAAGATGTGTTTGGTCCGACCCATGAGTACTCATGTGTACTAGAGTGTACATGAGTACTAGTGTAAGAATGTAGTAATGACTAAATGGAATACTCATGATGTTTAGCTGTTCAACAGCTAAACATAGGTTTAAAGCAGACATTTTAATGATGAGGGTTTGAAGGTAGAAAGGTCTTTGTTGTCTAGTCGGCTTAGCCTTTAAGTTGCTTTACACCTTTTCTGAGAGCTCTCAGCAGAGTGCAGATATCCCCTTCAAGCACTCAGCAAGCAGCTGGAGCAGCTTCTTTACCCTGCTGATTTTGAGGTCCTTTACTGTGACTGATTTGATGGATGTAACAGAATCAAGAGCAGAGTGACTACTTGTTACCCACAAAATGGGCACATTCTTATGTTATATGTGCAATCAACTGTAGTCATTATCTGTGGTCAATAACTTCACTCTGAGCAGAGTGTAGAAAATTGCACTGTCAATTCCATCTGCAAGTGTCAAAATCTCTCTCGCAGAAGTGCTTCAGGAAACTCTCCTGATCGTCTTTGAATGCCAGCATATAGGTAGCAACTCTTCATTCTCTCCCATCAGCACCTCTGTCTGGAAAGTTTCCCATTGAGAATCACTGAACACTACCAGTTTCAGGGAGCTGTCTTTTCCCACGTGCCGAAACCTCAAGGTCACTTCCTCTGATTTCAGTTTTCTGATAAGTTTGTTTGCACAGTGCAGAGTCTGAGCAGAAGCATGCTTTGTATTGGATGCCAGGAGGGAAAGGTCAGTCATTATGTCAGGTCTATTCTGACATGCTAAAGTCAAAGATTAACCAAATATTATGGGTGGCAAGGCAGTGTCATTGTCTCTTAGAGGTACCTGAAGCTGGTATGTTATTCATGTCCTTCTTGAAAAGCAGCTTTCAAGTGAGGGCTGACTGTTGCAGAGCTCATTTCTGAACCTCCTGAGGTCATCCACATGACAAACAAGCACTCCCATGACATCGCAGGAGTCACCGAGCCAATAGAGCATCATTGGATTGATTTGTGATACCTCCCGTCAGCTGCATAGTGTCTCTCTCTCTCGTACCAATACGGAGACTTACTCTTCTGTAGAGTTCCTTTGCTCTGAGCTTCTTGGGGAGTAAAATAGACATATAGATACAACTCTTTGCCTTGTAAAACTGCTTTAATGTCCACATTTATTTTAATATTTAACAGTCATGATCATTTTTAGAGACTCAAGTGTCTCTTTGAGTGTGCACGCCCACCTCATAGAGATGCATTTCTGGCCTTATTTCACTTCTTCAAAAACATTGTTCTTGAAAAGCAAAAGCTGTTTTCTGCTAGCAAAAGGAACCAAAAGTCCTATGAGCTCCTCTGTTTGGTTAGGTCATTGGCAGAGAGTATGAAAAGAGTATTGACCTGTCTGACAGGACAGACAGACAGCAAACATCTAACATCCAGAAGTGAGCTATAAAGCAGACAGGAAATCAGCCAGAGAGATAGTTATTTATTTTCTGTGAATGAGATTTATTTGATTTATGTCTGGACAACATGTCCTTCCAAGGTTATCTTTTGCAATGACCTGCTGTGGCTGGTCACTGAGCAGCAAAAACAAACAAAATAATAATGAATGTGAGCAAGCAAGTTGAGTTGGTGTGTGTGTGTGTGTGTGTGTGTGTGTGTGTGTGAGAGAGAGAGAGAGAGAGAGAGAGAGAGAGAGAGAGAGAGAGAGAGAATGTGTATGTGTCTTTGTGTCACATGGAAAAAATGAAAAATTCTCACAAAAACTTACATCATGCAATACCAGTCAATTTATCATAATTAGAGAAATTACACGTAGATATTTGGAAAATTTAACATGCTTCTATTAAAACATAACAAAATAAAATGAGAATCTGTGCATGTTCCTATTAGCCTTATGGGAATATAGTCAAGAAGATGTGACAAAATTACATCAAGCACTAATATCCCTGATACATAATGGCATTCCACTGCTACTTTAAACCAAGGACTGCAATTGTGCTTTCTTAATCAATGACTTTGTTACCATCAGGTGTTTTCATCAGCTGGTGATAGGGGGAAACTAACAAATGCTACAAAGGCCCATTTCTGGACCACAAACTGTCTGTGTACGGTTTGGATTTGAATCAGGTATGTTGCAGTTATACCTACCCCTAACAAATTGCTCTTCATATTGTTTACCTTTTTTGGGCTTTCTGGTGGAATGGAGGCATGAAACAGTGAGAGGTAATACAATGTGACTGGTTTGTCTCTCTTGACCTTGATGAGTGACATACAGTACGTCATACCTGGTCATAACCAGGTTCCTTGCTGTCCAAGTCAACACCACTACAGAGTTGTCAATGGAAAAGACTCGATGCAGGCATTCCTTTCCTGAAGTGACCACAACCATGTCCTTGATCAGGACACCTTGGCGTCACATTTTAAGGCATTGGGTAGCCCTTTTGCATCATTTTTGAATGTGCAGGATAGTCTGATAGACTTCTATCGACAGCCCGGTCTCACTCTGAATATGTCAAATGGAGCAGCATAAAGAGCAAGAGTCCTGGGTGGTTGGAGGGGTCAAACTCATGACTTTCACCCAGGAATTTGGGGTTTGTTCATCATAACAGATGCACACCGGTGCAACGTTTCAGCTGTACTGTATTTAGTTAAAACTTTGCCCCATGTTTTTTGATTTTAATAATCACATGGTGCAGATCGGTCATCATCTCATCTTGCAAGCAAACCATCATTGTGTGGTTGTAATCAACAAGCGAATGCTGTTTCGATCTATCTTGTACAAATACTACTGCCACATTTTTGGTCGAACTGAATATGCAAAAGTAGTTTCACATGTCTGTGTTAATAACACAGGGCGTTGTGGACAGGTCGCTGTAAAAAAAAAAAAAAAAGGCATAAATTAAGAGTATATGCTAGTATACTTCTTCAGGCACCACTACACCACTGCTCACAGTCACACTCTCACTGCAGTGATTATTAGCAGTGATTCTGCCAAGGCTCCTTTTCTTTCTTAGGATCAAATAGTTCCAAGAGTAAGTGCTTGTAAAACGAAAAGATCTCATGCTTTTAAGTTAATAGTACATTTACGTAGTAGCGATGGTGGATGTCAGCCAGATGGGAGCTAGGTTGGCTCGGTTGGAAGCGGTCAGCGGCCCTCTGTTCAGCCAGAACAGAGGGCCAACACAGCTGCACTGGTACAAGTGGAAAGCTCGGGTTTGCCTTCTTGAAAGAGGGCGGCTTTTGCTGGCAAGTATAGCAGAAACAGCAGCAAAAAGCAGAAAACAGCAGAAGGAGAGAGCAGAACGTGTAGAACAGAAAACTTTCAGAGCGAGAAGCGGCAGCCATACGCACCAGCATCCTCTTGATTCTGCAATGTTAGCGCTTTTCCAATTGAACATGCTGAATTAGCAGCTGACGCTGGACAGCGTGGCTGAAAAGCAAAGGTTCATCCAGTTGAGATTGGCTCCAGAGGCTTTGTGGGAAGATCAACCATCAGCTTGCTTCGAGCCATCGGAATCTGTGGCTAAGCCCAGCGTCAAGCCATTAAAGCTCTGTCCTGTGCTGCTGGGCAGGCAAGCCGGTGGCTTTGGATAAAAAGGCTAGATCCCAAATGGGCCACCAGGTGACCCCAGTGCCAGCAGGGAGAGATGTTGGTAAGGCAGAGGGGGGCGCACCTCGGACGCCAGGTGTTGCCGATGAGCCCTCTAGAGGTGTTGTGGGCCTAACATCGAAACACCGGTGCAGGAGGGTGATGACCCCAATGATGCCTAGACACAAAAGAACATCTCCCGTTTCCCCATTAGAATACAGGATCATCCCCAAGTAGATAAGGGACTGTATCATCTAGTCCTATGCAGAATTATATGTGGGTGAGTACCACTATCTGTGCCTTTAAGATGTGTGCTAGTACCTGTAAAGGCATAGGGATGTCTTGTATGTGTGTGGGAGGGGGTTAATAAAAGGGAGAGAGGTACTGATAACAGAGGAACCTAATTGCTGCAGAAAGATACAATAATTGTGTCTTTATCACACAGAAACCTCAGGGATCAGGGTTGGTCAGCTGTGGCACTGATATATTAGCTGATAAAGAGCAGCTCACTGGTTTGCTGCAGTGACAGAAAACAAAGCCTGATGCCACAGGAAAGTCATCAGTCTGTTAATTTCACAGCAGTACAAACAATTAAGCTTATCAAACAATTAAGCTTACAGTAACAAACTTTAAATAATCTGTCTCTCCCCAAATAATAGCCCAATACTTGAGCTCGCTTTGGGAATGATTAGGGTGTATTTCAATTCTACTAGTCTGGTGGCGTTTCTTCAAGGTCAGACAGTGACAGGGCCATCGTTGCACTTGGTCGGCACTCTAACGGCGGGCTGGTCCTCGTAGTCAGTGGAGAAACCAGCAGAAAGTTGGGCTGTAGAAGCAGTGTTTCCTCTACATTCATTTAGGAGTGGCATGCCACCATTCCTATATCCCAGCCGCCACTCCTTTTTTTGTTATTGCAAACACACCACCGCCGCATGTCTCCACCTTCACAGCAGAGTCCAACGTTAATTACTCGTGAGAGCGCGGCCTCAGAGGAGTGTCGAGCAGTGGAACAAAGTGAAGGAGAGCAGAGTACAGCAGGGGGAGAGCCGAGTGAAGGAGCAGGAGAGCAAAGTGATGGTGCAGGAGAGAGAGATGAGAGTAGAAGAGAAAAACCTAAAGGGAAGCACAGGCTGTCAGGCTGGGATCCTAAATGGGTTAAAAAAAATAGCCGGTACCACTCATGGCTCTGGCCATTCAATAAATTGGTTGTGAAAGTAAAATCTGCAGTCATGTGTCATTTGTTTACGCCACCACGGCTCCCTGGAGAGCCTGCCCCCGCTGCTGAAGAACACTGTCACAAACACACTGCCTCTCCATACCTTTTAGTTCTGGCCTCAGGAACAATCAAGGGATTGAGTCAGAAGATCTAACAGACCTCACCAGCACAGCGGTCTTAACCATGTCGGACAGATAGGACCATTCAGTGGTTTAAAAAACAGGCATTCCCAGCAGATCATCACTACTTGTTTGGGCCTACCAGGTCTCTGTGGTGTCCTCCCCTGCCATCTGACCCAACTCACCACCTGGTAGTGATCAGTAGACAGCTCTGCTCCTCTCTTCCCCTGAGTGTCCAAAACATGCAGCCGCAGGTCAAATGATACAACATAAAGTCGATCATTGACCTTCGACCCATGGTGTCCTGGTCCCAAGTGTGTCAATGGACATCCTTATATTTGAACATGGCATTGATTATAAACAAACTGTGATTCGCAGAGAAGTCAACTGAACACCACTTGGGTTCAGATCAGGCAGGCCATTCCTCCCAGTCAATGACCCCTCCAGGTCATACTTTCATTGCTTACATGACCACTGAAGTCCCCCAGCAGGACGATGGAGTCCACAGTTGGGGCATTATCCAACACCCGTCACAACACACTCAAATGGTGGGTACTCTGAACTGCTCTTTGGCAGGACCAGTTCCCTGACCCAAAGGCACAGGGAAACAACCCTTTCTTCTACTGGGATAAACCCCAACATACAGGCAGAGAGTCTGGGGGCTCTCACCGCGAGAAATTCCAGCAGCAGCAGAGTCCAACCCCATTCAAAGACTTGGGGTTCCCAAGCCGGCGCTGTCAGTCAAGGTGAGCCCGACTATATGTAGTCGATACCACTCAACCTCTTCCAGGAGCTCCAGCTCCTTTCCCAGAGAGGTGACATTCCATGTACCAAAAGCCAGATTCTGTGCCCAGGGATCGGACCGCCAAGGCCCCTGCCTCGAACCACTGCCCCTATGGCTCTTTCTGTAGGTGGTGGGCCTATTGGAAGATGGACCCATGTCTCTGTTTCGGGCTGGGCCTGACCTGGCCCCATGGGCGAAGACCCATTCACCAGACACTCGCTGGCGGGCCCCATCCCCAGGCCTGGCTCCAGGGCAGGGCCACAGTATCCCTCCAGGCAGGGTATACTGGTCCTTGCTGAATTTCTTCCTAAGGGTCTTCTGAGTCGCTCTTCGTCTGGCCCTTCACCTAGGACCATTTTGCCTTGGCAGACCCTACCAGGGGAAAATTACCAATGGCAAATTTTCCCCCCAGCAACATAGCTCATAGGGTAATTAGGGCTCTCAAACTCCTGCACCACAACAAGATGGCAGTTCAGGAAGTAGGATGATGTATGAAAAAATAGAGTGTCTCTTCCTGCTCTTCCAAGCTCATGATCACCTCAACTCCATTTAAATATGTTGACTCTTTCAGGTGATTCAACTCCAGAGATGGATGCCCCAGTGTCCTCCTCCATAGTCTTCCAAGTATCTGTCCTAGACCAGTCTAAATTGGCAACTTCCTCTCCCATGTTCATCCCCTTCCTTGTATCTTATCATCCATCCTCAACATCAAATATTTCCACATTTCATTAAATCTTTAAAAAAAAAAAAAAAAGCTGAATGTATGTATGAATTTATATGAATTTGTTTTTAGAATCTGAAGATTCATTCACAGTCTCATGGTGCCCTTAGCACAGTTTGTGTGCATGACGTGTGAGATACACATACAAAATTGACGATAAGGCCTTAGTGTCAGACAGGTGAATGCGAGGCAGCAGAAGAAGAACCCGAGTGCACATGGTTGAGGCAGATGGGACAGTTCGATGATTTAAGGACCAGGCAGGCCAAGCACAGGTTGCTTAAAGAAACATGGCAGCAAAGAAACAAATTAGTCCTTTCATTATTTGTTCAACATACCCTCATTGACTTTGTCATTGACAAGTGTCATTTAATTTCTGTAGAAAACTCAAGTGGACTTTATGAGATCAACCTAGGGCTGAGGCAGTAAGTCATCAACTACGGTCACTCAGTGCTGCAGATCAACCACAATGCATTGCAGTTTCTCATCATTTCCACTCTGACATCAATGAACTACTGATTTACAGTATTTAAATCAGATGCTTCATGATTAGAACAGACAAAATGTCTGAGCAAGCAACTTGAAGTAACAATATCCAGGTAATCAGAGTAATCATGTCAAAATTAAATTTTTGTCTTGCTATGGAATTTTGTTTATGCAATTACTTCACTAGAATGTTAGAATTACCCAGGATTTGCATTTAGAACTACGCACGTAACTGAATTATGCTGTTCTGCACACCATTTCAAATATAGTAACATCAGTAAGTGCTAGTAATGTTAGTAAACTGCATGTATTTTATCATGTTGTCTCGCAGTTTGCAGCCAGTGCAAGTGTCCATACACATCACTGTAACTTTAATGAAATGGTTAGATGGACTTTTCTGTCTTTAAGGACAAAACCCAATATGTTAAATTCTATTGGACATACACAGTAAATCTTTCTTTTCCTTTCATGCCCCACAAGCTTGGAATAAGCTGCAAGGCACACTTAACTTGTAGCTCGTAGCTTCTGATCCCTGTATGCTTTGTGGCTGTTGTGATTTGGTGTGTTTTTGCAATGTTATCTGTCCTTGTTTGTGTTACGGCCAGACAATGGAAACCAGGACCCAGGAGCAGAGTTCAACAAAAAATAATTTATTTACAAAGTGACAACAGAAAATCAGTTCAAAAGAACGACTACCAAAAAACAAAGTAGCAACAGAAATACTAACGACAAAGTACCAACTAAAAACTCCAAACTGAAAATCACCTTTGATAGGGAAAAAGGGCCACAACAGTTTGTACTTTATGTGAAACCTTTTTATTTTTTTCTGTTACCCTTTTGACAAGGACTCTGGCAGAAGAGATATGTATTTCAGTTGGATCTTTCTGGTTAAATAACACATAAATAAATAGTAGGCCATTAAATAGTGATTGTTAATATTGTTATGTATTTACTGGTCAGAAGAAGAGACAGAGCTCTTTATTAGGCTGAGAAACTCCAATGAGGCCTCTTCATAGGGAGAGCAATGCCTCTAAACTTGCCTGGGAGTGTTTTTTTTTTTTTCTTTTAAATTGAAGCATTGCCTAATCACTTTTTATTTCCTAGGACTGTTGTTTTTCTAAATACTTCCTAACAAAACATTTGTAGTATACAAGTTTGCAGAAGTATTTCACATGTTGTATGTTTTCACGTTCTGTGTTTCTGTGCCAACAAGAAAAAAGGTACAGAAGATGGGTTTAGATAAGAAACTGCTCAGGCACAGGCTGCACTAAATGGGAAAACCTCAATTTGAAAACAATTCATACAGTGTTAAGAGGTGCTGAAACTGTTGGTGTGCTATTCCCAAAAGTTAACTGACCTCCTCCTCAAAACCATCCATAACTGCTCCAGTCCTCACTGCCTCATGCAACGGGGAATACCTACCCAACATAGCCAGGTGTCCCCCTGAAATCCTGTGTGAGGGGGGAGCCCCACTTCCTTCACCTAGCCAGACCCACCCCTACAGCCTCAAGACAGAGAGAAATGAGGGGCCAACACTGCTTCCAGTTAGGAAAATGTCCACCTGCATTGCAAAGTATGGTAGGATAGATCTACTTCTGCAAGCTGCTATCCAACAGGGGAGAGGACAGATACACAAACCCTGAGGCTCAGAATGAAAGGATAATTCAGCTATTTGAAAAAGTGGCTATGATCATGTGAATCTTTTTTTGACTTCAGTGGACATGAATTTATTTTGAAGGAACTTTTTGTTCTCTCCGGGTACTCCGGCTTCCTCCCACAGACCAAAAACATGCTCCTTAGGTTGATTGGTGACTCTAAATTGCCCCTAGGTGTGAGTGTGAGTGTGAATGGTTGTGTGTATGTGCCCTGCGATCGGCTGGCGACCGGTCCAGGGTGTACCCCGCCTCCCGCCCATTGACAGCCGAGATAGGCTCCGGCCCCCCGCGTCCCCGAAAGGGATAAGTGGCACAGAAAATGGATGGATGGATGGATGGAACTTTTTGTTATTACCAGTGAACTTATATGTCATGACATGAAAGACATAAAGAAAATAAAAGCAACTACTTACATATGTGAATTGTTCATTTGTGTGTCCAATTACAAATAATCATGGTCCAGCAGCTGATGGGCTGGTGTTGTAATTGCAGCTTGCCCATGCACACATCTGGCAGAAGATCTATTGTGTCTACAAAGGCAAGTGCATTCCATTGAAATCCCACACTCCTCCTCTGCCCACCTCCCCTCTTCTCTCCAAGTAGTCTCTGTGCAATTCATGCTGTTACACAATACCAAGGCTTGAGGGGAAGTAAATGTGGGGAAGTGGAACTACTAATGAAATACAGTGAAAGAAACTACAAGGATATCACAACTGACTATTGTCGGTGGGAAGAAGGCTGGTGAGGGAATGAGGTTCAGGTGGGGAGTTGGACGGGGAAGCTCAGGTAAGAGGAATGAGGTAATAAATGAATAAATTACTACTTCTAAATGAAGAAAGTAAGTGCAGTAAGGGCTGTGATTGTGTGATCAGGTGGTGTCTCTGAAAAAAATATAAATACATATGAAAACGGTGGCTGACAAGGGCAAACGTACTGCAAAAGCCCAACATTTCCATTAGAAGAAACATGCTACAGCATCAAAAACACATTCAAAAATCCCAATTAAATACAACAACAGAATCACACTACAAATGAAAAAACATGCAAATGCATTAAAATCATGCTGTTCCACCTAGTACTCCCCCTAGAGGCCTGGAGCACTTCTGTTATGTTGTCTTGGGAAATGCAGCATTTTTCTCTTGCATTTGCTTTGAGCGTTTGTGTGTCTTAGAAGTTTGTGTTTTATTCGTTTTGAATTTTCGTATGTGTTTTTGAATTGGCATTGTTACTGAAGCTGCAGCACGTTCCTACTAAAGGAAATGTGTTGGGCTTTTGCCGTGCACTTGCCACTGTAGTTTCTTTTTCCAAAGCTGGAGAGGAAAACTGGAGTCTGTGTGATGTATTGTGTGATAAGCTGTCTCAAATGTTGTTCTCATAAATTACTGTGAGCTAATAAACCGTGTGTAGATGTTCATCTCTCATTCATTTTTAATCACTGAGTTCCTCAGCATTGTCCATTGTCCGAGCGTGATAGAGCCTACCAAAGCACTACTAAAGTCAGCAATGCTATCTGCTTTCTGATAGCTTTCGGGTGATTGGCATCTCAGCCACAAATGCATCCAGGTGGACTCTGTTAAACTATTATACTATAATACCATACTTGTTATGTGCCATACTAGTTTTGATTTTGTGTTTTTCTACAGGTTCCCAAGATATTTCAAACCTACACAATTACTCTGAAGAAGGTTAAAACATTTTGTACTTATGCTATTACATTGTGTTAGAATGGTGTTAGAATCAGAATTATTTGTGCACATCGTGATTAATATCACTGAGAATCCTGCTTTTTCCAGTTCAAAATTAAGGAACAAAACTGTGCATCCCAGCAAAGTATTTGTCAGGTCTGTCACGTAATCCTTTACTGTACTTAAGAGAACACAAATAAGATCCATCCATCCATCCATTTTCTATGCCGCTTATCCCTTTCGGGGTCGCGGGGGAGCCGGAGCCTATCTTGGCTGTCAACGGGCGAGAGGCGGGGTACACCCTGGACTGGTCGCCAGCCGATCGCAGGGCACAAATAAGATTATATTACATTTATGTAAGGTGTCAACATTGATAGTGCCACCTAATGGCATATTGCTCTGCATCTTAATGCAAAGACACTCTGAATATGAGGAGTAAAATATTTGGAGAATCCTCCTGGAGAGGGAACTAAATGGGGATTCCCAATAAAACCTCAGTGGCTAATGCTTTACTGTACTTAAAGTAACTTAAACAAGCCAATGAAGTAATAATTCAGGGCCAAGAATGAAAATCTGTTTTTTTCTGAGGTAAATTTTTTCATTGTTGTCATTGTTGTGTTGTTTGGGACTGGTGAATCCTGGGAACCTGAAACCAGTCTCCTCAATAGCATTTCTATCTGTTTGATAACACAAATAAAAAGGCATGTCCAAGCAATATCTTGTCTGGAGCATTCTATCCAGCGTGATATTTCAGCATCTATTGTGGTTGCACCCTAAAGTACCATTTAGGGTGCAACCAGATTTAGATTCACTCATCAATGGGTGTTGTTTATATAAATCATTTGATCAACTATGTTTTGACATTTTCATCTTCAAATAAAACATGGCAAGTGAGTATTCAATTTAATTATTTTTTTTTCTTATTCATTGAGAAGTTTGAGGCAGTTTGCTCTTGAGTAATTAAGAGAGTCCCTTCATAAATATGGTCCCTTACAGACAGAACTGCTTCGCGCTTTTCACTGCAGACTCTTTTGACAAGCTTCCCATTCTGAGCCACTTGGCAGCCATTCAGAGCCAGCCTGCCTGCCTGCCTGCCTGCCTGCCTGCCTGCCTGCCTGCCTGGGCTGGTTGGATTGACCTCTGCTAATCCCTTGTCTAAAGTGGGGGGTGCAGATTTTGCCCTGGACTCATGCCCTCTGTGCCAACTAAATGCTGACCATTCAAGTTTGTCTTTGTGGTTGCATGTGTATCTGCTTGTGTGCATATGAGATAGATGAAATAATGTTATTAAAGTTAAGCACTAAAGTAGGCCAAATATTATTATTGGTAGCATTTTTAGTGCAGTAGTGTTCTGCGTCCTTGTTGATGTTAATATAATGATGTAACCTGTCACTGATGCAGTCTCTAGAGAGCTCCAGCAGGGGGACTGTAGAGCTTTGACTGTGTTTAGGAACTCTGCTCCTTTTCCCATTGTTCAAGACTTCATGTGACTAAAGTGTGTGTTATGATTCATTAACACGGACTACTATTTTCACATATAAGCTCTTAATATTAGTGGTTAAGGTTTATTTGTGTGTTTGGTAAACATGTAGTTGTGAAAGACACTCTTTGTATTTCAGTTTAGTTTGATTCATAAAGTAAGGCAGTTGTTTACATGACAACATGACTAATGTAACTACATGTATTACTAAATTAGATATTATATTAAATATTATGTACTCCCCATGAAGAGATGTGGTTTAGAACTGTAGATAGGTGTGGTTCTTGCATAAGGCCCATTGAGTGCCTTTTGTGATCTCAAAAATGAACGTTTTAATAACAGCAATAACTATACAAGAAAAATGTATAAAGTACGGCTGAAATACGGCTAAAGTATATACAAACATACACATTTTCACTGATCGTCTGCTACGAGCTTCTTACTAAACATTTGTTACTGTTATTCAGTTACTTTAACAAACTCCTCAATGATTGGCTCTTTTCAAAGCCAAAAAACAAAAACAAAACCTTAAACTGAGCCTATTGTTTCTAAACCTAACTTACAAACTGGCAAGGTAACAAGCAACCATTATTCATCTGATAAATGAATAATGCATCTGACAATATGTACAGTTGCTGTTAGTAGTATTAGTGGTAACATTAAAACATTAACGTTAAAAATAAACCCAGTTGTGCTAAATTAAGAGGCAGTTTGTGTAATTTAGTGTTATCTATGCTTCCGCTCAATATCATGAACTCTAGCATTAGTTTACTTTGTTGCCTATGTTGCCAAGGACAATGCCTTTGTCCTGACAATGTTGAATCATGGCCACAAAGAGCAATAACAAGAATGTTATTCCCACACAAAATAATATAATACATCTAATGTCTCTCTCTCTCTCTCTCTCTCTCTCTCTCTCTCTCTCTCTCTCTCTCTCTCTCTATATATATATATATATATATATATATATATATATGAAGTAATAATTTACAATATTACTGTATGTGGGGAGCAATCCATTACTGATTACACTACTGCCAAAGTAACCATAGAAGTACAATACGTTTCAGCTGTGTCTCAAGGGCATAATTGCCACGTCAAGTGCTTATTTATTTTTCAAGCCTATTTTTTCAATACTACATGTGTAAATGCAATGCTGATGCCCATTAAAATGCACTGAATAAATATATTTATCTACATTTTGCAACCTAGGCAGAGCAGAGTGTGCTGCTTTCTGGACAGAGCCAGGTACACCTGCACATGCATACACTCACACACACACACCTCTTTTGCACCAAGTTTGCTGAAATCTTAAGGTCTAGCAATGGCAATAATGAGGGCGGCATGGTGGCGCAAGCAGGTAGTGCTTCCTGGGCAGGGCCTTTCTGTGTGAAGTTTGCATGTTCTTCCCGTGCATGCGTGGGTTCTCTCCAGGCACTCCGGCTTCCTCCCACAGACCAAAAACATGCTCATTAGGTTGATTGGTGACTCTAAATTGCCCCTAGGTGTGAGTGTGAGTGTGAGTGTGAATGGTTGTCTGTCTTTGCATGTTGCCCTGCAATCGGCTGGTGCCCGGTTCAGGGTGTACCCTGCCTGTCGCCCTCTGAAGCTGGGATAGGCTCCAGCCCCCCTGCAACCCCGAAAGGGATAGGGGGTATAGAAAATGGATGGATGGATGGATGGATGGATGGATGGATGGATGGATGGATGGATGGATGGATGGATGGATGGATGGATGGATAGTGTTTGTAATGTGTGTGTTTAGAACATGGTAGTTTATGTTGATAATTATCATTTTTGACCCCAGCTGTTTTTAAGTTTTGTATCCCCTGTGTTGCCACTATTATTAACTGCTGAACACCTAATAGTTTGCAGTATGTTAACTGTAACACCATTACTGTAATCCTATAAAATTTGGAGGATTATACTACTTTATTACTGAGAAATATATTCTGATCAAGTAAAGTGAGTCTGTTCAAACACCCAGCTATTGCTTCGCTTTCTCCATCATCTTAATATTGGGCTATAGTTTTTTCTCCACCCTATGTCAATTTGTTTTTTGGTTGTTTTAGTATCCTGATCTCACTCTTTTTTCTAACTTTTAACTCAGCGTTCTCGTGGACAATATTGCATTTCCTCCAACATACTTGTCGTGGTCACCTTTCTTCTTGTTCTTTTATGTTTCATGGTGGCCGGCAAACACTTAGGTGGCCCACTATGACTTAAAAGTCATATTACTCTTGCTTTAATAAAATTGAAATGCTTTTACTTATCTGAATGTGCGGGAACTATCTCTTGGATTGTAAAGCAATGCTGTAAAATCTTTGACAGCCAACCAGCAGTGTCAAAATGCAGCCAAACACACTGCAGACCATTTGTAGATGATCTCTTTAAAGTCAACCCAGCTCTTTCGTAACATTATATAAGGTTATGCCAACTGCACAGACTTACTCATTGTTACATATTTACCAGTTGAGGGTTGGGGTGATGGGGGTGGTAATAGAGTCCAACACACTGTGTCACATTTATTGATCCCTCCTTTTCCATGCATAATCTTCTGTATACACACTCTGGTCCTCTTCCCACATAGTTCCCTGTTGAGCAGTGCTAACAGAATACAGTGGTTTGCTATTTAATAAAATGTCCCTGCAATACCTATAGTTAATTCAATTATTGTAAAAATTGTTACATTTTTACTCCAACTGTATTAAATTCAACTGGTAATTTTGGAAAAATGCTGGGTTGGATTAAGTTATAGGTCATCTACCACTGCACCTGAATTTCAGTTCATGAGTATCTGTTAGTTTAACCTTAAAATTACCATAGAGTTGAATCAACACATCTGACTGTTCAAGGATAACCTCATATAACATTACATAATCTCAGTCTGTAAACAAATCCTGCATGTTGTCCCTGACTCTTATAAGGGAAGAACAGTCAGTTGTACCCAACTTCAGGAAATGTGCAGGAATCAACAATCTCCAAGTACAGGTTGGACAACTTTGTTTGGTCTTCATTTTGTAAACTCACAAACATTAAATCAACTTAATTATAATTTAGGGATATCAAAATGTTATTCCCTCAATTAAGCTATTTAGAATACCTTTGTAATGATTGCCACCTAGAGAGAAGTAAAATTAACATGGCCATAAAGATTGCATTTGTACCAAAATCAGATGGAATCAACAACAGTTAAAATGTTACAGCTACTGTTGTGCTTTAATGAGCGGAGTGAGGTGTTAGTTGCTGCTTAGTGACCAAGAGCAGGACACCGGTTTTCCTGATGAGCATGTCCAGCTGTTGGTTGCTGGAGTTAGCTGGGGCTGAAAAGATGTATTCATGGATGCGAATAAAACCTTAATGAATAACAGCTCAGAACAGAGTTTTAGGCTATACATATGTAGCACTGGGTTTGTGCTTCTCAATATTAAGACCATATTTTAAATAAACGCTTTGCCTCATGTCATAAAGGGGACATTTTCACAATATCTGACCTTGTGGCACACAATGTAAGATTCATTCAAGATGTTGGCACATAATGCCAGTCTTCTTGATGTTGGTAACTGATACATCGGGAGACTCAGCCAATGTCTGTTTTTAGACTGATATGGCCTGTTTGCTGAGTACACATCTGGCATTCGTATTGAGGCTTGTGCTGTGGAACATTCCAGTTAATCCATTCACAGAATATATGACATTCTGAGAAGTTGAGGTATACCTGGAAAAGAAAGTTGGCACACAGTAAAAAGGATTTTCATCTTTGATATAGGGTATATTTAAGAATATGCTCCAGGCAGGATTTCATGACAGTGATCAATGACTTTCCAATTCGACTGTGGAAAGATGTAACATGAATGACATCACATGAAATCTGTCCTGAGTATTTTACACCACAGTCAAATCAACATGTTTGACATGGTGATGTTTCTGTCTAGAACTATGTAGAACCAAAGTATGTATTTATGCATCATGCACAGCCAAAAACATTCAGTCATTCCGGTTATTAATCATTTTGAGGTGGTTACCTGAGAGTAGGCTTCATGTTCTAGGCAGTTGTTGTTTTGTTTTTTATTAAGAAGACTTGTGCTGGCTTCAGACTACATGATATGTCTGTCTGTTGTGATGATCACTATGTCAGATTAGAATTGGCAGTGACAGATAAACCATAACACAATCCATAGTCTAGTTTGAATTTAAAGTCTCTCAGTATACTAGACTCTTCAAAGCACCCAATGAGCGGACAAATATCACTCAGTTCAGTCCTTTTAGGTGAATTCAAAGTCTCTTGAAATGTTTGGTGAAGCAAATATCAAACAGTCAGAGGCAAACAAAGAACTGGGAAGTGCAGGACAAGACTCATGGTCAGAGACAGAAGACTGACGAATTTACTAGGGAACAGAGGCAACAAAAGTACTTGGTTATGTTTAGCCACCAAATTACTTGTTTAGGTTTAGGGATCAAAACTACTTAGTGAGTTTTATGAATTAAAACTACTTGGTTAGGTATAAGAAAAGACTTAACTTTTGGTTTCTCACAGTAGACAAACCTCAGTCTCCTGGGTGAAAATCGTGTGCTTTTTTTGACACATCCATTCACTCCACCTTTCTCCATTTGTGAACTTTATGTCCTTTATACTATATCACCTTGCTCTGAGCGTCTAATGATGCCATGGATGGGTTTGCAGTGGAGTATCTGACAGCCTGGTGTGTCTCATATGGATGCTAATAGGGTACCTTGTGTGTCTGTATGAGATGCTGGGTGGAGTGGCAAAGTGGTGATATTTGACATTCTGGAAATGAGACCTGGCTCACACACCAATGCAACAGGGATGACTTTTACCAAGATGATAACCCCGGGGAGTGAGGAAAAATTAGTTAGGGACACTGATAACTAGCACTCTCTGTCACTGTGTTCTAAATTGCATACTAATGTGTCGTCTGGGCTAGCGTTGAATAAAAATTTTTCATTCAACTCTCGTGACTATTCTGGCTGCCAGTGTCTCAGCTAAAACATTGTTGAACTGGAAGGAAGAATAACAACACTTTTCTCAAATAAGAGAAAGCGAGGAACTCTTCGATTCCCTCCTGCTGGCAATGGCTACAAGTGCAGCTTATAACACCACTATCCGATGGTATGTCACCAACACCACCAATGTCCTGACAGCCCAAAAAAGCAAAACCCCCTGAAATTGTTTACCTGACACCCTGTGCTCCAAACCCATGAACGATTGTTCAAGGAAAAAGAAGCAAAAGACAGTGTCTCCACTGTCTAGCTTAGAAATTGCTTCCAGGATCTGGACGAGCTGGGTAAACCTTCCTTCTTGGTTCACCAACCTGTCCAGTCTGGTCCCTCTTGATCACTTACTCTTCCAGGAGTAGATGATGTCCAGCAACGGGGGACTCAACGTCAGGTGCCATCCCACTGCAATACCAGGCTGGTAACTAATGGAGCTGCTATCTCCTCCCACCACCTCCATCAGCTAATTCTGACTCCTCTATGCTCTTTATTTTTGACTCCATAGTGTGAGATATGAGAGTGACAAGAGGTTGATACTGTCCTCTCTCTCTTTCCCAGATGCTACAGTACAAGACATTGCTGTAAAGTTCCAGACATAATAGGACCCTACCCATCTGTTTAATATCCTCACACAGTCCAATAGAAGAGATTTCATCTCAAGTCCAACACCCACTCTTGACTGCAGAATGGGACGCTGCACTTTATTTACAATTTTAATCTCTTCTAGAAAAATGGCCATCTTTTTGGTCCTAGTCCCTACCACAATCGTTCCACCTTGTACACTGATAAGTTCTGCTTCAAGGAAAATTACCTCTGCACAGCACCACCATGCTTGCACCATGCTTGCACCACCACGCATGAACTTGTGCAAGCAAATTTAGTTTGAATGACTCTCCTTTCTGTCAAACCACAAATGTCTACTTGTTTTTTATATTTATTAGTTTTTAGTTTGTACACAGAAAGGAAAAGGAAAGGCTGATCTCTGAATGTATTCTTCACACAGCAACAAACAAATGACAGGCAAATCAGATATTTCATGCTCAATTTGTACGCAACGCAAACAGAGCCGACAAACAATGGAGGACATTGAGGCAATGTTGTATTTGCTGCTCAGTTTGTGGAAAAGTCTGGACCTCGTCGACGGACCACGGTGATATTTTACGAGCAGCCATTTCCCTCGAGTGAGAATAAAGAATAAAGTCAGCGGTTGCTGTTGCCCGACGTTACAATGGAGGGCGCGGGATTGTTTTTCTGGTATTGGACGTCGCAGACCAGTGACGACACTCTCCGGCCAATCAGTGGCCGACAGGCTGTTGACGTCATATAGTATCGCTTCTACTCGCTTGGAACCTCGCCAGAGCAGGTACTAAAAATAGTATCGGGTACAAGGTACTATCCCTAATGGAAACACAAAACAACCGGGTAGAGTCGAGTCGAGCCGCGCTAGTGGAAATGTGGCATAAGTGTCATGACTAGCCTTGACAAAATCATTGAGGATGAACTATTCAGAACTGTCTCCACGATGAAACCTTCTTCCTGCTTACTTAACCCTATTCTATCTGAACTTTACTATACTCCATAGAATCAGTTTTTCCCAGTCCCTTACAAAGCCACATCTGTAAAACCTTTGAGTAGGATGAGGATCATTTTGAGGGCAGCTCTTCAATGGTGGCATAGACCGACGGGTTTTTCTATTATTTTGTCTTAACTTTTGGAACACCTGTCCTTCCAATGTGCTCAACAGAAGTCCTCCTTCACATCACTTCCATTCAGATCTTCAGCATAATGATTGACACATTTGCCACCAAAAGTTTTATACAACCCATGGCATCACTATCCCCTTAAAGCTGCAGTAAGTAACTTGTATAAAAGTAATTTTTGTCATATTTGCTAAAACTGTCCCTAAGCCCAGACAGCAGTACATAAAACATGTAATCTGTGAAAAAAAGGGCTCCATTGATCCCACCTACTGCTCGTTCTGCGATTTGTAAGAATCCACCGCGCCTGATGAAAAACAACCAATCAGAGCCAGAGGAGTGTCTGAGGGAGTGTCTGACATCTGTCAATCACTACTCACACATGCTGCGAACCGCCCCCTCCCTCCGCTCATGCTGCCGGCTGCTGCTCAGTCAAACAGCTCTGTGAGCGGCGTCAGGAGGCTAGTGAAAACTAACCAACAACAGCCAAAGACCTTGCATACTCTTGAATCTACTTTCACTATGATTAATTAATTAATCTGATAATTGTTTTAAGTCTCTGTTTCAGTTAAGTCTCTCCTGATTGAAATATGTGTGTCCTGGGTAATTGAATATGACGTGTGATGTTATTTAACACGTTCCTGCTGAAGTAGATCAAAGTGTGTTGTAAAAGTACAAGTAAATTGTAAATTTCGGACAATATACATCGGTATGATGAGAAACATTTTGTGTCCTAGAGTAATGCATTGTGAAATGAAAAGACTGAACCTCAGTCGGAACTGTGCCTGTGGTTCTCCTGGTGACTTCTGAAACGTTGGTCTTATTTTGCCAAAAACAAGAGCGAGAAACTTGCGATCATAATTCATTTTGTGTGCAGAAGGCATAAATATGCACTACTCAGGCAAGGGACAAAGCTGAGGGGTACCAATGTGTATGTCAATAAACATCTGACCAAGAAAAATGACATTGCCAGACTAGCATATTTCCTGAGGAAACTGAAGAGGATCCAATCGACATGGATAACAAAATGCAAAGTGTTCATTAAACAACATGGCTCACCAGAGGAGGCAAAAATGCTGGTCAGGGATATTATGTGCACAGATCTAGGAGAGGCAAAGTGAACTGATTGTAACACAGGGTAACTTTAATTTAAATTCTGGGTTTAGATTTAGATCACTGCTGGTCTCCAGCCCAAACTCTTGAGTGGTTTCACCTTCACTGCCGGCCTCTTGTCTGGCCTCCAGAGAGATTCAGACTTCACTGCCATCTTCCAGAGCAGATTCTTCTGTCTGGTCATCCTCCTGTCCATCTCCAGAGTGGTCCCAACTACATTGCAGGTCTCCAGAGCGACCCTGCTCACATTGCTGGGCTCCAGAGCGGCCCTGCTCTACATCGCCAGCTTCAGATCTTCCTGTCTGTCCTCCAGAGTGATTCCATTTATCTGGTCATCATCCTACCCATTCTCCAGACCTGCCCTGCCCTTGAGCCCTTCTTCCTGGTTCCCTGCTGTGATACTGTCACTGCCCTCTGTAATGCCTTTCAGTTGAGGGCTGCATCACCACCTGCCATACCAGGTGCTGAGTCAGTCAGGATACTCTCACTGGTGCACTTGTAGAATTTGCATCCTGGATTATTCTGGAGTCCATGTTGGGCCTTCTCAACCTGTGGAGGAAGAAAATCCATTATCTACCTGTGACTGGATTTTATTAGCAGATACTAATGCAACATTTGTGACAAAAGCAGATAAATTATACACAATTTACTAAAACATGCTAGGGTTTGGAGAAACATTCCATATTCTCAAACATAACCATTTAAGAACTGCAAACTTAAAAAGTCGGCTGAAGTTATTATGGGTTATACATACATTGGCCAAAATATAAATGAGTCCAACAGTTACATGGTTGCCACCAGATAACTTTTAGATACAACTGAGTGATACAACTGATAGATTGGTTTTGCCTAATGTGTTTTGAAGGACTGATAATTGCTGTGTAGATTAAGTTCACAAGCAACATTTGTCCTGTCCAAAAAGTGTTACATGCAACTGCATATGAGTCAAACGGTAGGCGTGCAGACTCTGACACTGTAGACTGTGGTTTGCATCCTGCATGTGGTTCATTTCAGGCTACCAAAATAAGGTCAGGGAAAGATTACAGTTTCAGTCAGATTTGGGATAGATCATTTGAAAAATCCTGAAAAAGGTCACACATTCTTTTTTGTATAACTTTTTTAATATGTCCTTCACTACACCTCATTTAAGTAAGTCAGGCAGCAAGGTAAGGCAAGCACTTGGGTTGAGGATTACATATATTTTATATAAGGAATGCCAGAGATTTATCTGAATCAACATCTATGACATGATCAAAGAAAATACTACTAGTACTTCTAAACACAGTTATAAACACCAGTCATAAGTGTAAACTTTTGCGATATAAATTCATATAAATTGTACAGTGGTGTACCTGTAAGACAAGTAAAATAAGTAAATATTAGATGAAGTGCTAACCCTAACCCTAAACCTCTGAATCTGCAGTTGTTGTTTGTTTGTGTGTACGTATGTATGTGTATGTGTGTGTGTGTGTGTGTGTGTGTGCGCGCGCGCGCGCGCGCGCGTTTACACTATATATATATATATATAACCCCCCCCCCCCCCCCCCCCACACACACACACACAGGACCAATACTTTTAGAATAGCGCACCCAAAAAGAAGAAAAGAAGTCGACTTGCAGCTAGTTCAGTCACTGTGCACAGAGTCAAAGGAGGAGAGGAAGGGGGAGGAGGGGACAGAGGCTATGCACTACATCTGACGTCAGAATCATGCTACAAAGATAAGCCGTGAGGCTTAATATGTTCGTCCTTTTAAAAAGAGTGATCGAGATCGAGCGGCTTCGTGTTCTTGCGCACACCGCTGAACACCTGAAAGGAACAGAGCAGACAAGGCCACTCTGAAAGACACACCTGATAGGCTCTACACCTCCCTCATTTTTGGCACGAAGTCTGGAGCAGTCCATGGAGCAAAGCAGAAACTATGACTGGAGCAACTGAGACCTACGACACGGCGTTGCTCGCAATGAAAGGCAGTCTGAAGTAACTCGTCTGCGGTGGAATACACGCAGAAAGAGAGAATGGGAATGGCGAGTGAGGATCTGCTCGTGACACTCCAGATACTACCTGGCTTTTTTTCAAACTGCCTGTTCCTTGCCCTGTACGACTCCGTGGCTCTCATGAAACGCGTTGTGTCGCTGCTCAGCTGCTCCGGGTCCGCCGGCTCCGGGGAGTGGCGCCGTATGCTGACCTCAGCGGGGCTTCGCTCTATCTGGAATAGCTTCATTCTAGACGCCTATAAGCAGGTAAAGTCGCTGCCGCCATTTACTGGGGATCACATTTCTTTGAATTAAGCCGAACTTTGACATTGTTATTAGACCACTAAAAAACAGCAAAATGTAAACTTTTCACATCGTCCCCACGTGTGTATCCGACAGCGCAGTATTAGGATACATCTCTGGCAAAGTACCGCATATCGCCTGTTTCTTTTCAACATAGCAAAACTATGTTTTCCTGTTTGTTCATGTTGTGGGTGGGGTTGGCTCCTGTTCTCAGTAATCATGGAAACTTTGTTTCAATAGTTGTTACAAAATATATGAATGGCAGCAGATGTACTGTACATGTTGATAATGTGTCAGTTTGCATGACATGTCTCGCCCTACTTATTAGTTACAGCTGATAGGATCATGACATTGAATGGCACAGTGTGCCTACCCACGCACAGCTCACCAGTCTATTCCCTCGTTTAATACTCTATTTGTATGGATTTCCACATATTTTTTTTCTACCTAGGTGCTAGGGTTTAAGACAATTTTGGTATGTACAGGCTGTGCTTGATTGACACCTGTCTCACTTCTCCCAAGTAGGAGGGGTTACTTAAAAACCTTTATGATTGTAATTAGTTGATGAAGTTTTGCATCCCAGCCTAGTGGTTCATTCACACAATTTCAGCACAATGCCACGCAGGAGTGTTCACCATCATCCCACTGCTAGCCTTGTAACTGCACACAGATGAGAGATATAGCATAGTTAGAAATGTTCAAGTTGGAATGATTATTTATTTCTTTTTTTGTTCGTCTCAATTTGCTACTCTTGATTACAATTTAAATGATTTGACCTAGTGTCCACCTGAATAGAAGTTTATTTAACTAGGACCTATGTCGGTGTCAAGTTGATCACTCAAGACAAAGACAGCCTTCAATTTCATATATTTTAACATCTGCAGTAGAAGAAAAATACTGAACAAAAATAGAATCTTTATTACATAATTAATTTAATTGGATTGCATTTTGTATTTATTATATTTAAATATGTTCATGCTATTATTGTATGTCTGTAAAGGGGAGTACTACTTTTGTGTTCTTGTAATTGAACAAGAATAGTTAAGCATTCTATTGTGAAAAAAAATTATGTTTTGAACAACTAGGCTAAAAAATTAGACTGATATCCATTGATTAAACAATAATTCTTATAAACATACTATAAACAGGTATTGCCAAAATTACAACTGCCACAACAGGAAGTCCTCAACAGGAGACTCAAATTCTGTACAATTACTGCAGCTAATTGTCTATTAACATAATGGCAAAGCCCACTTTACATCTCTTTGCATTGTGTGAGTAAACATAAATCCCTGTTTTTACCTCCTTAGGTGAAACTTGGCTGCGAGGCACCCAACTCGAAATTGGTGAAGGTGCCTGATGGTCCTAGGTGGAGCAGAAATATCAGTAACATGACTAATGTGCCACCTGGTGCCAGGATCCGAAATGGAGACGAGTGCCGCCTTCTGGATTTTGAGTCATCAGATCGCCCTCTGGTGGTCAACTTTGGCTCAGCCACCTGACCCCCCTTCATTAGCCACCTGCCAGCTTTCCGGCAGTTGGTGGAGGAATTCAGTGATGTAGCTGATTTCCTGTTAGTGTACATTGATGAGGCTCACCCATCCGATGGCTGGGTAGCCCCTCCCATGGGCTCTTGCTCTTTCAATGTCCGGAAACATCAGAACCTGGAGGAGAGGCTAGGGGCGGCGCGCAAGCTCATTGAGCACTTTTCCCTGCCACCACAGTGTCAGCTGGTAGCTGACTGCATGGACAACAATGCTAATGTAGCTTACGGTGTGTCCAATGAACGTGTGTTTATAGTACAACAGAGAAAGATTGCCTACCTGGGTGGCAAGGGGCCTTTTTTTTACAATTTGAAGGATGTGCGGCAATGGCTGGAACAGAGCTATGGTAAACGGTAGGAGTAATGAAGGACAAGTACAGAGGAGGACATGACCCATATTTCAGTGGGGAAATGAGAGATTGTGCGTGTATAAGGGTAAATCAAAAGGTTTGTTCTATGGTGATATCATGGCAAAAATCTGTGATGAAGTAAGTTAGAAAATTGTGGAGTGACTTTTTTGAGCCTGCTTTTGAGATCAGGTCAGTTTTTTACACACTGATCCATTCAAACATAGATTAACATGTGTGAAGACCGACACTGATAATCCACATTACCTAAGCAGCAAGTTGATTGGAGGCAACATAAAGTTGACAGTGTATATACTTCATTTGTATTCATGCCTGCTTTTGCTGCTAAATTCATATTTATGTGATTTCAATTGAAATAACTCAAATAGGTGAGAAATCAAGTTGCCATTTTTTTAAAATATGTTTTATAGAAAATGTACTATGTGCTATGTCAACAATTTAACTTTCTGTATGAACAGTTACCTTCCTTTCTCTCTGGATGAATGGTCATTCGCACAGCACATACTGACCATCTGACAGCTCTCTATAATTCATGTTCCCCTTTCCATATAGTCCCCATAAAAAGCATTTACCTTCTTGAAGGTTTTTTCGTATATAATATTAAATCAGAGTAGATATAATGTTGCTTTTTTTTTTTTTACTCTGATCAACATAAATACAACAAGAAAACATATTAACAGAAAAAATACCTTTAATGTGAAAGTGAAAACAGATGTTTTTGGTGTGACTGTGTAGTAAGTATTCCCCCTCTCCAAATCAATGTTGAAGCAACTTTGGAAGCAGTTACAACCATGAGTCTGTGTGGATAAGTCTTGGCAGGTTATGCTTAGTTATGCTTTGCACATCTGGACAGTGCAATTTTTTCCCCCATTTCTCTTCACAAAACTGCTCATGCTCTGTCAGGGTGCATGCAGATCATGACTGAACAGCCTTTTTCAGCCCAGCCACAAATTCCTGACTGGATTGAGATCTGCTCTCTGACTCAGCCACTCCAGCACTTTAATGTTGTTGTTTTTAAGCTATTCCTGTGTGGCTTTGGCTAAATACTTGGGCTTATGTCCTCGTGCAGGAAAACAAATTTCCTTGCATATGGCAGGTTTCTTGCAGACTGCATAAGGTTTTCCTCCAGGATTTTTCTCTATTTTGCTGCTTTTGTTTCACCCTTTACCTTCATAAACCTGCAGTGAACCCCACAGCATGATGCTGCCACTACCATCATTCAAGGAGGTGTACACTGGCTTACACCAGACATGCTGACATACACTGACTCACCACAAAATACCATTCTTAGTCTGATGCACACAAAGCTCAGTTTTGGCCTCATCAGATCACAGAACTTGTATTCCAGCTGACTTCAGAGTTGCCCTCATACCATGTGGCAAACTGCAGCCCAGCTGATACATGAGGTTTTTTAAGAGTGACTCTGTCTTTGCCACTCTTCCATAAAGTTGTCAGTGGTTTATCTCAGACATAGAATTTTCAGCATTTACTTCCCTCTCTAGCCTCCTTGCATGCTTATTTGATTTCTGAGGACAGCCTTCACTTGGAAGATTTACAGCTGTGTCATGCTCATTCCATTTCCAGATAGAAATCCAAATTTTGACTTAGGTGGTATGTCACAAAACGAATAATCATTGTATTTCTAATGCTGCAATGAATGACAAAAGAAAGACATGAAATCCCATCAAAATTGGATGTTAAGTGTGTTTTTTTTTTTTTATTAGTCATGGTTCATGGGCTGCTTTCACGTGTTGCTTTGTACACCTGTGCTTAGTTATTCTGTTATTTTGCGTGGATTTCGCGTTGAATGTCAACAACTAGTGTATTGTTGGCTACTGGACACCTCCCAACAGTAGCTGTCCATGGTTCTGACAGTTTGTTTAATGGTAGATGCACATTGTTCATTCCCAACAGATGTTCAGTCATTTGTGTGATGTGGGCTTTCAGTTACCCTCCCCTAACCGTTCATCTGGAGTTGTTTGAAGCATTTCTTTGTTTTAATGGTGTATATGTTGCTACAATACTGAGTAATTGAAACCTCTTGACTACATGCGATCTCTGATGATTTAGGGGGTGAATACTTATGCAGAAATTACATACATTATTTGTTGGAGATCTGTGTCACTTTGACACTAAAGAGTCAGAAAAAAAAGCCACGTTGAATCTACTTTGATTCCATATTTGAAAACATAAACCTCAAAAATACTTTTATAGTAGCTGTAAATTACTTCACACATACATTACTCTTTGTGACATTTAATCATAATTGCATATTATGTCCGAAACAGTGAGGGGAAACGTATAGGCATCCTTTTATTTCCATGTAATGACTGAAGTACCATAGTCCTTGTCCTAGAGATTGCATTCATATATTACCAGATTATTTTGTAAGATACCTTGTTTTCTAGCAACATGTTTTCCAGCCCAGGAAGTTGTATAGTTAGGGTTACAGTCACAGGGTCAGGGACAAGGGCATCATTTTCAATTGTGGAGGTTCTTCTTCTTTGGGCTGTATGCAGCCTGAGAGGAATACCCAGACACTAATGTTTTTGGATAAAGGGAAAAAAAAAGTATTTTATTTACAGTTAATATTCTCCTTAAAAGACTAGAAAGATTGAATATTGCAAAAGACAGCTCCTTGTTGTAAAGATACAAATAGAATATTATTTGTTGTTTCCATTGTAATTATCTGTATTTACTTCATTGTGTTAACAGCACTGTCAGCTGCTTGAACTCATGGGTACAAAATTTTGGGTCCAATCCAAAACAGACACAGGCCACACCAAGTCATACATAACATGTGTACACAAATTTTCTCCAAAAAAGACATGACATGAGGATAATTAGACATGATGTAAAAGGACAGGTTACAGTACTGGTAACAGCATTATGCTTCACCAATTGATGAGCAGCAATACATGTCCTAAGAATCAATGTAAAGTTATGCTGTAGAAACTAAATGAAAAAATAAGTTGTATGAGGTTTAAAGATAAAAAAAAAAAGAAAAAAAGAAAAAAGTAATGAGTGTGTCTGTGTGTATTTGTGTGTTGACGCTTTCCCCAGTGAAACAAACTACCCTGGACTAATTACTTTAAACATACTTTTGAATTGAGTAGGTTACTAGGAACTGACTGGGCCTGTGAGAATCTCTAATTGTCATGTTTTATGAATAAGATTCAATTATAGATGATTTTCAATCTATACATTTTCAAATGTCTTTTATGTCTACAAAAGACTAAACATTTAATTGTAAACATCAGCTCAGATTCAAATCTCACTTTTTTGATTGTGCTAAGGTCAGCAAGCCAGTATATAGGTGTGGTATGTGTGTTTAAGAATGGTATGTACGTGTCAAGAGTGTCTGTCAGTCATCATGCTGAAGTCATAGCATTTAAGCTCCATAGGACACACAGATAGTTTGTTCTGGCTACAGTGACAAAGGTGTACAAATGAAAACCTTTGACGAAAGAGTCCCTGACTCAGTCCCTGGTTGGATGGTGAACTGCACCTGGTCAACATGACACAGAACCATTACATCTGTTTTCATTGTCAGTCTACTAAAAGTAGTTATGTCTCAGTAACTGATATAAACTCTGTTTTAAATTTTATTTACTGCGCATATTCATTACTACATTTTTTTATTTTTCTAATGTCAAAGAAGAGAAATAAAGTGGAAAATAAAAGAGAATGTTTGTTGCTGAATTTGCTTTATATGTTGTCTTTATATCCTAAATGAATCTTGGATGTCAGACAGAAAGAAAGAAACGGAGAGGCTTACCAATAAAAAAAAAAAAAATCTTAAAAACAGTTTTTTAAAAAAAAAGAAAAAGAAAAGAAAAAAGAAAACACCAAATTCTCACTAGATCTTTTTGTGTCAGATGAGATAGAGCTGACACAAACTCATTCCAAGGACCATGAAAATTTGTATGAAAAGGGCCATATATGTGGGCATTTTATGTTACGAGTCACAAGTTATTTACATGTGGTCTTCATGTTAAAATTGAACAAAATATGAAGCTTATTATGCCCAATCGATAACTCACACATATACTGAGCACTGAAAAACGAAACATGGACTTCTTTGTTAAATTTGATCATTAGCTTCAGGTGTGATTGATTAGGGTTGTTCTCAAGGAGCAGGTTTGGACACACCTGATTATGATTATGTCATTCAATATATGTATGTGACATCCATCAGCTAGCTGGATCATTGTCAGGTTGTCCACACATTGCAAGCCATGTCTACTTTGCCGCCTTGTTGCTGTGCAGTTGTCAGTGGACACGGACTGCTAAAAGGCAGAGAGTTGGAATCAATGACATGAAGGATGGCTAAACTGGTATCAGCCCTCTGTACTTGAAGAATGTGTCTGAATGAACATGCCCATTCCTCCAAATCATTCACTGTCAATTTGAAGTGAAAGCACTGTGTGTGACCAAAACAACATCCATCCATCCCTTTTGGGGTTGTGGGGGGGCTGGAGCCTATCCCAGCTGTCAACGGGCAGGAGGCGGGGTACACCCTGGACTGGTCGCCAGCCGATCGCAGAGCAGCACATACACAGACAGCCATTCACACTCACACTCACACCTAGGGGCAATTTTAGAGTCACCAATTAACCTAATGAGGAATTAACCTAATGAGGAACCCGGAGTGCCCGGAGAGAACCCACGCATGCACGGGAAGAACATGCAAACTTCACACAGAAAGGCCCTGCCCGACCTGGGGATCGAACCGCCAACCTTCTTGCTGTGAGGCACGTGCACTACCTGCTGCGCCACCGTGCAGCCCCAGTTGGACATCAAAATGTGTAATAACGATGTTGGTCCACAGCGTAAAATGTGTTAAGCCAAAGTTTATTATAGCCGGCTGTGGACGACAGGGGTGGCTGTGGCTCTGGGGATAGGGTAGTCTTCCACTTATCAGAAGGTTGGTGGTTTAGTAACTGGGCTCTTCAGTCAGTGTGTGTGTGTGTGTGTGTGTGTGTGTGTGTGTGTGTGTGTGTGTGTGTGTGTGTGTGTGTGTGTGTGTGTGTGTGTGTGAGGGAGAGAGAGAGTGAATGATTAATGCTCTTAATGAGCAGAAATGAGCAGCTCATAATAAGCAGCATCTTGCCATTAGTAACAAATAGTTTTTTAGTAAAAGTTATCTAGAAAAAAACAATGTCCACTGAACCCAACCTGCATCAAATCTTGTACTATGGCCACATAGAATCATGCTCATTTAGGGGCAACCGTCTTTAAGCAATACAATGAACCAGCCACCAGAGCATATAGAGAGAAAAATAAGAAAAAAAAATGTGACAGTACAATCTGGCCACGATATGGACTCAGCAGACATTATAAATCTCGTGCTCCACTCTCAAGAGATTGATCACCTACTAGCTGCCAGTTCCAGCTCCTTAGTCAGCTGGCCACTGGACTGCTAGCCACCAGCCAGCTCCTGTTGCTGAGTTGGCTAGCCTCTGAGGCTTCCGGCAATGTCGAAGCTCTCTGACGTCCTGCTACCTAGTCTCTTTACTGCTCCATCTTCATCTGGAGCTAGACCGTACCCTTGTGATAATGACCTCACAGAGGTTAACTACCTGAGACTCCCCACCAGCTTGTTACAACTCAAGAAGCCCCTTGGGTGAATGTCAAACATTTCTAAAGCTAAGTCCAGTTGCCCTTCTTGGATGACCAAGAGAAGCATGTACAAAGAGAAGAGGATTGGTTCTGAGCACTGATCCATGAGGACACATGGTTTTTGTGATACAGTCATTAAGATATCTATTTGACAAATAAGAATGAAACCTTTTTAAGGCTGTACCAGAAATGACAAATCACTTTTGCAACCCATCAAGTAAAATGGCATGCTTGAGGCTGTCAAAGGCAGCAGTCAAATCAAGTAGGATAAGAATGAAATATTCACCTTTGTTTCCATGCATAAGAATGTCATTGGTTACCTTTAGTAATGCAATCTCAGTGCTATGTTTGTGACGATTGAAATTTGTCAAAGATTTTAAGACCCTCAACCAACTTCAGGAACTGGTTCGTGGCAAATTTTTCAAAGATTTTAGAGAAAAAATGGTAGCTTTGAGGTTGGTGTGTAATTGTTCTGGCAAACATTATCTTGTAAACAGGATGACTTTGTTCTACCATCAGAACAATCAAGAAATGTCTTTGTAAGACCCGGCTGAACACTCGCAATTCAGAAATTGTCAGTTACAGACCTGTATGTGAGAGTAGTTGATAATATAGCTGTTGCTGCAAGCTGGGACGTGAGAAAGGAAAGACAGATTTTGGGGATTTTGCAGGAACTGCATCACAGGGACTAAAGGAGAGACAAATACGAGCTACTGCTTTTAAAATGATCTACACAAATTGGGAACGTGAGATCTCTCCCGAATGAGATGGAAGAGCTAACAGTGGCAACCAGAGTGCAGAGGAGTACCAGGACAGGACTCACATTACGTTGGACAATTTTCAACTACTGAGAGCCGACAGGAGAGTGATGAGTGCGCTAAAAAGAATGGTGGGGGCATAGCGATGTTTGTGAACCACAGATGGTGTAACCCAGAGCACATCAGTATAAAGGAGCAATGCTACACAAGAGACATAGAGTTGCTAGCATTCAGCCATATTCTCTACCAAGGGAGTTTTCACATATCGTGATAATGGTCTACATCACCCTGTCAGCTGATGGGTTCACAGCTGCAGACTTCGCATCTCCAGGACCTCCAGCTCATCTCTGGAGACTTTAATCACGTTTCCCTGTCATCCATTCTCACCACCTTCATCCAGTATGTTAAAAGCCACACCAGAGACAATAGAACACTGGACTTACTATATGCAAACACTAAAGGCCCATTTATACCCTCCGGATCCGGACGAAATCCGTCCGTCTGTCCCACACGTTGCCTCCGTAGGGGGCCTTCATACCTCCGTCCGTTTTCAGTGTTTTGTCAGTGTGTCCTCTAGGGGGCAATGTCGAGTCGTAAATTACAGAGCTGTTGTCATGGCAGCCGATGCCTTGTCAACGCTTCTGTCAGCATATACCGGCATCAGTAATGGCGTCAGTAGAGGAGGTTATCATAATGACGGTACTGAGAAATAGGAAAAAAAGAAAAAATCAGAGGTCTGCGAGGCGGTGGCATGTAAGGCCACTGAATGAAGAACTCACTCGTGTTGCCCATGCGGGAAATGAATGAAGAAAGGCATTTCTCCTACTTTCGGATGTCCGCCGCAACTTTCTACCAGTTGGTTCACCGGTTCTCTTCTTCGTCGGTTTTTAGTTTGACTCATTTTGCTCATTTTGACTCTACACTGCCCCCACGACTTCCGGTGGTTTCGAGTGGTTTCGTCCGGAGAGCTCCGGATGGCTAAGCTCAGAGCCGACGGACAAACTGACGGATGAAACAGCCTCCGGATACGGACGAAAGCGTCCGTATCCGTTATTTACGGAGGGTATAAATGGGCCTTAAGGGTGCTTATAGTTCTTCACCCATTCCCCTGCTGGGCTGTTCTGATCACAATTTGGTTCATCTGCTCCCTGCCTGCGTACCTTTGTGAATAAACAACCACAAACCATAACGTATGTGAGAAGATGGTCAGAGGAGTCCAGTATGGCACTGAGGGACTGCTTTGACTCCTCTGACTGGGAAGTGTTGTGCAGTCCACACAGAGAGGGCATTAGCATTTTAACAACCTGCATCACGGACTACATAATTCCACTGTGTGGAAAACACTGTGTCTACCAGGAAGGGACAGAGTTTCCCAAATAACAAACCATTCTGAGAGCCACCTCAGGCCACAACAGTGACAGCAGGAGGGGCCCTGAATCTGTAGACCGGGAATGGGCAAATGAACTGAATCAGTTTTTCTGCAGATTTGATTCTACCTCTGTTCTATCCCTGACCCATGAGACAGGGCTCGATGGAGGAGGAAGATGAGGGCATCGTCCACTCCGATGCCAGGCTGGTACGCGAACTGCAGCGGATCCATGGACGAGCTCACCAGGGGGCGCAGGTGGGCAAGGACCAGCTGCTCCAGGGCCTTCATGAGGTGCGATGTTAGTGCCACTGGCCTGTAACAGCTAGGGTCCTTGGGATGTGTACAGTGGCACCGGTACCACGCAAGGACGTCCTCCAAAGGCGTGGCACCCTTCCCAGCCTCAGACTCAGGTTGAATAGATGTCCAATGATCCCACTCAGCTGATCAGAACAGGATCTGAGGAGTCTGGGACTGAGGCCGTCCGGTCCTGCAGCCTTCCTGGTCTTTAACCTCCTGAGCTGATTTCTCACCTGAAGAGGTGTGAGAGACAAGTTGGAGCAGGGGGGCTGAGTGTCTTGTGAGGAACACTGCGGGGTGGCGTTGGTGGCGGTGAGCTGAATACTGAATACTGGCAGAGTGCTGGCAGATCAAAGGGGGGCTGCTGCAGTGCTGGTACAGCTGGGGGAGGGGCAGATGCTTCCTCAAATCTGCAGAAGTAGCTGTTCAGCTCATCTGCCCACTTTGAATCCCTGGCTGCCTGGGAGTTTGGCTTCTGGTGGCCTAAAATGGTTTTCAGGCCTCTCCAGACTCCTCTGGTGTTGTTCTCCTGCAGCTGTTCCTCCATTCTCCTCCTGTATTTGTCCTTCCCCTCCCTGATTTTCCTTCTGAGCTCCCTCTGAACATTTTTCAGCACCTCTTTCTTTCCTGACCTGAAGGCCCTCTTCTTCTCCTTTAGAAGAGCCTTAATGTCAGGATTAATCCAGGGTTTGTTGTTGGAGTGACACCGTACAGTCCTGGTGGGTACAGTGTTCTCCACACAAAAGTTTATGTAGTCCGTGATGCTGTCTGTCAAACTGTCGATGTCCTCCTCATGAGAGTCGTTGAATATATCCCACACGGTTGTCTCGAAGCAGTCCTTCAGAGCCTCTTCAGCCTCGTCAGACCACTTCTTCACTCTGCAGGACACAGCTGGTTGCCTGTTGACAAGGGGCTTGTACACAGGCAGGAGATGAACCAGGTTGTGATCAGCTCTTCCCAGAGGAGGGAGGGGTGATGATTCGTATGCCTCCTTGGTGTTGGCATAGAATAAGTCCAGTGTTTTATTGTCTCTGGTGGCACATGTGACATACTGGATGAAATTGGGCAGAGTGGAGGACAGAGAGGCATGATTAAAATCCCCAGAGATCAGTAAGAGGGCCTGTGGTTTCTGAGTCTGCAGCCTGCTGATCACGGTGTTGATGACATCACATGATCTTACATTCCCCATGATGACGGATGGGAGAGTCGGTCTGTAAGCTCTCCTCCTATCGCGACGTTTGATCCCAGCGCGACGCCCCCGCATCCTCCTCCTTATCTCGCGGGGGACATCAGGTCGCTCCTCCGGCCGCACAGCTGTGTTACTCAGGGCCAGCAGCTGATCCCTACTGTAAACAATGGGAGCCATTGTCTCTCACGGACTCACAGACACGGAGAAAGTTGCACAGGTTGTAAAAGTGGTCAAGAAGTAGCGCCAGAGTTACCGTGTTTAACGTCTCTGATGCGCCAGACATTTCCGAACACGTAGAACTAAAATGACTAAAAAAAGACACACGCATGCACGCACAAGAAAAACAGAAAGATAAGTAAAACTCCTAAGAGTCTAGATAGCTGCTATGCCTCTCGTACGGCGCCCGGAAGTTTGATTTATTTATGAAGAAGAAGAAAAGAAGAAGCGTACTTTTTATTATCACATCACACAGAGTTATTTGCACACTACACGCCATGCTTCCCGTGAAATTATTTTCTCCTCAGTCTGTTGATCCTCCACGGCAGACCAGAAGGGGTGGGCTGCCAGCTGCCAGCCAAGCCGGCAGCCAACCAGTCCTTCTTCGTCACCATTGGTCAGGTGGTGATCTTCTTGCATGTTTTTAGTGGGGTTATTTAAGGAGGAAACCCCAGGTGAACACGGGGAGAACATGCAAACTCCACAGAAAGGCCCCCTTTTTTCCTCGAGCAGCACTGAAGGCATGGTGGAGGACACGCCACCAGCGCCCACAACGGGATTCGAAACGGGGACCTTCTAGCTGTGTGGGAGAGAACAGTACCACAGGTCCCTCATTCCAACAGCCATCAGACTTTTTAACTCCAGCATCATTTATTGTAGTGCTGTGTTGTTTCTCATTTCATCATCACAAACCTACCATTTTTGCACTACTGATAACAATGCTAACATATGCTCACATCCATTACATCTTGTGCAATTATTCCTGTGTTGTATATTTTTTCTGCTGTGCAATAGTATAAACACTGTATTTATTATCCATATTTGACTGTGCAATTCAGTTTTTCTTAAGTATCAGTATTTTCAAAATATGGCAATAGTAGATTTTCATAAAAATGGCAACGGTATTCTTGTACATAATGTACATATACATAGTTGATTTATATTGATTTATTCTGTGTACTTTTTATATTGATCTCTCTATGCCACTGCTTTTGCCTATTGTTGTATACTTCACTGGCTGTAACAACTTAATTTCCCTGGCGTGGGATTAATAAAGTTTTATCTTGTCTTATCTTGTTGTCTGATGTTGTTGATCCAAGGGGTTGTATTAATAACTGGGGCACCCTGGAAGTGTATGGAGCAGAAGTGTCAAGGGCTGATGCACACAAATCATTAACCTAACTAAACTTGAAATTAAGATTAGTGAAGTGAGTAGGGTACTTGGCCAGATTATGAGAGTAGCTGGGTAACTGGATGTGCATCAGAGGTAATACATTTGTGGTTAGAAACAAAGTCAATATTGAAGGTTTTCAGAGACATGTCTAGAGTAAAAACTAAGGCAATGGTGTACCCATGGGGGCCAGAGACAAGCTGCACAATGTTCAATGATTTGGAAATATTTAACAAATTTCTGGTAAATGAGTTAAGATTATCAATGTGAATGCAACGTGAAAGCACAAAGGACAGTAAGCCTGACAATTTAGAAAACCCATATTTGAGTTGAGGGGACCATAAATGATTGAATAGCAAATTGGATTTCCAAATTGGTAAAAGGAATAAAACTGAAAGGAATGCCAATGAGATATTCTTAGAAATAGCTGCAACACACCCACCACAACCTGTTAACCTAGGCACATTCAAAAAATTATAAATGAGTGGGCAGAGCTCCACTAGAGGGAAACACTCTAGTTAGTAAGTGGAAGTCAACATAATGGGATATGATGAGATTACTGAGAATGGAAGATTTATTAGACACAGAGTTTAAAAGAGCAGACAATTGGAGTAAGAGGTTTATCTGGATTGGAATTACTACAGCAGACTGTAATCAGATTATCTGACCTCAGTTGAAAACACAATGCATTGTGTAGTGGGTATTAGATCTAGGAATAATTCTAACAGGAATAATGTATGAGGCCAAGAAGATACAGTTAGGTAGATTTACTGCAGGGCAAAAAGAGGTAAAAGCATTACAGGAGTACAAAGTCTTTATTTATATTGGACAGTTTAAAAACAACCAACAGTGCTCCTATGTGAGAACAAAAAAAGTTCAGAAATTGGCAAATGACACAAAGACAGTGAGAAAATTATATGATGGCATACAAAGTTGGGAAGCAAGCTGAAGGCTGGCATTCTGATGGGTTGTCAGCGTGGGGTGACTGACAGCAAATAAACTGGTGGTACAGGTTGGATGGACCTAACACCAAAGTGGATAGGTCTAGGGGAGCTGATGGCCAGGGAGGCTTTGCACCAGACAGGACAGAAACAAGAGAGCTTGGCTACTGGAGAACACTCAGAATGTAGCCTCAGACTTTACAGACTCCCAAGAACTGCAATCAAGCTCTTGGCCAGAGATGGGTCCTCCCTGTGGACGGACCAAACAAAACTTGATCATGAACTCACCATCAGAGTCATTAGGGTGGACTAAAGGCTTAAGAACAGACAGCTGGTCAGTCTCTGCTGAGTCCATGACTGGTCAAGTTGTTCTGTCACAAAGAGGGTGGAGCAGGCTAACCCAGATTCAGGGGACGACAGGTTCAACAGCTTTTTATTGAAAATAACAAAAGCTGAGGCACAGGAACAGGCAAACTGAGTCGACAACTCAACAAAGGCTGAACTCAGAACTGGAGAAAAATACAAACTAACCTGATGAGAGTATGAGGTGCAAGTTGAGAGATGGGGTGAGGGGAAAGAAGTGATGAAACAGGAGAACAAGGAAGGAGCTGATTGGCTAGGGAAAACCCTGGGGACAGGACAGGTGACTGGAGGTGCTCCATCCAGGAATGGTGGAGTGGGACATAAAAGGGAGAATGTAACATGGGAAACAAACAGGCGTGCAGGGCAGAAAGCCCATAATGACCAGGAAAGTATGTTCAATAAACTGAGTTTATTAACAGACATGGGACTGAGTTAAGGATATTAATGATGTTAAGATTCTCATAATTAATCACAATTGACATTTGACTTATATGATTTAACTGTCAATCCAGTGCCAGTAATGAAAGCTATGGGAGACTACTGATTTAAGGAATATTAACTGAATGAGGAACTGGCAACTGAGTGTCAGAAACAAAAATAGCAGGAAGTTACTGCAGTAAGTTGACAAAAGATGGGAATAGCTGAATGAGTAACTGGCAACCTAGTGCAGGAATTGACATGGGTTAGGGTACCTGAAATTAAAAAAGAATAATGAGGCAAGTGAACTTGCAACCCAGTGCCAGCAAAGGAACCAGAGGAAAGTTACTTATCAGTGCTGATAACCAAAACGACATGAGGTTGCTCAAATGCAGAGGAAAAAATGATGTTAACTGGCCAGTGCTGAAATGAAGGAAGAATGACCCTGTATTTAATTCTTAATTAAGTCATAAGGTTTAATATTGAGTGTCATATCCTTGATGAATGAAGTCCTTGACTCATAGATATCAGCTGAAACTTACAATCCTCTGAGCATATTCCATAAAATGTAAAAAGATAGCACAACCCAAGATATCAGGTCGAGATTAGAAAACGCTCACACTTCATGTGTTTATTTGGCTCATTTAACAACTGGGAGTTGGACCTAGACTTAATCAATTTATTTATCCTACGGTTTTAGATATAGGGAACAATCACAAGTATGTAGTTCAATCCAATCTAAACCCCATTACATACAATATGAAGCTTGACAAAACATTGTTTCCATCATCACTGATTCACTATTTGGACCCATAAAATACATGACCATGTAGGGACATTTGAATGAAACACATTCATTTTCATTTTCATTTTCATTTTCATTGTAGAATGATCCTAAGGATGGTGCTATATCATTGAGTGGCCAGTGGTGACATAGTTTCTGTTTCAAAAGATTACAGTCTAACCTAAAACGCATTTTAAGATGAAGTATTTGTTACGTCCATTTGGTTTCATTGTATTGAGTGTGTACATCTAAAATATTCTCTCTGGGCCGGTTTCTTTACAAATTCATTTTGACTTTTGCCTTCCCACAGAATTTTAATGAAGAGGGTGAACCATTATTTACTTGATCTGAGTAAAGCATGATGTTTGGCAATTGCATAATTCATATTGCCTGTGTGGATTGCGGTTTTGTGCTCCGGTATTTGTTTAAGGGGTCGTATGGGTTGTCCAGTTGTCCAGAATTGATTTACAGTTTATAAGTTCCCAAATAATTGTTGAAATCTTGCAGCAGACACAGTTACCACATCTACACATGCTAGTTGTTGTCAATCATGTGGCCTTGTTTTGAGTCATACTGTACTCTTGTCCATGACAATGTCCTTAAATATGGGTGCTCTCCTGAATGAGAAAAAAGGTGGGGATTTGCTGAAGTCCTTGAGAGAGTGTTTTGCTTGAAGCACATGCTAGTGTCTCTTTTATTTGTGAAGCACAGTGACTATAATCAGCAGGGAAACAAACTGCACTTGGATTCTTTGTTTTTTTATGCATTAGATGGGAGATCTGAGTGACTGTGGTGGTGGTGTTGGCATGTTGAATGCGTTTCTGAATACAGCTGAAGGCACAACCTTATTCCTTGAACCGAGTGGCACAGTCATCAAGATCTGAGCAGTTGTGTTTGATCCTCAAAAACTGACCAACTGGGATAGTTTTCTCTAGATGTTTGGAATGATTGCTAGTAGCCTGCAATATTAAATTACATTCCATGTCTTGTTGGTACATAGAAGTGTGAATGGATGCAGCATCCCAAACTAGAGCCAAGAGGCTCATGTCAATGCACAAGCATTTTAAATTTGGCCCTTTGAGTGACCCGTAGGCTGCAGTGGCAGGTCGCATCCTACCTGCGCTACTAGTCAAAAGCAGGGTGACAACAGACGTGGATGCGACACCGGAGAGCGAGGCAAGCCTACTTGGACCTTTGAACGGCAAGTTTATTTATAAAAAGAACAAAGACGGGACTATTAACAAGAACGCAGTGATTTGTACCTTGTGTAAAAAAGAATTTTCCTATCACCGTAGCAGCTCCAGCCTGAATTATCATTTAAACGCTAAACATGTAGTTGCCGCTAGTGCCGCTAGTGCTACCGTGAGCTCACTCCGCCAACCCACACTTGCTGAGTTAGGAAAATGAATGAGCAAAGCCACGGCAGAAAAACTGACAAACTCAATTGCAAAGTGGGTTGCTGCTGATTGCAGGCCGATTTCAATCGTGGAAGACGAGGGCCTAAAAGAGGCGTTTCAGATAGCGTCATCTGACTCTAATTTCCAGCTACTGTCGAGAACTACAGTGATGAAAAGAATTCACCAGCTGTAATGTGAATGTCAGTGAACTGTAATGTCCTAGAATTCAAATTCTTTATTTGGGACCTTTAGCAGATATGAGATTAAAATGCGATTAATTAGATTAATTAATTACAAATCCTCTAATTAATTAGATTAATTTTTTTAATCGCCTGACAACACTAGTATTTAGATGTTAACATTTACCAAATTCCGCACTGATCTTAACAGAAAGTTAAAAAAAAAGAAAGAAAAGTTGATGTTACGCACTGATTTTATCCGGACATTTCTTTAAGAAAAGGTCAGAGCACTAAATGAGAAACTTTTCTTATATTGTGACAATATCTAACTATCTATCTAGTTTTGAAGCTTCCTTGGAGGTATCATTTGATTGGAGCAACACAGAGAATCACACTCTCTGTGTTATCAATGTAATTGAAATGCATCCAAATTTTACTGCATTTGCTGCAGTCACTCATTTTCTCACCTTTTCAGCATTTTGTCTCTGTAGCAGCTCTCTCTCTCTCTCTCTCTCTCTCTCTCTCTCTCTCTCTCTGTGTGTGTGTGTGTGTGTGTGTGTGTGTGTGTGTGTGTGTGTATGTGTGTGTGTGTCTGTAACCCCCGCCCCTCCCCCTCGTGCTCAGTGCAGACACACAGAAACTCTACACTTCGAAGTGTATGTAGGCTCCAGTTATGGGCCTGTGGTGGTCTACACTGATCACAATCCCCTCGTGTTTCTGGCCCTGATGAGAAATGAAACCAGAGACTCATGAGATGGTCCCTGTTACTCCAGGATTTTAACCTGGAAATTAAACATAAAAAAGGCACAGAAAACATGTTAGCTGATGCTCTGTCTCGTGTGTCTTCCTGAAGTATCAGACATAGTAGAGGAATGTCTGATATTTTTGAAGGGGGGTGTTACGGCCCTGGCCGTATTACTTCTGCACTGTTTGTTTGTCCTGTGTGGTCTTGTGGTGTGAGTGTGTGCTCTTCTCTTTTTTAGCAGCTATGCTGGTCCTGCCCTCCTCCATACAGCAAGTGGTGTCGCTAATCGCTATCCCATTTGTCCCTGCTGCTGCATCCAGCCTGTTTTAAACTGCAGATTTTTCATTCATAGGGGGACTCGGCTTGACAGCAGTGGCTTGTGTGGTTTCTGGCGTTTTGAATTGAGAACTTTGTCCCCAGATCTCTTGTGTATAGTGTGATAGTGTTAGTTTGGTAGTGTGGTAGTTGGTGGTGTTTTTTTTTTTTTATATATTCTCCAGGGTTGTAGTTTGTAACACTGTATATATTAGCACTGTTTTGTTTTGTTTGCTGTGACCCTTTTTTGCCTGTACATCAGGTCTCTTTTTGTTAATAACAATAAATTTGTGGTTTATTATTTTACCCGGTTGTGGCTTAGAGCATTTGTTGATTTGTTTTTTTTTTGTTTTTTTCACTCATTTATGTTGCGTCCCTGCTCCCCTAGACTGGGGAATAACACCACCACACATCATGTAGCTGACCAATCACGTGCGGCTTGAACAGAAAAAAATAGAGAAAACAAACAAACAAAAAAAAGTGGTTTCTCGGAGTCAGGAGACTGAAATGTTGTGTGGAAATGTCTCATTTTCTACTTAAACTAGACTACTATCCCTTTCCAAAAGAGTTGAGTATTAATGTTTAATGCTTTATCTGTATTGTGTAATTTGTGTTTTAAATTGACATTCAGATTTGATTGTGAAATCTAACATTTTCAGTCAATAGGAATGCAAATTTATAATAGAATTAATTGAAATGTGAACCACAAGTTATCATAGATTAACTCTCAAAGAATTGTTTAAAAATAAAACACACACAAAAAGGGGATAAAGAGTGAGATTGTAGGCATGAGAAAGAGCAGAGGCCGTAACAGTGTTATAGCTACAGATGTTATTTCTTTTTAAACCAACCACTAAAAATAAAACATAAAAAATAAACTCAACCTTAAACATGGCTATCAGGGCTATGTTAAGACTAACAAAATGAGCCCTAAAGTCCAAATTTTGTTTTGTGTTTTAACTTCTTTTTGCAACAGTACCTGGATCTCTTTCACTAGAGAAGAGCTCATGAACATCAGGGTAACAACACCAGAGGATTTATTTCCTAATTTTCTACTCCTAACACTGGAAATTTTGGACTGGTCAAAGGTGCACTCACCTTTCCTTACGCAGCAAAACGCCGGAGGAGCGGAAAACAGGCTGGTGCGCTCATGCGTCTTCGCCAGTGCGAACTACGCACAACGTTACCGTGAATAATTCTCTCAAATGTGTGTTTCCTTGCCAACAAACTGGAGGAATTGGAACTGCTGTTGGGTAAAAACAGAGGCTTTTCTTCATCTGCAGTTTTGTGTTTCACAGAGACGTGGTTGTGCTCATATATATATTTACTTCCCCGTAAACTGGCCGTTTATGGCCGATAATCAAAGAACGTCACGGGAGTTTCCTGGTCATTGATGTGGTTTTTCATGCAGTGTTCATAGCCTAGAGTTGGTGAGAGCCTGTTTTGATAACAGAAGGCTGGATGACACTTTTGTCCCCTCTCTTCTCAAAACAGATACTTTTGTCTCCTCTGTTCTCTGTTTATGACGCTCATTACATCAGTCCCACGCCTAATGACAACACACACACATACAGGTTGTTTATCACATGTCTAGAACAAAGATATGGTATGTCTAAGTCTTGGGGAACAGCCAATTACATTCTGTAACGTATGTCTGTTTATTGTACAGGGTTTGGTCAAACCCAAGAAGATAAATGTGAACTTTTACCTGAAATCTGGGCTCATTCTGGCGGAGATCCTGCGGGAACTCTGTCAGTACGTACAGTACAGTACAGTACGTACAATTCATGTCTGGTGTTGTCATCTAGTGGTTGAACAGGAAAACCAAATTAAACAATGCAATGTAACACTGTAAAGTTAGCTATCTGACTTTTATTTAATGTTATTTTACTCACTGAACAGGTCATCTTAGCCATCATTACAACAGTTGCCCCCCCTGAGAAATTTGTCAGGAGCCACCACTGTATTTGACCTCAATAAATACTTTGACTATGAATTGAAGATGTCTCCAGATCGTTCTTGGGCTTCCAACAAAAGAACAGGGCTAACAATTCAATTCAATTCAATTCAATTCAATTCAATTCAATTCAATTCATCCATTTTCTATACCGCCTATCCCTTTTGGGGTTGCGGGGGGGCTGGAGCCTACCAGTTATTCCCCAGATTATTGCACAGGTAATTTACAGATAAATTATCAAAAAATTACTTTCAGCAGTTCTTGTTGTGTAGTCTGACAGCTGCAGGAAGGAATGACCTGCGATACTGCTCCTTCGCACACTTGGATGTAGCATCCCATCACTGATGGAGCTCCTCAGTGCAGTGAGTGTGTGTTGGAGGGGGTGGGAGTCATTGTCTGTCATGGAGGACAGCTTGGCTGTCATCCTCCTCTCCCCCACCTCCACCTGTTCCAGAGGGCATCCCAGGACAGAGCTGGCCTTCCTGATGAGTTTGTCCAGCCTCTTCCTGTCAGCTGCTGTGATGCTGCTCCCCCAGCAGACTACACCATAGAACAAGGCAGAGGCCACAACAGAGTCATAGAAGATCTTCAGGAGTGCCCCCCGCACCCCAAAAGACCTCAGCCTCCTGAGCAGATAGAGTCTGCTCTGTCCTTTTTTTATAAAGTGCAGTGGTGTTATGAGTCCAGTCCAGTTTGTTGTTCAGATGAACACCCAGGTACTTATAAGATGTGACCATCTCAATGTCCCTTCCCTGGATGTTCACTGGTGATGGGGGAGAGTGCGGGCGGCGGCGGCAGAAGTCCACAACCAGCTCCTTGGTTTTATCCGCATTAATCAGCAGGTGGTTCTGCTGACACCAGTCCACAAAATCCTGGATGAGTCCTCTGTACAGTATGGCCTATCGTCCCCATCTGTGATGAGGACGACAATGGCAGAGTCATCAGAGAACTTCTGCAGGTGGCATTTGGGTGACAGGTGGGAAAAGTCCGCTGTATAAAGGGTGAAGAGGAACGGTGCCAGCACTGTTCCCCGGGGGCCCCCACACTGCAGAGGACAGTCCCTGACACACAGTCCCGTGTCCTTACATACTGTTGGCAGTTGGAGAGGTAGTCCACTATCCAGCATGTGAGGTGTTGGTCCACTCCTGAAAGCTCCAGCTTGTTTCTCAGGATGGCTGGCCTGATGGTGTTGAAACAGAGCTCTTAAGCAGCTCCAGGTGAGACAGGGCTCGATGGAGGAGGAAGATGAGGGCATCGTCCACTCCGATGCTAGGCTGGTACGCGAACTGCAGCAGGTCCGTGGATGAGCTCACCAGGGGGCCCCCCACCACCCTCTTCACACTCCACCTCTGCCTCTACTTGTCACATTGATGTTGCATAACTCTATGCATTACATTAACGTTCAGCTTGGATTGCCTTGTTAGTTTACTGTTTCACTGTCAGCTATACTGCTCTTTTTATTCTGAAAAAAAAAAAAAAAAACAGACTGTGTATGTATATTTATATTGTTTTTTTGTTTTTTTCTACTGTTTAATAGCTTATTTTTAGAAGATTTGTCATGCACCTTCACCAAAACAAATTCCTGGTATGTGTAAAATCGTACTTGGCAATAAAGCTTTTTCTGATTTCTGAAAATGAAAAACAGTGACACTGCCAACAGTAAGCAGTTGGTTGCAATTCATTACATTCTTGTACATGAGCAAACAGATCTAAAGGCTGAAACTCAGACAAGGAGGCAGGGACATGTGAAAAAAGGCAGAAATTTGATAAATAGTTGAAAAATGTGCAACAGAAGAGTCTCGGAGATCCACACACTGAAGCTGGTGAATCTCCTGGGAGCGAACACGCAGGGAGAGAGTTGACAGACAAGCCACAGGCTAGAACATGAAGGCCTCAAAAAGACAGGAGTCAGGAAGGCAGGGAGCAGACAAGGCAATCAATACTTAGATGATCAAAAACATATAAATAATCTCTGGAGTGTCAGTCGTTACCTCAAGGATGAAAATGAGAATTGACGAATACTGGGTGGATGGTCGGTGTTTATATACTGTGGCAGCAGGTGAGTCTTGACTGACTGATTGTGAGCAGGTGTGTTCAAGAGAGGATGAGGCCAGACCTGACCTGCCAGCCACACCCTGCAGTAAAACATTCACACACAACAGACAGAAGACAGAGGAGAAGGGAAACACAAAGACACAATAGGAAAAGGAAAGCAAAACTGTAGATCCCCTCACAATTAGCTAATGTACTTAAAAACAAAGAATTTCCCCTCAGTGTGAAATGAACTTATCTTCTAAAAATAGGTCACCCGTCTTAAGTCAAGTAACCTGGTTCTTACAGTTTATGCTGTGTGTAGCAGGCATGGTAGAGGCATCACGGGTGGCCATGACCTGAACAAGGGTCAATACTTTTGTATTTGTCACATCTTCTAACAAATACAAAAGTACCTTTCTTTCACAGCAGTCATATTCAAGATTATTTCACACCACCGATCAGTGCACACAAGCTTAAGTCCCCCACTGACTTCTGTCATTGTCAAAAACTTTACACTGTGTGCAATAGCAGTGTGGGGAGTTAATAATAATAACATTTACTGAAAGCTATTATGCCTTGGTGCATATGCATAAAAATCATTCTATAGATTTTCTAATTTGGTGTAATTCCTTTATGAGGTGAAAAAAAAGCTGCAATAATAATTCTGGCTATGCAAGTCAGTATCAATAAAACCTGGTAAGTCAACTAAATAGCTTATTAATATTCACACTTATTAAGAGCTTAATCAAGTGACATAGTCAGTCATGTGAAAATCTAAATTGAGGTTGGGTTAATTTGCTTCAGATTGTTTATTAATTAGCACATTTAATTTTATATTTCATTTTGCTATTTTGTTTCAGCTCAGAGATCTATTATTGCATCAGCAAATGCCCTATTGTTAGAAAGTGACAACAAATAAGCTTATTGCTTATTCTCCATAGGGAGATACTTGATTTTTATTGGTGTGAAACAACCAAGTCCAACCTCTTTGCTCCTCTTAGAGAGACACAGACTAGTGCTTCAGAGGGAAATGAATGGCAGAGCACACTGAGGAGGAAGCAGAGACACTGAAACTATAGAGTGATACAATTTGTTACATGTTCTTGATAGTACTTCAGAGTTAACAGTGGAAAGCATCGAGAGGCAAGTGTTTAGTAAACTGCTGAAATGACCCAAAGACAATTTGCTCTTTCTTTTATTTTAATTTCTTGATGAGTACTGAATATTAACGCTCCCACTGCAGTGCAAGGCACACTAGCTGATTGCTCTGTTAATTAGTAGAGTCTTGTGATGATTTAACAAATGTAGCATAGAGTTGTTTTATTTTGGTATCTTCCTAGTGATGAGTATTTGAGTGTAATATGAGTATGAATGGACATAATTTAGCTTCCATGTGTAATGAGACAGTTGATCATGGTATCATGTCTTATACTTTGGTTTCAAACACAGGCTCTCCAAAAGGTTGTGTCCTTTCGCCACTGCTTTTCATTTTGTATACTGACAGCTGCAGGCCTTTTGAAGAGGGCAGCTTCCATGTGAAATTCTCAGATGACACTGCACTCCTGTCGCTTCTCCAGGGTGCAGAGTCAGATCATGGCTGCGCCCTTCCTGCCTTTGCCGAGTGGTGTGACAAAAATCTCCTCAATCTCAATGTTTCTAAACCTAAGGAACTTTTGATTGATTTTAGGAAAAACAAAACTAATCCCACTCCTAGCATAATTCATGGTGAAGATGTTGAAATTGTGGACTCTTACAAGTACTTGGGCACGGTATTTGATTCTCATCTTAAGTTTGATGTAAACACTGAATCAATTGTTAAACAAGGTCAACAGAGAATCCGCCTATTGCGGAAAATCAGCTCCTTTGGTGTTAGCAAACCCAGCTTGTGTACTGTCTATCTGTCTTACATTGAGAGCTTGTTAACTTTTTCCATTTATCTGCTGGTTTAATGGTTTGTCTGTGAAGGATAGAAATTGCCTTAACAATATTGTTAAAGTCTGCTCCAAAATCATTGGAGCCCAGCAGAGCGACTTAAACTCTCTCTGGGAGAAATGTGTTCTCCAGAAGGCCAAAAGTATTATTAATCGTGATCACATTCTGTCCAGTGAGTTAACACTAATGCCGTCAGGACGGCGCTATCTGCCACCTCTGAGGAAGACAAACCGCTATTCCAGGTCGTTCATTCCCTCGGCCATTAAGCTGCTGAATTCAGAGTAGCTGAAATTTGCACCTGCATTTATTTTGCACAAACCACGCTGGTTGTCCTTATTGGTAGTTACTGCAGGTACTGTACATTCATGGAATGTAACTTTTTATGTGAAATTCTCTCAGCACTTTATTTATTTACTTATTTATTCTCATACCTTTTCCTGTTTTCATTCCCGTGTTTTTTATTCTTGTATTTATTCTGTTTTATCCAATTTTTTTTTGTTTTTTTTGTTTTTTAAGTACATCCCCATGTGCCATTTATCGTTACCTCTGTCACTGATGATGACTGTAGAGATGACTGTGCAGTATGAATGAATATATGTGGTCAGTGGACTGTAGAAACTGAATAGCCCTTTGGGGATAAATAAAGATATCTGTATCTGTATCTGTATCTGTATCTGTATGATCCCTCGGAGATCCCTCCCACCCCGGACATTAACTGAGACACTTGAGACACTCCCTTCTGGCAGGAGGCTGCGGTCCATCAGGACCAAAACCTCCCGCCACAAGAACAGTTTTTTCCCATCTGTTGTCAGTCTTATTAACCTTATTATTACCTTTTATTTACCTTTTTAATAGCTTCGTTTACTAGATGTGTCATGCACCAATCTCACCAAAGCAAATTCCTCGTATGTGTAAAACTGTACTTGGCAATGAAGCTTTTCTGATTTTGATTCTGATTCTGATCCTGTGCATTGCTGTGCTGCATGCACAAACACAAGGTGTCAAACACAAGTATTTTACATGGTAATTTCTACTCACACTATCTTACATTCGTCAGAGGTAAGCATTTAATGTTGAAATTGTAACTGGTTTACATAATCATCTAGAATTTATAATGGATTCACAATGATTTAACTGTCATTTAATGGTTTTGTTTATATTTTACAATTAAATGGTCTATGATAATAGTGAAGCTGACATTTTTGATGATAACATTGCAATGCAACAGTTATCCAACGTTCTTAGGTTAAATATTTAAAGGTTGTATTGTGTGGTTGACAAACTTTACCGTTACGAGAGTTTGAGTAGATTTACAGATGCTTTATAAGCCATTTTATGTTATACAGGCTGGGTTTTTTTAAACACCCTTGGATCCTGGATACTTGACTGAAGGGATACTGGATACTGGATTTCTTCTGCCCTGCCTTTGGTGTGGTAGGATCTTTGGGGAAGGATCCCAAAGATACTTAAAACTGGATATTCTTTTCTTTTTGAAAGAAGATTTTATTATCCATCCATCCATTTTCTATGCCGCTTATCCCTTTCGGGGTCGTGGGGGGGCCGGAGCCTATCTCGGCTGTCAACGGGCGAGAGGCAGGGTATACCCTGGACCGGTCGCCATCCGATCGCAGGGCACATACACACACCATTCACACTCACACTCACACCTACGGGCAATTTAGAGTCACCAATCAACCTAATGAGCATGTTTTTGGTCTGTGGGAGGAAGCCGGAGTGCCTGGAGAGAACCCACGCATGCACGGGAAGAACATGCAAACTTCACACAGAAAAGCCCGACCCAGGAATCGAACCTGCGACCTTCTTGCTGTGAGGCACGTGCACTACCTGCTGTGCCACCGTGCAGCCAAGATTTTATCATATTTATTTATATTATTTTGGATGCATTTAAAAGGACACTTCAACAATGAATGCTGGCTATACTGTAAAACGTTTTAAATTTGTGTTAATACAACTGTTTCACTTTAAACATAACTTTGTGTCTTTGTTACTCATTGTAGTTTCCAACTCAATTTCATTACCCCTGTCCACGAGTCTAAAGTATACGGGGCCAACATGCACTTGACTCCTAGGTGGATTACACATGCATTAGGTAACAGTATACTGTCCTTTTCCACATTGTACACCTTTTTTCAGTCTACCTGCAAGGTAGCAACCAAGAAACAAAAAACACTGGACCTGTCACTTGCCAGACTCAGTTACTCTGAATTCACCTGTTGCCATTCCTTGAATATCTATTAAACCATTAACTTTTAACTTGTTAACTTATAAAATGTAACACAGCACCCTTTAATTATTTTTAGAGATGGGTCTACGACATGTGACATGGATTTATGCAGATTTCCCATCTTCTGAATATGCTGCATAATGATGACAATGATGTTGGGTAGCTGGCTCAATCTACGACCTAAAGTAATGTAAGGTCTTCCTGGCCAGGGAGTCAGAGCCCACTTTCTTGGACTCAGTTCCAGTTTCCAGTGGGAAACTTGACACCCAAGTTTTAGGGTTTGGTCAGACTAGTCGGATCAGAATGTTCTTTGTGTCCAAACTGGGTCCCTTGAGTGGGTGCAGGACTGTGAGGTTTTCAGAAGACATTATAACTGACCCACTTACCTCATCAAGGCAACAGCCACATACAATGGGCGGTTGCCTGCTAACACCTACAGGTGCCTGGGGAACTCTTATGGATTCATTCCAACATTAACAACAACAACAACACTGAATTTTAACATTTAGCATTTTTAACAGCATTTAGTCTTTCAGACTGTGGAGGGACTATTAAACAACTTTGTGAAGTAACCAGTCTTTTGAAACATGATTTGTTGTTTTTGTAGTAAAATATAAGGGCTAAGCTTTAGTTGATGCCCTATGTTTCAAGCTCAACACTGTATTAAAAAGAAGGGCTACCCAGAAGACAGGAGAGTAGTGTTTAGAATTTCGAATCTAAAAAATGTCCCTGTTCCTGGCTTGACTGACTTCCTGCCTGATTCCACCTCTGAAGATTCCCAGAAGTCCACCATCTGGGAAGCCCTCTATAAGGAACCATGGCAATGCCCACATCATGCCTCTCAGCTGATTGCCTCACCATGGTTCAACTCCTTGTCCTCACCGCTGCTCAGCTCCTCAGACAAATTTAATGGTTGGGTGGGTTTATTATACGTAGGCCTGTGACAACCACATGTACTGGATTTTCTTTATTTTGTCAAAGTATTTGATTTATTGATTGCTGTTGGGATGTAAAGACAATTCAAGCATTTCTTCAAATGCTTCATACCCACTCTAGCTTTAAATTATACATTTTTGAAAGAACTTACAACATTATGTAGACAACTTCAGATCTGTAGAAGCTTTCAGACCACTATTCAAGCATTTATATAGTAAACACTGCCATAAGAGAAACCATGCCATAATATTTACTCCAACTTTATTCTACATGTCAAGTTGAATTAATTAGGAAGTTTTATAATGTCAACTAAATGAGGACAAGACCTGCTAGTCAGCCCAGAGAGCAAGAAATGCTGCTCAGTAATAGGGGGAAATTAACTGCCTGGATTCAATTTGAGGTTACAAGTCTTGGTATTATCCTAGATTTAACCCTTTAAAGCTGCGGTAAGTAACTTGTATTAAAGAATTTTTTTGTCACATTTGCTAAAACTGTCCCTATGCCCAGACAGCAGTACATGGAACATGTAATCTGTAAAAAAAAAAAAACCCAAAAAAACAGCTACTCCCACCTACTGCTCCTACTGCAATTTGCAAGAATCCACCACGCCCGACACAAACCAACCAATCAGAGCCAGAGGAGCGTCTGAGGGAGTGTCTGACATCTGTCAATCACTACTCACACACACTGCAAACTGCCCCCTCCCTCTGCTCATGCTGCCAGCTGCCGCTCAGTCAAACAGCTACCCGCAACAGGAGAAACTGCCCATACCGCCGCTGCCAACAACAGCATATACGGCTAAGACAACAAATAACCATAAAGCTAATATGGTGATCGTTACATTAACACTCCGCAGTACTTATGATATATTAGCGACTGTCATGTAGTGGCTGGGCAGAGTTAGCTTGCTTCTGATGCTAAGGCTAACGTTACTGGTTGTCACGGCAGCCGCGCAGATGCCGCAGGGAGGAGGGGCTTGGAGGCAGGTCATGAGTGCAGAGGAGAGGGAGGGGGAGTGACGTGGAACTTGTGTTGGTTCAAATTTTCAGGCTAAGTCTGCTCTCTTCTCTATCTTACCTGCAGCTTTAATAGTCTCTCAACAGTTTGGTAGAGCACATTTTGAGAAACTATTTCTCACTGAAAAATGTGTTGAACTTAACTCCATCCATCTCAACACGTTACTTAATAGAATTATGTAACTTAATGCAACACAAAAAACGTCTTATAAGGGTCAAACAATTTTTTATAACATGTTTTACCAAACAGTTGAGTTGTCACTTTATGGTAAAATTTGGTATGGAGTGACAACTCAACTGTTTAGTAACAGTTTGGTGAAGTCTCATCATTGACTATTTCTATCGATTAAAAACACTTCTGTTTATGCATTGTTGTTAATATGTTATATTTATAGTGTCATTATACTGTAATGGTTTCATATGTATGATTTTTGTAATTGCCTAACAAACATGCTGACATTTATATATAATGGTACATTATTTCTCTTTTTCCCTTCTGTCTCTGTGTTTAACAAATAGATGGATGTTAAATCATTTTATGGTTCAAGTGTTATATGTACGAGCACACTAGACCAGAAGAAGGAACTCACAGTGACGGCAACAGAGGGATAACAGGAGAGCAGGCTGGTATTAAACACAAAAAGGTTTAATAACAAAAGATGTGCACAAAAATGGGAAATAAGAGAAGGCGAGAGCAAAAAACACTCTGGAATAAACAAAAGGTGAAAAACGGGAATCAACAGAAGGTGAGAGTAGAAAACACTCTGAACTGGATGAGCTCCAACTCCTCTCACAGGCAAGGCTGGGCTGGGCTGAGGGCTTACAGGCAGGTAAGACTCCTGAAAAAAGGAAACAAAGTTCAGGTAAGTCTTGACAAAGTAATGCAGGAAGACTGATACTGGCAGAGGAACGGACGGAGTACCACAAAGGAAAGCAGACGATCAGACGAATACTGGGAGACTGAGCTGGGTTTAAATACACTGCTGATTGACGGTAAGTAAGGTGATGGCATGCAGGTGTGAGAGGAGGCGGGACTGGAGGAGCAGAGTGGGCAGGTGCAGTCCACAGCGCGGACCTGGACAGACAAGGGAAGACAGACAAGACACAAGGCAGGGAACACGGGGAAAACAGGAGGAAACTAGCGCTGCCGAACATCAAGGCCATGGAATTTTCTGGCCCTTGTACCAGGAGATCCTCAAGACTCTGAGGCTGATCATAGTGATGATGATGACATAATAGGGGATCCTGATTATCTGCCCAGACAAGCAGAGTTTATTGGCGATGTTTCCTTTTAATCTTTGGATGAGGAGGAGATACCCTCAACAAGCACATCTGCTAAGAAGAAGAAAAAAGTGAAAAACACCCTAAAAACAGTCAACATGGAAGAGCCAGATGACACCCCTGACCCAAGGTCACCCCCAGGCTCAAAGAAAATGACCGAAAAGAAAGAAAAAGAGGCCAGGAGAACCCAGGTTCCTGACTCAAGTTTTGTACCCCCTGATGCTGTCAACACACCCTTCCAGTACTTTAAAATGCTCTTCACTGATGAGATGATTCAACATTGCTCACCACACCAGTCTGTACTCTGCCTTGGAGTTGGGGGATCCAATGAAGACTAACACTGGTGAGACTGAAGACTTCCTGGCTATGCTATTTTTGATGGGTGTTTTCAACTTCCTGGCCATGGTGGACTACTGGCACCCTGAATCACATATCACTTACAAGCACAGCTTGGATGAAGTCATGGTGCCATATAAAGGCAGCCATTGATCTTTCTGACATGCTGGTTCACTTGTACAAGACCCCAGCCAAGTAATAACAATGGTACTTGTTTCTGTTTGGAAACACCCTTGATTTGTGCATCTCCAATTCCTGGTTGGGAAAAAACAATGCCTCTCATAAGGTTTGACCTGGCTGTGGCCAACACTTTGAAACAAATCAACAAGCCAGCACCCAGAGTTGGCCGACCATCCTCTGCCTCTCCATTACAGATGTCCTATGAGAAGAAGCGCCTCCCTCCAAGACCCCCATGACCACAACCAGATGTGCGTTATGACAACTATGGACACTGGTGCAGCCTCTGCCCAAAGGGCGTGTCAAGATGAAGTGCAATGTTTTCCTGTGCTTGATTGGAGAGAGGGAATGCTTTGCAGCATACCATCAAAAATAAAGTGGACAAGGTTCCCATGGCTCCTTTTTTGTTTGTGCATTTCATTTGAGAGAAAACAAGTTTTTGAATTTGTTTAATGCATGAACAGAAGTGAAGTTCTTTTGAGATTTTACATAGCATAGTTGAGAAGTTGGACATGCCCCCATGGGTCCTTTTTTGTGAATTTGAGATGGGTAAATAAATACAGGCCCTATATCTTTTTGAAAACACACATTTATCATTCAAAGTGACTGAATTGTACAAGAGGGGAAGTGAAGTTTTTTTGATAATTTACACCAGTTGAGAAGTACTGTATGACCCAATTCAGTTCCCATGGCTATTTTTTTGTGATTCTGAGAGGGGGAATACATATAGGCCTGTATGTTTTTGACAAAACAATTGTGTCATCTAAAGTGTTGGAATTTTAGGTAAAAAATGGGAATTAAGTTTTTGGTAAAATAAAATTTTTTGACATGACTTGTTTTCTGGTAATTTTACTTTTTCTACTTTCTACTTTTTACTTTTCTTCTGTTTGTAGGTATTAAATCATACAATTGTTACTATACATTTATCATTATGTATTAGGTACTTTTACCATAAAGCGGCATCTCAGCCCTTTGGTAAAGGCTTATATTTAAAAAAAAAAAACCTGGGGCAGTCTGTAAAAAAAAACTGGATTCTTGTTATTAGTGCCCCAATAACTTAAGAAATACCCCCCCCCCCCCTCCAAAAAAAAGCATGTGAACATGCTTCAAGTCTCACATCAACAAGCTGACACAAACTTCAGTTTTTCACTTTAGAAACATAAAGTACAACCATTTATACATTCAAAAAACTGATTCATGCTTTTATTTCAAGCCAACGTGAATGCACTATGTACTGAATTTGATGGTCTCACATGTACACTCAAATTGAGTTGATTTGAACTTACTGAGAGTTTATTCCAAAGGCCAGAATTTGCTGTGTGTAAAATATTCTATTTTCATCCTTATCCTTATTTTTAATCTTATGTTACTATTATTATCAAGTGTGTTTTACTCTCCATCTTACTTTACATGTATTTTCTACCTCTGTTTTTATGGTCATCCTGTCTTTTTTACGTGGAGCACTTGCATGTGATTTCTTTGTTGTAAAGCAGGTTGAAAGTTCTGGGCCCATGAACAAGGTCAACTAAACAGAACTTAACTGAGGCTATTATACCGTAAACTGACTGAACTGACCAAGCAAGACAGACACACACACACACACAAGACTGTATTGAAATTTCCGACCAAGTCGCAGAGTTTACTTTCACTTTCATCAACTTGTCAACTGGAGCTTTATGTGAAATGGACCATACACATTTTCAGAATAGACACAAAACATCATGCTTTCTTCCAGTGTTTACTAACTTAGACTTAAAGATCTGCAATACAGAGCATTCAACATAATACTATCATAATGTGTCAATGTGTATACATAGGGCTTCATTTAAAATAAACTTCTTTTTACCTGGTCATTTCCGTTTGAAGTGATGCTGTCTGTCTCTGTTCTCTGCAGGATTGTATCCAAAAACATTTATTAATCATCAATACATCTACAATGTATAAGTAAAGTTATGTACATGAATTAAAGTTCTCGCCCATTGTAGCTGGGATGTGCTCCAGCCCCCCCGCAACCCCGAAAGGGATAGGTGGTATAGATAATGGATGGATGGATGGATGGATGAATTAAAGTTAAATACTAAACCTTATATGTTGATTTGTGACGCCACCACTGGCTGCACCTTGTTGACCAGACGAACTCAGTAACTTTAGTAAGCGACGGGCTTAACGATTTTATACAAGTTATACAATAAAATAATATCCCTTAATAGGTAAAGACACAAATTCAGATTCAGGCTTTTTCAGCATGCTTGATTATGCCTAAAATATTCTATTTTCAACTTTCAACAGTACAAACATAAAATAAAAACAAAAACCTATGGAATGAAATAATAATGCAGTAGATAATCGACCTATATATTGTCCTGTTAAGTGAGAATGAACTCGAATCTGGGCCACTGCATGAAGCCCTGGTGTTACCGGCTCTATCAGGTGAGCTACCGGAGCGGCCCCACGTCAAAGCATAGAGTTCTCAACCGACCGAGCTTGCCAGACCAAAACCAACCAGGGAGGTCCAAGACGTCGGGTCCGAGTATCAACACCCACAGTTCGGCCGGTTGAGTCAAAGAGGAGCTGATGAATGCAGCTTCTGGTAAGCAGGCTGGGCCAAATGCAGGTAAAGCAAGGAGAGTAGCCCAGCTAATGGGAGGACTGGTGGGTATAGACTGGATTGTTACTTGTAGCCGTTTGTCAACAGCTGCCATCACTAACTTAGAGCAACCACAATATGCTGTCACCCAGGGCTCTATTTTCGACTCCGCTGCTGGCGCGGCGCAGGCTGCGCCGCCGGCGGAGTGGTATTTTCGAGCGGCGCAGGCAGGCGCACGGCGCATTTGGTATTTTGGTAAACCGAGGCGTACAGAGGTGCGCCAGGATGGGCGTTGCAGCGCAGTAGGGGGGAGGTGTCGGCATAATGAGCCGGCGTAAAAGTGCGCTGAAAGCTCGCCACCTCAGACCTGGTCAACTCTGTGCGCCGGCGGCGCAAGTAGATTTTTGTAAACCGGCGGAGTCGTGCGCTCACGTCACCAATACCTCACAGGCAGGTTTCCACAGTGTCTGGCATTTCACTGTGATCAATTATTAGCAACAGCCGCGATTCAATGCAACTATCTGTCAGCACATACAGTCAGACTTAAATTTATATATTTTGATCCGTATCTCATCTGACCACATCGAAAGCGTGTTCGGCACACGTAATGGTCACTCAACCTGACTGAATGTACACAGGTGAAACAGGGATGTCTGGTGATCTGTGACTCAAATTGCCTGGTGACGAATGTGTATGCCACTTTCCCCGGGTCGGCACATGACTCGTTCATCCGGCGAATTCTAGCATCCCTACAGTCTTTCAGGGGGACACCTCTCTGGATGGGTGGCTGCTAGGTAATAACGGCTATCCACTGAAAACGTGATGACGCCATATATCACACCATCAACAAGACGGCAGCGTGGTTTTAACGGTGTTTTCAGCAGTGCTCGGTCAGTCATCGAACGCACACTGCGATCAATAATTAGCAACAGCGACGATTCAATGCAACTGTCTGAGTCAGCACATACAAGCACGTTCGGCACGCGTAATGGTCACTCACCCTGACCAAATGTACACAGGGGAAACAGGGATGCGAACTAATCGGTTAACGTTGCTGTGCCAACAGAAACAGCCGTGACATCCTACAGAGCATATATACTGCATCTATCTCAGAGCACTCGAGAGACAGAGAGAGACAGACACATGAAAAAACGTAAGTGATGATGTTGTCTGCTATTACCCACGTCATTTCATTCCAAATACAAATGTTATCATTGTAATGCTTAACGTTATCTGCAACGATGGAGTACATCATTGCTTTGAGGAGGATGAAGAGGAGGCCGAGGATTTACCATCTAAGGACCTCATATTTAGACATCAGAATCAGAATCAGAAATTCTTTATTTATCTCCGAGGGGAAATTGTTTTTGTTGCAGTGCTCCTTACAAGAATAGAATTAGAATAAAATTAGAGAAGAAAGAAAAGAAAGAGAACTATATATATATAAAAAGCAAATATAAAAACAAAATATTTATATTGAAAATATAAATATATAAACAAAATATACCACAAAATATAGAACACAATATAAAACAATATATACATATATATATACTGAGAAAAATTAAACAGTATATACAAATGGTTGTGCAAAGTAATACAAAGGGATGTCAGGAGACATGAGTGACGTCAGTCTCCTGGAAACTTGCCATGCGCCTCGCCAGCGGCGTTCTTAAAGGTGAGGCGAGGAGCTGCTGTGATTGGTGAAGATTTGACTCGGCTGTGCCAAACCCACTCCACGCCTTGTCCCCTCCCTCTTTCCGAGTTGCGCCGCTGGGTGGGACTGAAATGAGAAGGAGGAGGAGATGCGCCGGCAGCGCAGCTCACGGAAATATCAAAGTCTGCGCCGCCACGCCCCATCTGCGCAGCGGACCTGACTTTGCGCCGCGCCCGCGCCAGCGGCGGAGTCGGAAATAGAGCACCCAGTGTTTCCCAAAAAAAAAAACTGCATTTCACCATCTATCATCTCTGCCAGTCAGCCCCTCCACCTGCCATCTCTCTCACATGCGGTCGCACCGCACATATATGCACAGACAGGCGGTAATAAACGGTAAATGCGCTATATTGCAGTAATTGTACAGTGTTAAAATCCCCTCACCGTCTCCTAAAATCCTGTGGGAAACACTGTGTCACCAGTTAACACTATCACGGTTTAATGTACTGTCAGTCATCATACTCGCTGCCTCAGAACCGAAAGTAGCCTAGCTCACATACCGTTAGCTAGTTACTAATGCAGCTTTCACAAATGGCACCTCATTAAAAGTTCATTGTAGATATTGTTCAATAAATCCGGTTAATGTGCAACGTATTGAGTAATATCTATTACTAAATTTATTTTACATTTTTAACACAAATGGTAAATAAAGTAAACAGACTCACCAAAGCACGATCACCTGTTTGTGGTCATGACCAGACCAATCTGTCCTCCCTGGGTGGGTATCACATGACCAATGGAGCGTAACATGATTGGCTGGACATTGGCTGAATTGAGACAGGGATAGATTGCTTCTCCCTGGTGACCCGGATGTTGAGTGTACATTTTTTGACGGTGAATTTTTTTACACTGAATTTTTTTGACGTCAAATTTTTTCAGACTGAATTTTTTTCAGAAATTGAATTTTTTTCAGGAATTGAATTTTTTTCAGAAATTGATTTTTTGTTTTTTTTGTTTTTTCCAGAAATTGAATTTTCTTTTACACTGAATGTTTTTTGAGATGTTGATTTTTTTACACTGAATTTTTGGGGGGGTTGAATTTCTTTACATGTTGAATTTTGAAAAACTGAATATTTTGAGACAAAGATTTTTTTTTTTTACAGTGAATTTATTTGAACAAAATAAAATTCAAACAAAAAACAAAAAAATCAGAGGCAAAAATATTTCAGTGCTTGAAATTTGGTGGTTTTTAAAATTCAAAATCTGATTTTGATGCTGAAAAAATTCAATCTTAGAAATTTATATTCAAACTCAGATGGCACAGAAATACTTCCATAGACTTTACACACCACTATTCAGAAGCTAGGAAATGCTGCCATACAGTAATGACACAATTAACACTAACTTTGCTCTACATGTCAAAATCAACCTATTAGCAAGTTTTATAATGTCAGTTAATCAACTGGTATATTTGGTTTGGTCCCATTCCTCTCAAAAACAGCAAGGAGCTGTTTTTAGCACAAGTACAGTAAGTGACTTGCTAATGTAAACAGTGGTGCATTTAGCAGGTAAAGAACAACATATTTTCAGTTGAGAGTTGGTGGAGATCAAATACAGACCTAAAACGAATGTGAGTGTTCGATTTTCATTCAGCTGGAGGCCAGAAACATGACTACAAATGAATGTTTTATTGTCAGGGCCTCACTGTACACTGTACTGTACACACTGTACTACAGTATACTACACTCTAATTGCCTCTGTCAGGTCCTAAAGCAACTCCTACCATCTTCTTCCTCCTGTCTCAGCTCCTTTTCCTCCTTCTCCTATTCTTCCTCCATCTCCTCTTGCACCCTTTCCTTTGCTTCACTCTTCATCTCTTGTTGTCTTCCTTCTCTTTCTCTTCTCTCCTCCTCCCCTTCCTCCTCTGTCCTATTTTCTTTTTTCCTCATCCTTCCTGTTTTTTCCTTCTTTCTCTCCCCCTTCTCCTCACTCTCCTCCTCCTCCACCATTTCCTCATCTGGCTTTCTCACGTATTCGTTCTTTTTCCTCATCTTCTTCTTCTACTCTCATCTTCCCCCTACTCTTCCCCTCCCTCCTTGTTTTCTCTCCTCCTCCTCCCTCCTCTCTTCTCCATCCACTGTCTTGTCCTCCTCCTTCTCTCTTGTGCGCCTCTTCCTCTTTTTCCTCTATTCTGTTCCTTCTCCTTCTCTTCCCCTTCTATCTTCTCTGATCCTCTTCTTCTCCTTTGTTCTTTGTATTTCAGCGCTTAGCTTCTTTAGGTAATGTAGTTCAATATTGAGACCTCTGTCCACCTTAACCGTTAATGAATTTAACCTTAAGCTGTTTCAGCTCTCTGTCTCTAATACACACACAGACACACATACACACACACACACACACACACACACACAAGGAAATGTATACTTCTGTTCAACATTTACACTTTTATACAGTTTGATATATTAAATCAATTTCAAAATGTATCGTTTTGTCTCTCTCTCTCTCTCTCTCTCTCTCTCTCTCTCTCTCTCTCTCTCTCTCTCTCTCTCTTTAGGCTATGTTTGGTAGTTGGCAGTTTGGCACAACTAAATGCCTAATCCGAACCCTTACCCTAATCTAAACCTAATTCTATCCTAACCCTTAAAACCAAGTCTTAATCCTGAAACCAGGTTTTGTTTCGGTTCTCACTGTGCAGTAAGTACAAGTGCACATGCATGTGCGCGCACACACACACACACACACACACACACACACACACACACACACACACACACACACACACACAAAATTAAACAGTTTTTTTCTAAAGTTGTGGGGACATTTATATTTCTATTTAGCTTTTGTTCTGTCTTTCATTATTTTAAAATGGTCAGCTGTTTTCAACATTTCTCTTTCTCTGTTTCCCATTCTGTCTCTTCCACTGTTCAGGTTAATTGGTGTTATGATATTTTTGGCAGTTAGATGTCTCTAACTCTTAATAGCCTTCAGCTGTTTTTACTGACACACAGCACACACACAGACACACTTGTACATACTGAGCCACGCACTAACAGACATATAAAATGTACATGAGGACATTTATGCTTCTATTCATTTTTTTTCTTCTACCTTTTATAATGTTAAAGTGAGAAAATTTAAATTAAAGTAAAGAGTTATGACCTATTAAGGGCATCAGGCCACTCCATCCATCCATCCATCCATCCATCCATCCATCCATCCATTTTCTATACTGCCTATCCCTTTCGGGGTTGCGGAGGGGCTGGAGCCTATCCCAGCTTCAACGGGCGAGAGGCGGGGTACACCCTGAGCCGGTCGCCAGCCGATTGCAGGGCAACATGCAAAGACAGACAACCATTCACACTCACACTCACACCTAGGGGCAATTTAGAGTCATCAATCAACCTTCTTGCTGTGAGGCACACGCACTACTTGCTTGCGCCACCGTGCCACCCCATCAGGCCACTCCTTCAATCCAATTACAAATGGTCAGTGATACTAAAAAAACAAATTTCATTTTTTTTGTTTGGGATCAAGGAAGACAAATGTGCAAGAAGCAAAAAAAAAAAAAAGGTTTTAACAAAAAATCCAAGTAGTTTATTTGTGGAAATGGGCATTGTCTATATCAGTCAAATCAGCATCATCCATGGAACACACTGTGCAAATATTGTTTTCTACGCCTCACAGTTCATAAGAACATAAAACATGCAATGGCTGACCACACGGTGGCACTATTGTTGTGATACTTCCAGATGGAAAGAATGAACACTTCAGCATTTGTGGTTGTAATTTCAACTTTCAAACATTCCTCCCCTTCCGTTCTAATTTTTAATACTTTTTCTAAGATTACTGAAACATGTTACCATAAAGAAAAGTGATTGCATTCATCTCCTGAAGAAAATGCAGGTTTTGACATTGAAACAAAGTTTCAAAGACAAACAGTCCAGAAGTAGACAGATGCCAAGTCATGGCAAAAGAAGAAGAAAAAGAAAGGGTGAAGGTAACATTCATGCCAGGTCTCACAATGTGAGACTACAAAGCTTCAGTGATGAAGACACTACTGAGTTGCATTACATTGATCCAGCATTTTTGGAGCAACTGGATATTAAAAATCAGGACAGGTAAGTTTCTGCTGAATGGATTTTACCTATTCCTATTCTAATGTGTCACATGCAAGTCCCCCAACTTTATGGAAGTGCAATTCTAAAGTTGCTTAAGTATTAGTCTTTTTCACAACTGTTGCCCCTGTAACCCTGGCAATCCTGGTTTGAAAGATTTTAATTTACAAATTCTATTCTGATTACTTCAAAATCAACATTTTAGTTGCTCTAGGAATGGCAATGCAGATCTGTCAACTGGTTGACAACTTTGGTACAGACTTAAATATAAATTGACTGCCATTACATTTGGTACACTTTGGTTTTCCTCTCTGTGCTCAAAGGATGATCTCATGAGGTTCTGCCCCTGGGTCAAGTGTTGAATGGGATCACAAATTCAAGAATGTTATGGTATCTAGATATGTCATTAATAAATAAGTCCTCCCTAAATCAATGTTCTTCTGTTCAGCATTCATGGAAACACAGTCTGTATAGCTCTGTCTTCATCTCAATGGATGACAATTGGTTTATTGGTTTATCAAAACCATATATTTAATATATAACTCTAGTCCAGTGGCTCTCAAACGGTGTGTGTGAGGCAAGTCCAAGTGTGCCATGGAAATTTTGTGACATTTACTGCAATATACAGCTACTGGTAACACATACACCTAAAATTCAGGGTAAAACACCTGGGGCTCTATTTTCGTCCCCAGCGCTGGCACAGCGCAGGGTGCGCACCCCACGCAGTGGTATTTTCGTGCAGCGCAAACGGGTGCACAGCACACTTGGTATTTTGGTAAACCGAGGCACACAGAGGTACGCCAGGATGGGTGTTGCGGTGCAGTAGGGGGAGGTGTTGGCATAATCAGCTGGTGGATTTGGATTTTCAGTACATTTCGGTCCATGCCAGTGGGGTGAAAGTGCGCTGAAAGCTCACCACCCCACCAGGTCTTTTCAACATACCGTGGCCTCAGTGGTGGGGATCAGTCAGTCGACTGTCTGCTCAGCTATACATGCAGTTTCCTCCAGTCTAGTCTGACATGCAAACACGACATCATTTTACCTGCAACACCTGAGATCCAGCTGGAAACTAAGCAAGGGTTCTTGTTGAAATTTGGATTCCCCAGGGTCCTGGGAGCAATCGACTGCGCTCATGTGCAGTTGCATGCCCCAGAGACCCAAGTCCACATTTATGTGAACCGTAGGAGGTTCCATTCCATCAATATCCAGGTGATCTGTGACTCAAATTGCCTGGTGACAAACATGTATGCCAGTTTCCCCGGGTTGGCACATAACTCGTTCATTCTGGTGAATTCTAGCATCCCTACAGTCTTTCAGGGGGACACCCCTCTGGATGGGTGGCTGCTAGGTGATAAAGACTATCCACTGAAAACGTGGTTGATAATGCCATATATCACACCTTCAGCAAGACAGCAGCGTGGTTTTAACAATGTTTTCAGCAGTGCTCGGTCAGGTGGTTCATTAACATACAGCCCTCAGAATGTCAGTGCATTCTTCGTAGCATATTGCGTTTTACACAACATGGCTGTATGACGTGGATGTCACTATGAACTCATGGAGGACACATTAAGGGACTTAAAGATGGAGAGAGGCCGAACTGCATGTGCCGTGTCAACTGGGAGAGCAGCAGAGCGCATGGGAGAGGAGGGAGCGCCTCGCCGCCCAGCTTTGTCATTAAGAGTATTTGCGGTTACATCAGTTCAAAAAACGTCTGATGATCAAAAACTTTCCAATATTGAAATAAATTTCGCAAGGCCGTAGATGCGACCACTGCGAGCCTGGCCCTCCTGGACCAGAACGTCAGTCTCCTCCATGGAGGGGGGGGGGGGGGGGGGGGGTTATTCAACAAACCCTGACTTTCTGTCTCCCCCTTTCCTGCAGCACCGGAGGCAGTTGTTGGACATGCCATTTAATTTCCTTATTGATCTAGTCGACATTAAAGCTCATTCATTTTCACTAAAACTAAAATCCAGTCGGTTATCAAATTGTTCATTGAGGGCTATCTTTTCTAATATTACTAGTAGGATTCACCCTCAGAAACTCAGTTTCCTATCTTCAAGATCAGTCAATCCAGAATTCAGGATTGGTTCATTGTTTTTTAAACCTGCTTTGTGGATCAGACTCATAATGATAAAGATTTAAAAAAGAAAATTTAAAAGTCTTTGTGGTAGAACAGAACAAACAATCTATACAAAAGTGAAGAATCAAACATTCTAATTATATGAAACATTTAGTTACAAATAATAAATGATGAATGAGTGAACATATGAATTACAAATAACTACAGACAAGTAGTGTAGAGAAGTTGCTGTCATAAACTGTCACAAAAACACATATGAGCATTAAAAAAAAAACACCTCAATTAGTTAGCATATTTGTTTTTGACATGAAAAATAACAAAATAATTCAAATGATCCTGAACAAATCAACTTCTTGATAAATGAGACACAAAACCCTATGACAAATTGTTCAGTGTTCAGAAAATCACATTTAAACATTCAGCTGATTTTTCAGCTGTTTTTTTCCTATCCTGAACAACTCCAAAACTTCTGCTGTCAATGACAACAGTAATGCATTTTTGACAGGATATCATGCAGGGTTATGTTTGACAAGAACTAGTTTGTGCGACGTGTTGTCCGATTATGTCTGAAGGCAAAAGTGACTACAGCTCTTCCAAACAGCTATTCTGAAGGCTGTGACCTTAAGCTTCACTGCAATGGTTTACATCTGAATGTGGAACAGTCTGAGGCCATGTTTCTGAAGTCAGAGGCTGTAGCATTTTTCCCCAACACAGTTGATTGGAGTGGGTTGCTGCCAAATAAAGGAATACAGTATCTTGTGCTTCTGTGTACAATTGAGGGTTAGACGGAGTGGGAGCTCAGTGGGGGGAATGTAGGCAATAATGATGATGTTCTACCTGTTTTAGTCAAGAAAGAGCTGGGCCTTAAAGTGAAGCTCCAAGTTAGAGGGTCATTTTCATCCAAATCCTCACATAGAGTCATGAACTTCAGGTAATGAAAAAAATAATATTGCTGATACAAGCAAATAAAATGTTTCCTTCACAGGGTGGCAGGCCTCACAAGAAGGTCAAATATCTGGAAAGAGCTCAAAGAGGAGTGACTTAGCCTTTGCGTGAAGAAGCCCAGCTGCGATTGGTTGGATGTAGGATTAATATGACTGCACACCTACGGCAATGACTTATATGACTTCACCTCCCAAACCACAAGTGAGTCTGTTGCTCTTGGCCATTGATTTTTCACATCAAAACTAATGTTAGCTATGATAACTGACTTTTGATAACACTAGCGCTTGATCCTTTGGCCTTCTGCCACATCAGCAAAAAAAACATTAACACACAGATGGTGCTTGGTCACGTCAGATCTAAAGCTTAGATGGAGGGGTTTGATGGCAGGGGTGTACGTGTCTGATCAGGACTAAGAGGCAGACTAGGGAACAGGAGACATTGTGCTGCCGCCGGGACCCCACAGCAATCCACACCCCCTAGTCAAGGAGGGGGGAGGGTTAGGTTAAGGTTAAGGTTAAGGTGCACAATGCTGACACTCATCAGACCCCAGAAAAGGTTTCGATATACACAGCAGGAGGGTGGCCATGACATTTGTAATCCTCTAAGGAATGTATAACAACTCACCTGCAAAATCAACTAGTCCTGAAAATGGATGGCACTGTAGCATGGGGCCAATACCACCCACGGGAGAGTGAGGGCTAGGCTTTGACGAGTAGGAGGACCGTCACGGTGAGCACAGAAGCCTAAGGCGCGGTCCCAGGTGGTGCAGATCTTGGTGGTAGTAGCAAATACTCAAATAAGAACTTTGTAGGCCAAAGAAGAGAAGGGTTTCATGTGAACAGCAGTTGAACATGGGTCAGTTAGTCCTAAGAGATGGGTGAACACCGTTTGGAAGGGTGAGGTGATGGTGATCGCCCCCGCACAATGGAAACAGAGTCAGGTTCAGATCCCCGAAATATGGAGTGGTAGAGATGGGCTCCATATGGCATCCATGGTGGTAACGCAAACAATCCCGGAGATGCTGGCGGGGTGACTTGCCCTGGAATGGTTTCACCCCAACAGAGGGGCCCGTGCCCCGGAAAGTGTTGCGGTTCCAGCGGCGTCTGATGAGCTCTCACCGGCCCTTGAAAAACCCGGGGGAGAGGGTGTAAATCTCGCACCAGGCCATACCCATATCCGCAGCAGGTCTCCAAGGTGAACAGCCTCTGGCATCTTAGATGGTGTAGGGGAAATAGGCAAATCAGATTCGGAATTTTGGGTTAATAATTGGCTCTAAGGGCTGGGTCAGTCAGGCATGAGTGCAAAGCAGGATGGGGCTCCAGCAAATTTAAAATTGTCAGCAAAACAATTTTAAACCATGTTGGGAATCTGACTGTTAAAGAAGAGATCGATGCAACAAAGACTTGGTGTAGCCAAGAGATGACACAGTGGACATATAGGGTTTTCCTGTTGCCAAAGATACCTGGGTCTAGATAAGTATTAGAAAATAACTGGATGGTTGGTTCTTTGATTTATATTGTTCCAAAATGTCACCAGGAAGAAGAGGGCATGGTACTGAAATACATGACATTCACTTATGAGTTGAAGATTCTTGCCTTATCGTTCAGTGTGAGGGAAATGTGAACAGTATTTAGTGACTTTTACCAGTATCCAACCTCATATTTAAAAAACAGTTCTCAAAAACCTATTTTCTCAAACATACTACAGACATGAAGACAATTTTTCTGGTTTCTGGTTGGGAAGTGGTGATGACTCATATTTTCATGCACCAATTGGAATTAATATTGCTTGTTTTAATGCACTGCGCAATCCACTCACAGTATCTACAGCATTATTCAACTTTTTCTGGGTATGTGTAAGCACTGACAGCACTTAATGCTGTCAGTTAATTTAAGGAAAAATCGCGGTCAATTTTAAGACAGAAAAAAATCAGCAGCAACAGGAATTTTTCCCAAATCTTAACCAAAGTGCTTTTGTTTCCTAAAACTAACCACAGTCTGGACATGAACCTTAGATTGTTATGTTTTTTCTTTGCCTCCAGACTCCAGCATGGTACATAAAATGTAATATTTCATACACTAAAACAAATATTGATTGTGAACATAATCCAGGCAGCAATTATAGCAATTATTTCTAGAATTAAGGTGATTCTATGCTATGAGGACAAAAATTAAAGTGGTAATGTATCACCATGAGTAATTGCATAATTGGATTTATCCAAGGACTACAATATAATTTCAGAGAAAAAAATGAAAATTTTATTTATTAAACTGATGAAAAAGGCTATGAAATTAACAACTATAACACAAAAATGTGACTCAAGAAAAAGACTGCACCTCCACATCATTAAATGACAATTCAGATAATGTAAACATAAATGGACATTAAAATATTGTCAAGATGTTAACTTATAATAAGGAGGTGACAAGACATGATTTGATGTAACCAGTCCCACTTAAAAAAAATAATTTTAGCTCTTTCAAACTAACCCCCATCCATTATAGCCTCTTCGCTTTTCTGTCTTCATGATAAATCTGACTTTATTCTCTTTCAAAAAGAAATAACACTAGTGTAACCCAGAACAAAACAGCCATGATACAGAAGGAAGGGCACCTTGTATTTGTTGGACAACTGCAAGTAGTTAAATATTCATGCAACTTTAGAAACATCTCTGTTTAGATCTCTAGGCTAACAATACATTTTTATTCTTTATGAAATATCAATATGATTCTCCACATTCTGATTAAAGATTTTCTCCATGTAAATTAACAGTTAATAGATTTTGTCATGAAATACGTTGATAAACCATATGTTCAGTCTGTACAATAGAGGTACTAAAAATTACAACTGTCATGGTATATGTACAATTTCCTACCTACAAAGTACAACAGCTAGCATGTAATAAAATATGTAAACAAATTTCTTGTTTTTTGACACAGTTGACTGTGACAGCAGATAGAATTCACACTTTCAACATTAGATTTATTTATGTATACATATTTGTTAACAGTGTTGTAGTACTGCATTTGTTTCCTGACACCTCCATAAAAAAAGAGAACGAGGCAATGAACCAACATACAGTTTTGCAAAAAGATAAAACCACCACTGGCTGTGCATCAATAATAGACCTTTTCTTTCAGAGATTGTTTTTTTCATGGTTAAGATTTTTGAGGGCTTCCAAAAGAATAGAGGGGCAAAGTTCTGATCTGATGATGAAGAATTGTTTGGCATCAAAGAGAACATGGTCCAAGTTGAACACTGTATACTGGACTTTTACTGTACTGTACTTTACCGTAGAGTTAGGATGGCATGCATTTTACAATCAGTTGCTTTTCACCAAGAGAAATGACCACTTTTTTCCACAAAGTGAGTCACTGTCTATTTCAGACAATAAGAATAATTGTGGAGAATCAGATGCCAAATCAAGCAGATTCTATGAAATCTGCCCATGGCAATTTGCTCACTTGATATTATTTTATACACAGAAATGGTTTCTTTTCTTGCTGTTCTTTTTGTCATTTTGTTTCTTTTGCCTCAAGCAAAAATAAGTTACACACCACACTTGTATTATGTATAAACCATAAAAATTTGTCATATTCTGATATAACAAGAGTCCTTTTTTAGTTGTACAATGATGGTGTGCCTTACCCCCTCTTGTTAAGCACTACTTGTAGCTTACATGCTGAAAATGTGTAAGATTATGAACCTGTTGAAATTAACAATTTTACAAAAAAAGTTTTTGTTCAATGCCAAGGATCACATTGCTCTAAAAGTCACTTAGGAGAATGATGTAGCTGTGAATATCTCTTTACTGAACGTCTCTGACCAGATAGAAGAGTTAGGTGTCTAAAGTTGCTATTTAGCCTTGTCATTATGCTTACAATAGTAAGTGTGCTTTATATTACAGTACATATCATCACTTCAACTACTCAGCACAGTATAAGATTATTCAAGTTCCACGTTATACCATCATTTGTCATATCCCCTCACAAGGAAACTGATAAGTAAATGTTCTCTTAGTGCTTTCTTTCTTCAGTCTCTCGTGTTCACGAAAGTCTCACAGTCACACATAGTACTCCTTATCCTTATTTTTCTGTTTCTTGTTGCTGCCTTTCAAGCTCTGCTGTTTGTCTTTCATGACAGCGCCATTGCTCTGCACAGCTGAGTTGGTTATGTAGTTCCTGCTCTCGTCCACCTGGTAGGAGCCTTCATCCCTGTTCCTGTACTTATACATGGCATACAGAAGGATGAGGATGCACAGGGCAGCGGCCGCCACTATTCCGATGACCATCCCGGTGGTGCTGCTAGATTCACGGACCACTTCCGAGGGCCCTGGAACTCGCCTGACGCCCGGCTCTGTGGGGAGTGCTGTGGGTATATTATGGAACATTGGGGAGGTTATTAATGGGCCCCTCAGCTTGGTGCTGTCTACCTCAAAGGATGTGGGCAATGGAAGCAACACTAGGTCGGGCTGGGGTTTTAGCTCGCGGTTATTCATTTTGCCACCCGGCTGTTTGGCCGGAGCATTGTGGAAGGTTGCGGTGGAGGCAGAGGTGGCGGTGGTGAGGCTCTGGTCGGCGGTTAGTGGTATGGCGGTAGTGGTAGCCCTACCGCGTCTGGAGATTGAAGGTTTGTTAGGTCTAAAAGTCTTGGGTGCATGAGCTTTGTAGCCACCTTCAAAGCCTGACGTGGACAAGGTCTTATCTGTTACCAAGGAGAAGGTCGTGTAAAAATCTTCATCATCAGTAGGGGGCAGGTTAGACTTGAACGCTTCCCCAGAGCCATACCCCGATATCACCAAGCCATCATCATCACAATCATCGCTGCCTCGGTCCGACAAGCAAGGTACCCCCGCCTCAGTAGCCTTGGACAGGGACTCTTTGGTGGTCTCATTAATGGTGAGGAGTGGGTGGTGGGTTGAGGGAGTGGGAATGAAGGGTGCACGAGGAGCTACAGAGGGGTGCGCTAATGGTTCCTCAAGTACTGGGATGACTAACTCAGCTCCTGGCGTTGGACACAGACAGGTAGTCATGTTAGAGGGCAGAATGGGAGTTTTAAGAAAAATACTAAATTGGATACATCTGTACAGAAAAACAAGACAAGCAACAACTAAACCCAAATCGAAGAAAATAAACTTGGCATGTCAGTTTAAACTGCAAAATCAACATATATAAATTCTGATATAAATTTCAAAAGGTTTAAGAGGTGTACAAGGATGAGCCAGAAAAATTTAGCAAGTTTGCTGTAAATTTGGTTCGCTGTTATTTTAAGTATTTCTTTCTCACTTACATTTAAAAAACTTTTAAGGGAAAGCACACTCTTCAGATATAAACTAATAAATGTTATGTGCTACATACATAAAAATGAATGATAAAGTCAGCAGAGTAGTTGATGTCAAAATATGCTAGAATTACAGTTATTCCTTTTTTGCTCCATTATTGGATAAGAAGGAAAACATTTGATAAAAAAAAACAAAAAAAACATGACATTATTTAAATATCAATTTAGATGTAATAAAAGGCATTATCTAAACTACAAATTGCTATCATAATAGAAATGACAGACTGACTGTGGCTGCTTAATGGCTCTCTTAAACCTCTTGCTTATCTATGGTAATACAGACAATTGTAGTTGTAGTTCTACAAACATTTCTCAGATGCAGAGCTGTTCTGAAGGTAAAAGTGACATCAATGTGACTGTTAAATTTTGTTTGGGCACACTTTGGTTCTGTAGCCACATTGCATAATGAAGACAACTTGTTTGTGAAAACTGAAAAAGTGAAAATTTTGAAAAAAATCTCAGTGAATTGGAAACAAGTCAATGATTTCTTTATACTCAAGAGAATATATTTTTTTAGTTTTGTATAGTTAACAGTCCTTTGAGCCATGTGCAAACATCGGGAAAAATGCATATCATGATCTACCAACTAATTTGTGCAAACTCTATGTACAAGTCAAGATCTTTGCAAATCTTATGAAAGAGGCCCAGTTGCTTGTCAGGTATTCATGACTAAGGCATTCCAGATAGTATAAGGTCAAAAAAACTAGAGATAACCAATTGGTTTTCAGAGGTTTTGTCACACAACAGGGAACACTGATCATTTAGTTTCATTAAGAGTCTTCTTTCTTCTCTAATGCTTTTTCACTGGGCTTCACGGTGCTGTTTCTTGATGAGATCTAGTTTTTTGAAGCTCTTAATGGTTGACAATAAATCTGTCCTAAGATCGGCTCTGTGACCAAGAAAAGGCTGTTAAACTAAAACTTCAATTTTAAATTTATACAATGTCAATGGCAGAGCAAAGTCATCTGAATGTTCACCCTTTATAAAATACTGGCCAGAGTGAAAGATGTCATGAGATGTACATGTGTTGCACTGTGTGTTTCACAGCTTCATTTTCTGGTTCTTGTTCACCAGATGAACAGAAGACCAGGTTCTCCAACAAACTTTACTTAAAGATAATTTACATAACTTAAACAAGAATTTTAAAATTTTCTTTCTTCTGAATCAGAGCAAAGATTAAAACCTAAAATCAGAGCAATATATTCCGACTGCAAATAATGGCTAAACCCAAATCTAAAATCTGCAATGCATCTGCCACAAATGGAAAGCTGACACAACGGAAAGCACAATGGAAATTTCTGTCTGTGGTACTGTTGGTTTTCCATAATTTTTTTTGTTGGCCTTGCTCATAGTAAGGCTTGCTAGAGATATGTTTTTTTCTGCCCCATATACATATATGGAATTTTATTCCATTACGCAGTCTTGATAAGTATGACTACAGCGCAGCAAACTTCTTGTGTTTTTCATCTATTTCAACAAGTTGGGACTTGGTAAAATTACTTATTACTGAAGATACAGTTGCTAAAACTGCTGTATACAATGCAATATCTGTTGGTACTTCCTAACAATTGGCAAACCATTCAACACAGATGTAACCCCTTACACACATTACTGTAACATGTACTGTCTTCCAATGGTGATTGTCCATTTGTCTGGGTGTGTGTGGTCAATGCGTCAAAACAAGCTGCGATCAGGAAATATTTTCTGTACTGTAGACTACTGTAGACTAGCTGCTTGTTTAACAGTGGAGTCTCACTGCCTGTTCTGTATTTGTTAAGAATGTTAAGATGTAATGTGGATTATAAAATATTAAATATCCTAGTCTTGACATCTACACTATTTCCTTCAAAGCACCACATTAAACTAAAAAAAAAGTAAACTTTCTGATGACATGGGTTGATAGATACTAAGGAATCACTTTTTCTTGAGAAGTGCAAAAATGTTTGATTTACTGATTATGGAAATGTATTCTCAAGCCTGTATCACTGGAGTGAACATTCAAAATGTCAGTGACATGAAAATTATCCACTGCCATGAACATGTCTTCTGTCTTTGATGCACATTCTAATATCAATTAATGCAAACTAATTTGTGTCTCACAAATTGTCACAAACACTTACATATACATTCACAAGCACACAACTCTGCAGATCGAACAAAGGCCATTTTATTCTATAATTTCAAACAATAAAACAAAGATTAAAGATTCATTCAGTAATTAATATTGACACTTTGATCAGAGATGCAGTTTGCAAGCTTTTAGAAAAATGCTGCTTCAAACAGATGATTGCAGTTTCATAATGTGTCTCATAGAGTAATTATTTCTTGCAGGTGGTAAATGTAGCATTTTGTGTTCCAATAGAGTGTTACGAAATGCTGAATAGTGAGTCAGCCTTTTATTTCTTTTATGAAAATGTTCTCATCAAACAGTCAGGTTTCCATGGAACATATTTTGTAATTGTACCATAGGATTTGATATTGTTGAGCTATATGGTGCAACCACAGGAGTTTTTTTGTGCTTTGAGTTAATTTAAGTTAAATCAACTAAAAATTTTTTAAATTGTTATACAAGTTTACAACTATTAAGTCCCCCAACAAACCTAACATATTACTGTCAAATAATTGGTGTTTCCTATAGCTTCAACAATTCAGCAGTATGAAATTGCTAAAATTGCTACATGTAACACCTACCATGGTCGATAGCCACTTTGTTTTAAGTATGAGGTATACAAGATTAAATGTTTTTACAAACTGCATCTTAAAAAATGAATAAATAAATAAATAAAAATAAACAATTTCAAGAGCGTAATACATACTGTATATTGTCAACTTACATCAACAAATTGCCGCATGATTTAGGCATGAAGAAAAGAATTTACAAAGGAAAAGTTGTGTAAGAATGTTGGATAGCCATTTGGTACCGTTAAAGATCATTTTTATCCATTGTAGATTGTGTTCTATCTTATAATACGACGGTACAGGGAGGCAACAACACATACATCCACGCCACATAACATAAAAATAAACACCATAATTCTGTTTTTTTATGTTTTGTTTTTTCCTGGTAAATAATTTGTTTTTCAAAAAAAATGTGTATCTACATTTTTTTCATTGGAATAGACTTCAATAATATCTAAAATCTATTCATGTTACAGTTTTTTGCTTAAATTGTCATTTGTTCTTTAGTGTAGAATGGATGGATGACTTTATATTTATTATCTCTAAAGACAAGGGAGAAGGTGAAGAAGGGGTGGGACCTATGAACATACTACATAGGAAATGAGAGTGATGAGAGTGACAGTGTAAGTCAGTTGCCATGTCCATGTAAAGGCAGTACGAAGCGGTCGGGCGGCATTAGAGCTTTTGGCTGTAAGGAAGGGATGGGGATATACAAACAATGAGCAATATACATGCCCATCTACAGAAAAGAACAGAAGAACTCTAACACTGACAAGTCTGACAAACCCTAAACTGCAACTTCTTAGCCATGCAATTCATTTGTTTTTTGTCTTACAGTCAAAATATTATTCAGCAAAGATTAATTTGTTTTGTCAAAACAGATTTAAAAAAAAATCTGAAAAATGGAAGATAATGTGAGAAGTGGATCTGGACCTGCTTCACCTACTTATTTGTGGGCTTGAGCACACATTTATAAAATGCCTCAAGTTAAGTTGATTGTGCAACAGTTGTTGTTTTGGACTTTTTAAATTCAACATTTTGTCGGGACAGCATACTACAGGAAATAAGTCACACAAATTAGTCAGTGAAGTAGTTCCAAATCCCAAAAAATTATATCAAGTCAAATTATGTCAAAAAATATTCCACACTGTGACCTAAATATTATCTGATTGACAAAAAAATCAAACCAAACATACTTGATAAGCCAAAAACCATAATCAGAACCAAAATGCCAGTGATCAGTTGGATAAATACAAAAAATATGACCAGTCAAAACTGTCAAATGAAAAATGTTAAGATGAGAGAACAAAGCCACTTAAAAATTTGCACACACTGCAACCAGATGCACACAATATAAAACAGACACTCCTGAGAGAGGAACTCGACTGGAGGACGGGCTCCTCTCCCATGTGTTTCTTGATGAATATATAACTGTAATGTTAGTCTTAAAACATGAAGCGGCCGTGCAGTCTGGGTGTACATCAGAGAGAGACAGTACTGGCTGAGAATGGGTTATTTTTATTTCTATTTTTTTGGTTTTGTTTTAGTCGTACTGCAGGATGTTGATGCATGCTTAAAGTAAGTTGCATTTAGGGAACTTAGAAAAGAAACAACACAACAAACTGGGGGCAGGTAAGACTGACCAATGTTAGAAAAACAGGAGATGGACACTGTGTCCCAATCCCTTACTATAAACGAATAGTTAGTTAAGTTAATGTAACAGTTTGCACTGGCAAGAAACAATTATGTGATACTCTTGAAACATGTGTCCAGACAGACATCAGTCAAACTACAACTCAAAGTGTAAAGCTACTGCCAATTCTCCTCTATTTCTGCATTGTGACACACTGGAAACTATTATCACCACTGTGAACATTAAGAAAATTCAATACATAAACTGACATGTATGAGTATACATTTTGTTGCCTTACCAGTGTGAATGCATAGCATACCCCCCCACCACCACCAAAATAAAATAAAATAAAATAAATAAATAGAATAATATTAAAATAAGTAAATGAACAACAAAAGTGTGGTAGTATGCAATTGGGACACAGCTCAAATGTAACTAATAGTAGTGGGGAACAGGAAAGAATAGAAATAAAAACACAAAACCTGTTAATTATATTTTGTCATGTACGATATGTGAAATTCAACTTTTTCAGGATTTAAGTATGATAAAGAGTCAAAAGACGTGCTTAAAGCTGACATCCATAACATTGTGCATGTTGTCACCCTGGACAATGGTGGAAGGTGTGCTCCAATGATAGCAGTTGGAGAAGGAAACTGCAGTTTATTTGAATCGGTTAAAGCCAAACATGTTCCAGCTAATGTAATTAGGTACTGATGGACCTAAGCTGTTGAATTTGATCCATGAAAATACAAACATGTTTTATGTAATGGCTCAAATGTTACCATGACTTGTGCTTGCATTGCTCTGCCCTTACCAGCCCAGTCACCAGAATGAAATATTGGCATTGTAGCTTTCTGCAAACCACAGATGCAATTTTGTATATTTCATATGTACTACGAGGCATCAAATGTCATGATGTAGTTCAGATTACCGGTACATGTATATGAGCCTATATGAGTTTTCAGGAGGGGATGGTGATGGCAAGCCATGTTTCTTGCCACAAAACTGGATGTCCTTAACTGTCTGGGACAATTTCTAGCTGTGTTTGTGGCAAAAAACATGATCTCTTCATAACCCTAAGCAAGTATTTTTTGTGCCTAAACCTAAGGCCTGGTTCAGTCTTCACTGAATTCTGACTGAATTCAAAATTCTGACATGCTAGTCTTTGCATTGGGGTGCCGTGGGACGTCCAAGATGCTGCAAGACAGGTCGACTGTTGTTCACGATCGGCCACAATGCTTCTAATTTGTCGGCTAAAACAATCAGGGTTAAATAGTGTAGTCTGAACCAGGTCTATCCAGACCTTAACCACAGCATTGTCACAACATAAAACTGAAAACCGAAATGTAAAGAAATGTTTCAACATGTCCATGGTTTGCAGTGACAGACAATGTCAACATTCTATTCTGGTGACTGGGTTGCTCCGTACACATAGATCAAAACAGGTACCAAAATTGCTTCTGAGCAATGATAGTAAACATCTGCAGAGAACTCAACAACAGTTAACCTGTGTTATAGTAGCAGCTATCCTGGCAGTCAAACACAAATCTTGTGTGAAAAGTGTCATTGTCAAACAACAATTGTGGTTTTACAATAACTCTGCCACTCAAAAGAATGTACATATAGCATTTATTGACTTCAAAATATTATGAAAACCAGCTTTAATCTCATAGTCTTTTGATTATGATTCAGTATTTTGCCTAATGCAACCAAAATGTTTTTTCCATGTTTATAACAATATAAGTGGAAATGAATTCCATAAGATGGCACATGTCTGGCTAGTCTATGCTCAAGTGAAAATGCAGAGACCACTGGTTGCCTGGAGGGTAGGAAACTTATTTTAAAAGCAGATAGCATGCTTTCGAAAATGGTCGACTCTTCTGTTTGTATGATTTGTGATTCATTGCAGATACCATACATAGTCTCTAAAAGGGTCTGTTCAGCAGTTGTGATTTAAAACCCCCAAGCATACCTGGTGTGTGAACACAACAGATCTAATGAAAAACATTAGACTCTTCAAAAGGTTTCCATGACACTGTCCCATATTCTTTAAATAAAGAAAGCTATTTTTTTTTTTTAATAAAATTCCCTTTTTAGTAATTTCGTACACACTAGCTTTAATGTGATTTATTTTATCTCTTGACCTTTTACCTATTATTTTGCCTTTATCAGAGTTCATCATCAGTTATCAAATTTCATATTATGCCTTCTTAATAATTTGCCAATTGTTCATTGTTCATCATTTTTATTGTATTATTATTCATTGGAACTATGATGCTGACATCATTGAATAGAATCTACCTTCAGCACTGGCATGCTGTATGGGTAGTGAAAGAAGTACAGTATTCAGAACCAGCATTGGGAGTAATGTGTTAAAAGTAAGGGAGCTAAAAGTTGTGACATGGTTGTAAGATTTGTGAGTGACACTGACAGCGTGAAGAAATGAACCTGGACTTTAGAGGGGAAAAAAATCTATTATTAAACATTGGCTAGTGTTGTTTTGTTCCCTGGAGAAAATATGGGACCTGTTTACTTCCTCCTTAAATATCTAACCATTAGTAGTTTAAACTATTCTAAGATCCCTTCCTAATTGCCATCTTATGAAATTAATTGAAAAGAAAGGAGAACACGACAGATTTACAACAGAGACCAGAATCACTTGATAACGTTTCCAGACAAACCAGACAGACAACAGCCTCATTGATAAAATAAGGTAGGGTAAGGTAGATAACATTCCATGTGCTGTGACCACAAAAATGGTTTCCAACTTAAACACGAAAGCAGACAAAGAAAGTTACTGTAGATATGGGGCCATGGAGTCAAGGATCAATGAAAAAGCATGCAAAAAATAACTGAAGGTCACAAAAAGAATAATTAAAGGGAAAAATATAAGAATTTGTGGCAAAAGAAATGTTTTTATGCCATCTACACCAAAATATAGGAAAGGGCCTGAAGACTGACCAAACTAAGATGGTAAAATTGTTTTCAAATACCATCTTCTTTCAGTTACATAAGAAACGAAATAGGTAGATGGCAAGAAAATATATTTTTTTTGCCTTTTTATTTGCTTTGGAAACAGAAATAGGGATGTTCTCATTAAAAGCCATAAGGTACAAAGCCACATGGTAAACCAGAGTATATATGGAAACAATTATCACCCACCAAAACGTCATGCCACATATGATGAGGCCAAAATACAAGAATGTGTTTTTGCATAATTGATGAATAGACGGGAATGATTTTTTGATAAGAAAATTTTGAAAAGACAAAACAAAACAGGAAATAGCATTGACTCCCAAAATGATACAAGAAAATAAATTTAAAATCAAAGCATGCTGTTGTCAGCGTCAAAGTGATGTTAGGGTTAGAATGTTGTGAATTTCTGTGTAAAAATATGATTGGATGACTGGGGCCCTCTCTTTGTCTTTCTTCACAAATCCCCATGAATCTCAGGCTACACAGCACAGCTTTAAACCCATTTACACCACAACCTTTCACATACTCTTTGAAAAAAATTGGGAATGACCTTCAAGAGGAGAATCTTATGGTGTGCCTTAATGTTACCATTAGGAATTAGACAGCAAGCATTCAACTGAGAGATATCACAATGTTCTTTTCTCAGAACTCAGATCGCCTATCTTATAATTTGCAAAATAGCTAATTTTGTAGAGATCATTTTAGATGCAAATATTGTTGAGCTAAAAATCTGGGGAGTTTTTTTTGTTTTGTTTTGGTTTTTTTTTTTGGTGAATAGGGCCTTCGCAGAAAATAATACAATGGTTCCCTTACAATGTATTATAAGCAAATGTTGCTTTGCGGTTTTAATAGTAATTTGTATAGTATTCTATTATATTTTATATAATGTGTAATTCAGTGAGGAGAGGAATGCATGGATTTAATTTAGAAGGTAGGTTTTTTCAAGGTATTGGACAGCTTGTCTTTACGCCATTTACACCCAACAGCAGCCACTTTAAGGTGCTTTCTGGGTGAATGTCATAGATTCAGTTACTTGTCAGAGCATTCAAACAAGCATCATTTTGAAAAGTTCTGTTCTGTTATTTTTTTAAAATAGGTTATAGAGGGTAACATGTTGTGAACATGTTAAAACTAAAAAAGGTTCTAACTACCATGCATCACAGAAAGATAGGTGAATAAAAATTGTTGCTAAAATATGGAAATTCCCAAATTCTTTCAAACTGATTATCTTAGTTATCACAATGCTTAAACATTTTAGAATTTTTAATATTTAGGTACAAAAAAGACAGAATAACAAATATACCTAAAAGCAAAAGAATGACCCAAAAAAAGAAAAAAACTTGTACACAGAAATTCAATGATATACTTGCACCAACACAAGCCTCTGAATATGAAAAAAAGACAAATGAAATCAAAAAATAAAATGTATCACTGTGGTTGACTGAACACGCTGCATTTTAGCAGAAAACAAGTGTTAAAACAAAGAATGGGTTGTTTCAAAAGGAAAATCAGTGGAATAGTGAATGGCAGGAGCAATGGAGCAGTTTTTTGTCACAATGTGATACATTTTGAAGCATCAGTGCAGTGAACATGGTGCACCATCATACAAATTTTGCGAACATGACATGTGCCAACCCTTATTGTTCCTCTCAACAAACAAAATTTGTATGTTCATATATTGGTGACCATGTTAACCACTTTGAAAGACCCCATGTGGAAGTGTAGCTCATGATATTAATGGCATTCTGTGTCACTGTTGTCAGCTAGCAGCATACTGAATGGGATTCTGTATGACTGATGAAGCATGTTCAAATATTTTCAATTTGAATTTGAACTTTACATTTAACAATCCAGCATTCCTTGCACTGGGTAATGTGTGGTACAGCCTGCTAAAATTACTACACTGACTGTTTTATGAAGTTACACTTTGTCTAACCATGGGGTGTGATGCCCTGAGGATACCTTGATCCTCTGGTGCAGATGAGTGAAAGCACAAACAAAGCAAGCAAATGCAAACTAACCTAGCCCACCTGCTTGGCTAGTTTCACACTCCTCCAGGTCTTCATCATCACTCGAACACTCTGCAGATGACACAATGTCATCTGCTGTATGCTTCATGGGAAGAACGTTGGTCATCAGAGGTCACAACCACAGCAAAGATTCCCAAACCATGAACCAGCAGCAAAAAAAAACAAAAACAAAAACAAAGGAGATACACAAAGACAAGATCAAACATACAAAACAAGTTAGGAGGTGAGCAGTTCATTTTTTGACCTTGGAAACAGTAGTTTAATAAAAAGATCTTAAGTCAAGGCTCACTTTTTGCCATTTTTTCACAGGTTTCAAATGCATCTCATTTTCCCTCATATTTGATGCAAGTTCGCTCATTTGTCATGGAGATGGCTCAGTTGTAATAGTGTAACCCAATAATGGAACTTGGATTACATGATAACAGATAGTCTTATGGTTGGAGATATCAACCTCTGCCTCTGTCTTTATTCAAATATGCTCTCTGGTGTTAGATGTGCTCTGACACATCTGCACCTTGATCTCTGTCTGGTCCTGCACTGTCCCGGTTGATGACCTTTGACCTCTTCCCAGTGGATGCTGTGAGTGGTCTGGTGTTCACAGACAGTTGATGTCTGTTTCTGGTGTTCAAGCACCCCCGTATTTGTTTTCTATCAAGTCATACAAAACCATGAAGGATATACAAATCAAGAAAAGAAATCATTATCATCATCATCATCATTATGATGTCATACACCACTCCAGTCTTCCTCTTGGGGGAAAGGTCCTGTATCTAGAGTGTATTTGTGGAGATTTGAAGGTGTTGAATGGTTTGTGGTAAGTGCTGACTCCTTCTGACTTGAAGACTCAGCTGGATGTTCTGACTGTCCAGCAATGTGAGAGGGTTCTGTCCTAATTCAGGAGGGTCCAGTGCTGTTCTTAAATTGGGATTCTTACCATCCACTCCTTGTAACAGTTGGTCTGGAGAGTCCCTCTCTATCCTCTTTCTCACTAACAGATTTTTTTGCTTTTAGGAGGGTCCTCACCTGTGTTGTAAGTTGTAGTTAGAGTTCAAACTGAGATATTGTTCTGTGTGAGTAGGTTTCCTGCACTCTGCGGTCTTTATACTCTTATTAATAACTCACATAAATACAGGTGTTTGAGAAAGACTGGGTTGAAAGCTGAAAAAAAGCTAATAACTGGACCTTGAGTTAAGATTTTTTTTTGTCAAAAAACAGGTAAAGATAATACATGACAGTGGAAAGCATTTAATTTTAAACAGAAGCAGTTCAGCTTCATTTATTCAACAAGCTATAATGCAACTCCAGTACAGCTGTGATAGCAATCAGTAAGCAGTAATTACACTGATATCTGGAAGACCACTATGTGAGTCCTGTCCCTGTCACTCCAGAGCCAATCACACTGTTACTGAAGAGACTAGAGTCTAAATAACATAAATAAAAAAATAAATAAATAAACATAATACAATGACTAAATTGGAAGATTTGGGGAATATAAGAATATAAGTTACAGTCTGTCCCAAATTGCCTTTTTGTGTGTCTGCCAACAGTGTTTCCACTCTGAGCTGTGGCATAAGGACAGTGACAGAAAGAAGGACTTTAATTACTAAAAAGATAAAGATATTCACTTCATTCTCATACCTTCGACTGCTGACACCTAATATGAGCTGTGATTACAGCAAGCAAAACTGTCAATGTAGATATGGGCACCTAACTATTGTTTAACACAGACTGGAAAAAATATTAAGTTATTCTCATTGCATGTCATCCCATTGCTGGGCCTATGATCCAGACTGAACCTGACAGTCAATCAAAAATATTCAGCTGTCCATAGACACAGATTACATATGTATGAATGAAGCCAGATATAATGAGGTCAGACTTTTCAAGTCACAACAATATACTCAGCCAAATATACTGTTTGAGAGTACATTCACAGTATATTAATGTGCGGTTGACTGTTTAAAAATATTGGGGCAGAGGGGGATGCAATATTACCCTCTAACCAAAGGCCTACTCGTACAGGCAATCTGTCCTGATCCTCTCCTTGAATAGCCTCCATGCACAGTTGATCTAACCACTGATTGCTGGTTGCTTAGTTCAATGCTCCAATCAGCTTCAAGCATGAACTCAAGCCATCTGTTGCGACATGCGAGTGAACATATATAACATGTCATGTACATTAGTGCTTCTTTGTTTACATATCTTTATCAGCCTTTTGGCTTTCACTAATCATTAGTGCATTTTTTCTTCAAGGCATGTCTTCTGTCATATGTGTAATTCTATGGAAGTCTCTCCATACCTGGACAGTTGAGGAGGATCTGTGTTTGCGTGTGGTAGTGGTGGACATCATGGTGGTAGTCTCAATGAAGTTAGTGGACATCTCTGGAGGCATGGCAGTGGTCCTGGCTGAGCCTGCTACGCTGGGCACATCGCCTACCAACCTCACACTGCCATTAATCTTGATGTTGGGGCTGCCCTCAGCAGCCATGTTCAACACCTTGAGGCCATTGTAATAAAGGCCTGACAGCTGACCCTGAAAGGGCCTGCTGCGATCACTACCACCAATTGCGACTGTTGCTTGGGTGTTGAAAATTGTTAGCTGCCGTCCTGGAGGAGATATCCAAATGTAAGATATTTTCAACAGGGAAAGGCACCTTTTAATATAACCTTGTAGCTGCACTATCAATTTTACAACAAGACAAAGAGCCATATTTTTGTGGTGCCTCAACGACCAGCACAAGCAGTGCTTTAACAATTTTGTGTTTTCCTGAGCTTGAATTTTTTTGCCTGATGTGTGGTATTTTGTTGCACAGTGGGCACTTGGTGGGAGGAAAGGCCCAAAGAGGTGGGAGGGTCCTTCACATGAGGCAGTGAGTTGTTAGCACTTTGGTGGAAATTCGGTCTGTCGCATGGTGCATTCACACATGAAGCAAATTTTTTCAAGCAGTGCATTTACAAAGTGCAAAAATTAGGAATGACATGAGTGAGATGACGCAAATATGCAAAATTTGTATCATTCGCATGAGATGAATAAACAGCCAGAGTTGCACCAGATTCTGCTCTAACCTGGAGCTGTTTTCTGGCAGGAGGAGAGCTCAGAGTTCATTTCTTAAACTTTTTGGATTAAAATAAAAGTGTATTTATCTTCACTGCCCACTTCTCAACCTGTGTGCAGCAGCAGATTGGTGGGAGTTTGTAATTAGTGTCTCTGTCCATATTAACTGCTGACTAGAGGGGAAACAAGAGTCTGTAGGGAAACAGAAAGACCCAGGGTCTCTGGAGAGAAATAACAAATTAACAGGTGGGTTGATCAATTGTGTTTATGATCCCGAGGTCAGACTTGTGCAATTAACACAAGGTGAAAATTCATTTCACATTCTGTGTGTACATACCATTAGACAAACTGAGCGAACTCAGTGAACTGAGAACAGATGTCTGTTTCTGGTGCAATGTCACTTCACTATGAGTTGAGAATTTAGCAAACTAAATACTTGGCACAAATAACACAGAATAAAGCTTGAAATGTTAAGAATTATTATTTTTTTTTTAATCAAACACTCTCCACCCAGTAGATGCCTTTAAATCTGTATAAAAAATAAAATTCAATGTGGTTAGAGCAGTCTACATTGATCTATAAATGAATATGAATGATTTTTACAGTATCTGTTATCCACAGCTGCTTAAATGCCTGCAGTCATCTGAAGGCAGCAGTGCAGATATGTTGACAATTCTTCAGCCTCCAATTTGGGAAGTGCTGAAGTACCATTCCATCATTACCTTGATTTAGTCATTTACTTTGCATTTACTTTGTAGCAGCCTGGTGTCACAGTCTGCTACAAAAGTAAGGACATACGCCTGTTGATGCATCAGATTGGTCTGTAAGAGCTCTGTGCATTATTGCCTCCAAGTCGAGGTTTCATGCATTTCAGTGCAGTGTGACATTAGTGATGATATGATGTGACCATTTACAGCATGAGATACAGTAGAATTATGGATGAAACAGCATCAGATTAATGTGATCCAAAATCGGCATGAACATTTTCAGTTTTTTTATTACTTATTTCTATTGTTATTCCATCTGATTTGTTGAGTTATTCTTGTCATACTCCAAAACCAGTGATGTGACTGGCTGAGAGTGTCGTTGTTGATCATCACACCCAGCCTTTCGGCATTTTGCACTGCTAGATATATAAGAACCAAAATCTCAGGTTAGCTTTGCACTGGTCGTTGAACTTGCACGATTAAAATACGAGCCTCAGTGTCAACAGCCATGCCAGTGGGTACATGGACATATAATAGATTTTTTTCAAATTCATTACTATAGCTCCTTATTTTTTATCATATATTGAATTATGTTATAGTTTACTGGTTAATGTATTTACAGTTATTCAGGTCCTTAGTTATGTATTCAACATTTTTAGCCATATAAAGTTGCATGCATGGGTTTACATTATGTTCATGCTAGTGGTTTATTGGTTTAATGATAATTTATTAGAAATGGAAATCATCCCATTGGTCAGAGAACTTGAAAAGAAAGCTTGTATGAATATCTTCAAAGCTGAAGTGAGCATCACAGAAAAAATTCCAATAAATATTTTCATTGTTTTCATTTCAAATTCATTTAAACCTTAAGTAGAGTGAATGAGCAAACAGTTCATCATCTCATAGAAGTGCACACAGGGTTTTTCACATTATATCAGTATAATGAACACACATAAGCATAGAAATATGTTTGTTTGAAATTACCTTTCTCTTGTAGCCACTCTTCTACTGGTCTGGCGTATTTGAAAGGAATTTTCTTATTGGCCATTTGATAGCGTTCAATGTCGCTGTTCCCTTTAAAGTTTAAGAAGACATTTATAAAAACATTTATTGATCATCAGCATCATATCACCTGGAGCAAATACCACTTTCCTTAGAACATTTACAACAGGTTTAAATGATTTTATCTGAAGATTACAATTTCATTACACTTGTTTTAACCAGCATTTCTAGGGCTCATTATTTTTGTTTTTTACACAAAAACAAAACAAAACAAAACAAAGCAAACAAACAAAAACAACAAAACAGCTCATCTGTGTATTGATATGCATTGATGTCACGTTTCACGTTATACCACTTTGGTCACCACTGAGTGGCACAAAACAAACACATAATGTCGACTGTACAATTCTTCTCGTATTGTTCATATACACATTACAGGCCTGAATAGTCCTGTTGTCTGAAACCACCACAGTTTATCTGTTGGTTTGAGGACTACGTACAATACCATTTTGCTAAGAAAAGGGTGTAGTTTTAGGCCCATTGTAGGTATTTATATTGTTTTTATTATGTTACATTTGTGAAGCTGGGTCTGTTTTTCTCCTCCTCCTTGAACTGCCACCTTATCGTGGTGGAGGAGTTTGAGTACCCGAATGATCCTAGAGGCTATGTTGTCCGGGGCTTAATGCCCCTGGTAGGGTCTCCCAAGGCAAACAGGTTCTAGGTGACGGGTCAGACTAAGAGCAGTTCAAGAAGCCCCTATGAAAGAAATTAAAGCAAGGAAGCGTACGTCGCCCGGATTGGCGTCACCGGGGCCCCGCCCTGGAGCCAGGCCTGGGGTTGGGGCTCGCAGGCGAGCGCCTGGTGGCCGGGTCTTTGCCCACGGGACCCGGCCGGGCACAGCCCGAAGGAGCGACGTGGGCCCGCCTTCCCGTAAGCCCACCACCCGCAGGAAGGATCAGAAGGGGCCGGTGCTATGTGGAATGGGTAGCAGTCGTGGGCGGGGGCCCCGACGACCCAAACCCTGGACAACGACTCTGGCTATGGGGACATGGAATGTCACCTCACTGTGGGGGAAAGAGCCTGAGCTAGTGCGGGAGGTTGAGCGGTACCGGCTAGAGATAGTCGGGCTCACCTCCACGCACAGTCTGGGCTCTGGAACCCAACTCCTTGAGAGAGGCTGGACTCTCTTCTACTCTGGAGTTGCCCGCAGTGAGAGGTGGCGAGCTGGTGTGGGCTTGCTTATAGCCCCCCAGCTCAGCCGCCATGTGTTGGAGTTCTCCCCGCTGAGCGAGAGGGTCGCTTCCCTGCGCCTTCGGGTTGGGGATAGGTCTCTCACTATTGTTTCGGCCTACGGGCCGAACAGTAGCGTAGAGTACCCGGCCTTCTTGGAGTCCCTGGGAGGGGTACTGGAAAGTGCTCCAACCGGGGACTCCATTGTTCTGCTGGGAGACTTCAATGCTCACGTGGGCAGCGACAGTGACACCTGGAGGGGAGTGATTGGGAGGAACGGCCTCCCCGATCTGAACCCGAGTGGTGTTCTGTTATTGGATTTCTGTGCTAGTCACAGTTTGTCCATAACAAACACCATGTTCAAGCATAAGGGTGTCCATCAGTGCACGTGGCACCAGGACACCCTAGGCCAGAGGTCAATGATCGACTTTGTAGTCGTATCATCTGACCTTCGGCGGTATGTCTTGGACACTCGGGTAAAGAGAGGGGCTGAGCTGTCAACTGATCACCACCTGGTGGTGAGTTGGATTCGCTGGCAGGGGAAGAAGCGGGACAGACTTGGCAGACCCAAACGTACGGTGAGGGTCTGTTGGGAACGTCTGGCGGAACCCGCTGTCAGGGAAGTTTTCAACTCCCACCTCCGGGAGAGCTTCAACCAGATCCCGAGGGAGGTTGGAGACATTGAGTCCGAATGGACCATGTTCTCCACTTCCATTGTTGATGCAGCCGCCCATAGCTGTGGCCGTAAAGTCGGCGGTGCCTGTCGTGGCGGCAACCCCCGAACCCGGTGGTGGACACCGGAAGTAAGGGATGCCGTCAAGCTGAAGAAGGAGTCCTATCGGGCCTGGTTGGCTCATAGGACTCCTGAGGCAGCTGATGGGTACCGGCGGACCAAGCGTGCGGCAGCTCGGGCAGTTGTAGAAGCAAAAACTCGGGTCTGGGAGGAGTTCGGGGAGGCCATGGAGGAGGACTACCGGTCGGCCTCGAGGAAATTCTGGCAAACCGTTCGGCGCCTCAGGAAGGGGAAGCAGCTTTCTGTCAACACTGTTTACAGTGGAGGTGGGGAGCTGTTGACCTCGACTGGGGATATTGTCGGGCGGTGGAAGGAATACTTCGAGGATCTCCTCAATCCCTCTGTCATGTCTTCTGTAGAGGAAGCAGAGACTGGGGACTTGGAGGTCGATTCATTCATCACCGGGGCTGAAGTCACTGAGGCAGTTCGCAAGCTCCTCGGTGGCAAAGCGCCGGGGGTGGATGAGATCCGCCCTGAGTACCTCAAGTCTCTGGATGTTGTAGGACTGTCTTGGTTAACACGCCTCTGCAGCATCGCGTGGCAGACGGGGACAGTGCCTCTGGACTGGCAGACTGGGGTGGTGGTCCCTCTTTTTAAAAAGGGGGACCGGAGGGTGTGTTCCAACTATCGGGGGATCACACTCCTCAGCCTCCCTGGTAAAGTCTATTCCAGGGTACTGGAGAGGAGAATCCGGCCGATAGTCGAACCCCGGATTCAAGAGGAACAATGCGGTTTTCGTCCTGGCCGTGGAACACTGGACCAGCTCTATACCCTCCACAGGGTGCTTGAGGGTTCATGGGAGTTTGCCCAACCAGTCCACATGTGCTTCGTGGACTTGGAGAAGGCATTCGACCGTGTCCCTCGCGTCATTCTGTGGGAGGTGCTCCAGGAGTATGGGGTTGGAGGCCCTCTGTTGAGGGCTGTACAGTCCCTGTACAACCGGAGCAGGAGCTTGGTCCGCATTGCCGGCAGTAAGTCGGACCTGTTCCCGGTGCATGTTGGACTCCGGCAGGGCTGCCCTTTGTCACCGGTTCTGTTCATCATTTTTATGGACAGGATTTCTAGGCGCAGCCAGGGGCCGGAGGGGGTTCGGTTCGGGGGCGGGCAGATTTCGTCTCTGCTTTTCGCGGATGATGTTGTCTTGTTGGCTTCCTCGAGCCAGGACCTTCAGCATGCGCTGGGGCGGTTCACAGCCGAGTGTGAAGCAGCTGGGATGAGAGTTAGCACCTCCAAGTCCGAGGCCATGGTTCTCGACCGGAAAAAGGTGGCTTGCTCCCTTCAGGTTGGGGGAGAGTTCCTGCCTCAAGTGGAGGAGTTTAAGTATCTTGGGATCCTGTTCACGAGTGAGGGAAGGATGGAACGTGAGATTGACAGGCGGATCGGTGCAGCGGCTGCAGTAATGCGGTCGCTGTATCGGTCTGTCGTGGTAAAGAAGGAGCTGAGCCGAAAGGCGAAGCTCTCGATTTACCAGTCAATCTACGTTCCTACCCTCACCTATGGTCATGAACTTTGGGTCATGACCGAAAGAACGAGGTCCCGGATACAAGCGGCTGAAATGAGTTTCCTCCGCAGGGTGGCGGGGCGCTCCCTTAGAGATAGGGTGAGGAGCTCTGTCACCCGGGAGGAGCTCAGAGTAGAGTCGCTGCTCCTCCGCATTGAGAGGAGTCAGCCGAGGTGGCTCGGGCATGTCTATCGGATGCCCCCTGGACGCCTCCCTAGGGAGGTGTTCCAGGCATGTCCCACCGGGAGGAGGCCCCGGGGAAGACCCAGGACACGCTGGGGTGACTACGTCACTCGGCTGGCCTGGGAACGCCTCGGGATCCCCCCGGAAGAGTTGGAGGAAGTGTCCGGGGAGAGGAAAGTCTGGGCGTCCCTGCTCAGACTGCTCCCCCCGCAACCCGGCCCCGGATAAGCGGAAGATAATGGATGGATGGATGGATGGATGGTCTGTTTTTCTGAAGTTTGTCATATTTATACAGCCCTTTGGAAACCTCATTACATCTGTTCACTTTGAACGGTCTGTTAGGTGTTTGGCTTGAACTTGGCATTTTCCCCCTATGTGAGTGTACAACAACAGATGCTTTTGTTTTAATTTCACTCCTGGGTAGTGACCGTGACAACTACACAGGTTGTGACATCGCATGCGAGAGGAACCTTATTTACTGTAAACAATAGCTCAAACTGCTTTTTTTCTTTTTTTTGATTGACGTATTTCATGGTTTTTTTTTTTTCATTTTTTAAAAAAAATCTGAAAAAAATCTAAACAATGTTTAAAGAATACGTAAAAGCATTTGCTACTGTACTATAGTTTACACGCATCACAATTTCACAGAGGTGCACCAGGATGGGCGTTGCGGCGTAGTAGGGGGAGATGTCGGCAAAATCACCTGGTGGATTTGGATTTTCGGTCCATTTCGGTCCACGCCAGTGGCGTAAAAGTATGCTGAGAGCTCGCTCAAAAACAAAAACAAAAAAAGAAAAGAAAGAAAAAAATAATAATGGGCCAACAACTGAACATGAACTGGGCAAAGTAATGATATTGATACAGCAAGTCTAAGCAATCCTGAGAATAGAAGATAAGGATGACATTAAATTGAACTGATGAAACCTGGTGGAAGATCAAGGAGGATGACCAGCCAGCTCATCCTCATGAGAGATCATGTCCACTATCAAGTCTGCCAGACACTGCTTTGACACAGGCCTACTTAATGCAGGTCCCCCATATGAGACAACAAACCTCTTTGAGAAGCAAAGTAGTGGTCACATTGTTATGGTTATGAAACAGACATAGTTTCCTTAGGTTTAATTCTGCCCATCCTAGGACAAGAAGATGTTGGAGAAATGACAGCATCACAGAGATCTGACAAGTTGAGAGGTTCCTACCCTGTCGTACTGCACCAGTCTCTAACCACCGTCCACTTGCTACTGTATTGCACCCCAGTGGAAAGAGACTGTGAACCTTGCAGTGTCTACCATGCTCCCATCGAGGCCAAGCACCTGGAAGCATATCCATTCAAAGGCCATGCATGGAGATATGGTTACTGACACTGTGGGTATTAAATCCTGTGGATATTATATTTTTCCACTTGAAAAAAATCAATCACCAAGCAAATCTGAGAATCTGCCTACTCCTACAGCACATAAAAAGGCTATTGTTCAGGTGTGCTTCCTCTTTGAACACCAGCGCAAGATGGCCACCACAAGGACTCACTCTCTGACACGTTAAAACTTTGATTACCACATGAGATTAATAGATTCTTAAGAAACGTGCTTCTAATGCTGAGTACAATTATACAAAGTTTGTATTTCTTAATTAATTTATTGAACTAAAATTTAATAAAGAAAACAAAGAAATTGTGTGAGAGTATCTGTTCACCTCACTTAACAAAAACAGGGGTTTAACAAATAGTGAGGGAGTTGAGGCTTCCTCACACAAGGTAATATATCTACCTTAATATTAACAGTTTTGTATGGCCATTAAGTTTAACCAGCAATTAAAATTTAAGGTAAGTTGATTGAATATAAAAAATTAAAAGGTTGCCATTACCGATGTTTCAGAAGAAGAGACACACATGAATTGAAATGTATCTGTGCCAATTTATTAAAGCTTTGTTTGGCTGAGGTTGCTCAGTAATAATAACTGAATGAGGCTCTTTCAATAGCATGTTCTCGCGTATTTAATAATTGTCCACCTGACAGATCTCAAAATGGCAAATACGGTTTTGGGGAATCCTGTCTCATCCAGGAGACTTCTCCTTCGTCACAATGTTAAAAGCTGCATTCAGCTCTTCAAATGGAATTGGTGCATTCACAACCCTCATTTCTTTGTCTGAGGGGGAACAAAGATTTAGATCTTGAAATGCATTGATAGTATAAATTCTTTTAAAAAACAATATCAGATTTACACAGTATGCAATATAATGAGGTTTAAATTCTGCGTTAATATCACAAGGGTCATTTAATAGACCTCAAGAAGTACTAATAGTTGCAATATTTATCCTTGTTGCCAAAAGGTGACTCTGCCTGCCAAGAGTTTAGTAAGAAGGAGTAAACCAATGAGAAAACTCGTAGCAATTTATATTAATATTATATTAGTGTACCTTGGGGCATGTCTATCAAGTGCCTTTACCTATGGCAGCAACAGACACCAGTGATGTGCAAGCTGCTTGGAATGTTTAGTGAGCTAAGACACCAGTTTCTCTACATTAAATGAACCATCATTACAACAAAGCTGTACTAAGCTACAGCAAGGCATGGCAAAAGTAGTCTACTACATCAAATTCCATGTCCATGCTGTCTCAGTGATCAATAAAAATGTCAGTCAAATAGACAAGCAGGCAAGTATTGCATGAATGAATGAATGTGTGTGTGTGTGTGTGTGTGTGTGTGTGTGTGTGTGTGTGTGTGTGTGTGTGTGTGTGTGTGTGTGTGCGTGCGTGCGTGTGCGCGCGTGTGTGTGTGTGCATGGGTACGCTCATTTGCAGGACAAAATGTTCAATCAAAATTTAATAATTCCAGCCACAATAGAAACAGAATAAAAATACTGACTCCCTAGGGATCAGTTCCTCTCTATCCTCACTCTCTGCTATATTTCCATTAAGTAAATTCAAGCTCACATTGTCTGTATTCCTGCAGCAGAGATGTTGTAGACATGAGCCAAAGGATTGGTGTGTGATGTCACTGTCATATGTCCTGTCCTGTGTGTTTTTTGATACCAAACTAATCTTGATGAAAACTAAAAGGGAAATTCTGGTTCAAAAATGATTCCTTGATAGCAAAAAAGAATGGATTGTAATATTATGAGATCGTTTGGATCACACAGCTTTTACTGCTCTTTAAATGCCATGGTTGACCATTTCAACAATACATTGTCATCTGCTTTAAATACTGTTGCTCCACTAAAGGTTAAAGAGGACAACTGACATAATTTCCACATGATTAAACAACAGCAGTGTGAATGAGAGGAAGCCAACTTGTCAAGCAGCTGAAAGACAATGGAAGAAAAATAGGCTCACAGTTCACTGTAAAATATCCAAAGAAGCCATGACTGTTTATAACAAACCAATACATCTGGCAAGGAAGGATTACTTTTCCAACATTATTACAGAGAATGCTGGGAACTGCTAAGAGAGCTGCTAAGCACTGCCCCTACTTATCCACAGTTCTCTGCCTCAAACAGAACTTGTATCGTTCTTCAGTAACAAAATAATCAGAAGCCAGCATTGCTACAGAGGTGAACACAGATGAGCTCAGTAAACCCTGTAAAAAAGATGTAACCATGGGAAAATGTAGCTGTATTACATCAACTGAGCTCTGCAAGACTGTCATTGAGTCTAACCTGTCTACCTCATGTGTTGACTGTACCTACAGCATTTTTAAAGCAGGCGTTTGACAGTGTGTCAAATCAATTATAAATCCATCTCTGCAGTAGTAAAGAAGCCCAACCTAGATAGTAATGCCTTCACTAACTACAGGCCAATATCCAACCTTCCATTTATGGCTTTGTTTCAAGCCGACTTGATTACTGTAAGGCATTATTTACTGGCCTGCTGAAAAAAAAAAAACAATGAGAGACTTCAGCTCGGCTATTAACCAGAACCAAGAGGAAAGAGCACATTAGTCCAGTTTCAGCTGTTCTGCACTGGCTTCCTGTAACATTCAGGATTGATTATAAGGTCCTCCTCCTTGTATACAAAGCCCTAATGGACTAGGACCAAGCTACATTGTTAACTCCCTTGTTTTGTTATTTGTGTTCAAGAACACTGAGATAATCTGTTGCTGGTCTATTGGAGCAGCAAATAAACAGTAAAGCAAGTTCTAAGTTTGAAGTTGTCACTGACATTTCCTTGATATTCAGTATTGAAGCAAATCCTGCTCTGTATATAAAGCTTTATATAAATATTATACAAAGTAAAATGATTAGTGCATACATATAGTGTGAGTTTGAAACCGGTATAGTGCCTACCCCAAATGTCAAATATTTTGCCTTCACCTTTAGTTAAGATTTGAATTCACATCTATTGCTCTTTGAACATCTGTAGAAAAACATTTCTGTTGGTCCTGTTCTAGTAGAGGCAGTGTTGCTTTTTAAAGATTATTAGATGATGAAATAGATGTTTGCTGCATTATTGCAATTGGTCCCCATGTTTGTGTTTGCCCTGTGCCTCCTCCAGTTTCCTGCAGTCTCATTTTTCACTGCTCTGCTCCCATCTCAGACTCATTTCCAAGGTGGTCCAAATAACATTATAAGGCAAGGCAAGGCAAGGAAAAATTTATTTGTATAGCACAATTCATACACTAGGCAACTCTACAGAAGCATAAAAATACATTGAAATCATACATTTCTAAGAATGAGGGAAAGAAAGGAAGAAATTAGAAGAGAATAGAAAAAATGAAATAAAATACATTTAAAGGAAATTTAAAAACAAAAGCCAGTAAAAGACAATAGTTCAGCATTTAGAATGATTAAAATCATTGAGCAGATATATTTACTTTAATCAAAAGCTTTAACAAATAATAATGTTTTCAACCCTGATTTAAATGAGCTGACCTCAGGTGTGCAGGGAGAATGTTCCACAGGTGAGGAGCATAATAACTGAAAGCTGCTTCACTTTGTTTGGTTCTGATTCTGGAACACACAATAGACCTGTCCCTGATGACCTGAGAGGTCTGGATACTTCATATGGAGTTAATAAATCTAGAATAAATTTAGAATAATAAATAAACCTAAACTCGACTATAACTCATTTGAAAGCCTTGTTCTCACTCTTTCTCATGAAAAATGGAAAACAGTGCAGCCAGTTTTATTTGTTATAGTATACCGCTCTCCTGGTCCTTACTCCGAATTTATAGCTGAGTTCTCAGAGTTTCTATCAGGTTTAGTCCTTAAAGCAGATAAAGTAATGATTGTAGGTGACTTTAATGTACATGTCGATGTTGATAATGACAGCCTTAGCACTGCGTTTATCTCAGTATTAGACTCAGTTGGCTTCCATCAGAACGTACATGAACCGACTCACTGTTTTAACCACACCCTCGACCTTGTTCTGACATATGGCATTGAAATCGAAGACTTAATAGTCTCCTCACAGAATCCTCTTTTATCGGACCATCATTTGATAACTTTTGAATTCATATTACCAGACTACCAGCCAGTAGGCAAAAATTCTTATACCAGACTCCTGTCTGATAGTGCTGTAGCTAAATTTAAGGATATGATCCCATCAGTATTTAATTCAATGCCATGTCTCAATACAACAAAGGATTCCTATGCTAACGTTAGTCCCTCCCAGGTTGACTACCTGGTTGATCGTGCTACAGGTTCATTGCGTATGACACTTGACTCTGTTGCTCAGAGGAGGTTAGCTCCATGGTATACTCCTCAAACCTGCAAGAATTTCGGTTCACCTGGCTAGACAGTCTTAAAATATACAGGAAAGCCCTCCGCAGTGCCAGGGCAGCCTATTACCTGCACTAATAGAGGAAAATAAGAACAATCCCAGGTTTCTCTTCAGCACTGTAGCCAGGCTGACAGAGAGTCATAATTCTGTTGAACCATGTATTCCTTTAGCTCTGAACAGTAATGACTTCATGAGCTTCTTTAATGATAAAATTCTAACTATTAGAGACAGAATTCATCGGCTCCTGCCGTCAACAGGTACTGTTTTGACTTCAAACACAGAAACCGTAGAAACTGTTACTCAGTCTGTCGCAGTTTTAGACTGTTATACTCCTGTCGACCTTCACCAACTAATTTCTATAATTTCATCATCAAAATCATCAACCTGTATTTTAGACCCCATCCCAACTAAGCTGTTTAAAGAAGTATTACCTCTAATTGACTCTTCAGTATTAGACATGATCAATCTGTCTTTATCAACAGGCTACATACCACAGTCCTTTAAAGTAGCTGTGATAAAACTGCTACTTAAAAAACCTACTCTTGATCCAGGGGTTTTAGCCAACTATAGACCGATATCCTTGAGAAAGCAGTTGCCAATCAGCTGTGCGACTTTCTAAACAATAATAGTTTATTTGAGGATTTCCAGTCAGGATTTAGAGTACATTATAGCACAGAGACAGCATTGGTCAAAGTTACAAATGACCTTCTAATTGCATCTGATAAAGGATTTGTCTCTGTGCTAGTCTTATTGGATCTTAGTGCTGCATTTGACACCATTGACCATGGCATCCTATTGCAGACACTGGAACACTTCATTGGCATTAAGGGAACTGCGCTAAGCTGGTTTAAATCCTACTTGTCAGATCGCTCTCAGTTTGTACGCGTTAATGACGACTCCTCAGTGCTCACTAAAGTCAGCTATGGAGTGTTCTGTGCTTGGACCAATTCTATTCACCTTATATATGCTTCCTTTAGGTAAGATTATCATGAAGCACTCAATAAATTTTCATTGCTATGCAGATGATACCCAGCTATATTTATCAATGAAGCCGGAAGAAACCAGTCAGTTAACTAGATTACAAGCATGTCTTCATGACATAAAGACCTGGATGACCTGCAATTTTCTGATGCTAAACTCGGACAAAACTGAAGTTATAGTAGTAGGCCCTAAACATCTTAGAAAGTCACTTTCTGATGACATAGCAGCTATGGATGGCATTGCGCTGGCCTCCAGCACCACTGTAAAGAATCTGGAAGTCATCTTTGACCAAGACATGTCCTTTCACTCCCACATAAAACAAATTTCACGGACTGCCTTTTTTCACCTACGTAATATCACAAAAATCAGGCATATTTTGTCTCAAAATGATGCAGAAAAACTAGTACATGCATTCATAACTTCCAGACTGGATTATTGCAATTCCTTACTATCAGGCTGCCCAAATTCGTTGCTGAATATTCTCCAGTTGCTCCAGAACGCTGCAGCATGTGTTCTGACAAAGACCAGGAAGAGAGATCATATTTCTCCAATACTAGCCACTTTGCACTGGCTCCCTGTAAAGTTTAGAATAGAATTTAAAATTCTCCTCCTTACTTACAAAGCCATAAATGGCCAGGCACTTAAAGAGCACCGCCAGGCATCTTAAAGAGCTCATAGTACCTTATTGCCCCACTGGAACACTGCGTTCCCAGACTGCAGGTCTATTTATGGTTCCTAAAGTCTCAAAAAGCAGAACAGGAGTCAGAGCATTCAGCTATCAAGCTCCTCTCCTGTGGAACCATCTTCCAGTCTTTGTCCGGGAGGCAGACACTGTCTCTACATTTAAGAGTAGGCTTAAAAGCTTGTCCTGGACCAGCCCCTAGTTATGCTGCTATAGCATTAGACTGTCGGGGGACCTCCAAAGATACACCAAGCTCCTCTGTCCTTCTGTCCCCCTCCATCTGCACGTTTTCATGTCCTACCACGGCGTGTTACTAACTTAGCTCCTTCCCCAGAGTCTCTGTGCTTGGTCGTCTTGCAGGTTCCACAGTGGCTGAATCTGGATCGTGGATTGCAGCTGTGTCCCCTGCCTTGGCCCTGCCTGACATCCACTGCAACTGCTACTACTGTTATTACTGTCTGTCTCTCTGTCTCTGTGTGTCTCTCTGACTGCATTTCTGTCTGTCTGTCTGTCTGTCTGTCTGTCTGTCTGTCTGTCTGTCTGTCTGTGTCTCACTCTCCCTCTCTTGCTCTCCCTCTCTCACTCAACCAGTCGAGGCAGATGGCCGCCCAACCAGAGCCTGGTTCTGCCCGAGGTTTCTGCCTGTTAAAAGGAAGTTTTTCCTCGCCACTGTCGCCAAGTGCTTGCTCATGGGGGAATTGTTGGTTGTCTGTAGATAAAAGAGCTTGGTCTGTACCAGCTCTATATGGAAAGTGTCCTGAGACAACTTCTGTTGTGATTTGGTGCTGTACAAATAAAATTGAATTGAATTGAATTGAAAAAGTTTGTTGGCAGAGTATCAAGGCAGCATGTTGTGGATTTTAACTGTGATACAGTTTCTGTCAGCCATGTATGATCTAGAAGGTTAAAATGTGCTAGATTAACTGAAGAACAAGAAGGCGCTGTGATAAGTGCTATGATAAATTTTAACTTGTGGAAACAGTTTCAGTGTCAGGGACAGTTCACAGGGAGGTATCTCAACAGAGCTAGAGGATCTGTCTTGACAGGCAGGGAGTAGATCCGTGTGACTTAACAGTTTTGGTCTGGAATAAACGAATGTTGGCAAATGTCGTGTAGTCTGTACTAGCCCTATCTGGTAATAGCCCCCAGTCTACTGGCTGGCAGCCAAAAAGTCTCCAGCTGCATCTAAATCTGTATGTGTTTTCTGAGGCTAAAGTCTCCATATAAAAAAACACATTTCATAATCAAACACTCAATGTTAATTTTTGGGTCTTTTGCGTCTTCTTCTGTACAAACATAGTTTGGTATTATTAAATCCTGAAATTGTTTAATTGTCACAAATATCATTTTCAGCCAAAGCAGGTTTACAGTTTACTGTTTGCAAACTTAATTGTGCAATTATGACGGTCACATACAGTGCTTGTCATTTAGGCTTATACATTTGGCTCGTGCAAAGACTATTTGTTGATTAGATAAGTAAACACTTATCTGACAGTTTACAGAAAAAGCTGAAAAGTCTTCAGTCACTACTTTAAATAACTGTTAACATACAGCCACTGTCACCATACATAGTATCATACTCATACCCACTGAACCTGGGAGGAATCTTTACTGCATATGCATGATGAAAATATGACTTTATGAAACCATCCACAGTTCAAATAAACTAAAGCAAAATGCAGAAAAAAATATTCCATGCATTTGTTGTTTCCAGGCTGGATTATTGCAATTCCTTACTATCAGGCTGCCCAAATTCGTTGCTAAGTACTGTCCAGCTGATCTAGAATGCTGCAGCATGTGTTCTGACAAAAACAACAAAAAGATATCAGATTTCTCCAATATTAGCCACGCTGCACTGGCTCCCTGTAGAATCCAGAATAGAATTCAAAATTCTTCTCCTTACTTACAAATCCATCTTATTTTAAAGAGCTCATAGTACCTTATTACCCCACTAGAACACTGTGTTCCCAGAATGCAGGCTTATTTATGGTTCCTAAAGTCTCCAAAGGCAGAAAAAGAGCCACAGCCATTAGCTATCAAGCTCCTCTCCTGTGGAAGCATCTTCCAGTCTTTGTCTGGGGGGCAGACGCTGTCTCTACATTTAAGAGTAGGCTTAAAACCTTCCTTCTTGATAAAGCTAATAGTTAGCTGATGCCAGCAGTGCCCAGCGTCTTGGAGGTCCGCTTGCCCAGTGCCCTGTCACCAGTCTCCAGTCCAGCTGCTATATCACCAATCTCCAGCTCGCTGCCCTCTCGCTGGTCACAAGTTATGCTGCCCTCTTACCAGCCTCCAGCTCAGATATCCTGCTGTTAGTCTTTGGTCCTGATCTTCAACCATGACACTAGCTTCTATGAGGGTCCTGGCAATGCAGCCGGCCTGCATCCAGACCTCTAGAGGGGTTCTGCCTTCGCTGCTGCCCTTCTGCTCAGCTATTATGAATTTGGGTTTGGCTTTTAGTTATTTCCTGTTTTATTATGTCGTGTCTCCTCATGTATCATACTTTTGCTGTATTGGTGTCTTTATGCAATTTGCCGCCTTTGCATCTATTACTTAGTGTTACCTGTCACTTATTAGCCTTCTGTCTCTTGTGTATTTCAGTCTGTGTTTTCTCTGTTTGTAACTTTCTTTGTAACTTGTGTGCTAAGTGTTCCAACCCTTTCCTGTGTTTTTGGATCATTGCCTTGTCTTCTTGGACTTTGCCTATTTTGGTATTTTGATTCTCGCCTATACAAAAGATTTGTTTGCTTGTTTGTACTGTTAACTTTGGATTTGACCTTAGCCTGCCTCACCATCTCGTAAGTCTTTGTTTTGTTTTGTTTTCTTTTTCCTTTTTTTTTGTAATAAATCATTTAAACTGCACAAACTCTGCCTTTGTAGTGTGCATTTAGGTCCAGGCCCTGATATTACTTGTTTCCCCATCTGCACACGTTTACAGTCCGGTGTTTTCTGCCTTGGAGTCATGATGCCTAGGCAGGATGTTAGGCACAGCCATGTTCCTACTCGGGATGGAGTCTGCGATGTTGTTCAACTTCATGAGACCGATTAAAAGCCCCCTGGCAAGACGTTCTTTTCATATTTGTGCTTTTTTTGTACTTTAGTGAGTATGTGACAGGAGTAGGGTACAGATTTGAGTGTGCCTCCATGATCCTGCAGCAGTACTCGACTTAGTCCATAACTGAATGTATCAGCACCTACCACAATGGGTAGTTTTGGGTCAAAATACTGCATCACAGGTGCAGAGGGTATCAATATTTTTACCTTCTCAAAGACTTCTTCATGCTGCAAGTCCCCCATTGATGTCACACAAATTTTTAACAGCTCATTAAGAGGATGACGTGAGATATATATCTACTGATATAGTTCATCATACCATCATTTTTTAAATCCCAGAAACATTTTTGGGTGTTTCCAGGGCAGTGATGTTTAACACCATCTGTGGGCACAGATCAATTCCATTCTGATAATGCCAGGCTGATAAAACAGCCCAAAAAGTGAAGACTCTCTGATCTTACATCCTCTTCAACTTGTAGTAGAAATGGAGTAGGTATGCAACTTTTCTGATGGGCTGACTCAAACCCAGATGAACTCCAACTGATCTACTTAGGAAATTTTCCCATGTAAACTTTGCAACTATAATCCTGAGGCAACAGTTTAAAGTCTTTTTTCCTTTTGGTACTTGACCTTGGTCAGGAACTATCCCTTATGGCCCACCTTTGCGACTGGAGATGGCTTTAGTGGCCTCGTTTAATATTATTGTGTATGCACAAGATTGATCTGACAGTTAACTGCAGTCCTGCACAAGACCTTGATGGCTCTGTATCAGTGATCTACTGATGCCCTTTTCTCAGTGGCAGTTTCACTTATTGAGCCAAGGAATAAACTGTCCACTTCCTCGGTCACTTCAACAATAGTCTGGTTCTGTATTTGATAATACAATGACCAATTTTGTAATTTTGTGGTATTTATTGTATTGTTTATCCTTTGCTAAGCATTTTTCTCTCTTATGTCTGTGGCCACATCTGACACAATTCCTCCTCTCATTTTCATTAAGTCCTACTATGGCTGATGTGATTTTATTTTCCCACTGGTTTTTGGAAGGCTTTGTTTTTACCTTATCAGCATGTCCTGTTACACCAGCCTCGCTGTTCATAACAAGTTAGGTCACTCGTCATCCATTGTTTCAGTGAAAAATATCTGTCTTTAATTCCAAGCTTGTCTCATATTTATCAGGTGTTATATATTGTTTGACAGTCTCACCCACCCTCCTCTTGGGTTTGTGATTGTAAACACAGCCTCTTGAAAAGTATGTTCAGTTTCAGCACAAATTGCTTGTCAAACACTGCCGACACATGGTCGTAATTAGTATCCTCCTTGTGCCCCAAATGAATGATTTATAACATGTTCCACCTCTGGGTCTATAGAGTAAATCAATGTGTTCACCTTGACTTTGGCTGGCTCTTTATTGCATTGAAAACTTCACCATTCTGGGTTATAGACAAACTTGTTCATATAAAATTTATTCAGGAGTCCTTAATAACAGACTTAATATTTTTTTGGACTCTTGTGGAGGGTTGGTAGATGAGCAGAACGGTTTCAGGAAAAATAGATCCTGCATTGATCATATTTATGTGTTATCTTCTGTGGTGAGAGCTCATTTGGAGAAGGGCAAAAGTACTTTTGCTTGCTTTGTTGATTTTAAAAAGGCGTTTGATTGTGTTAACCGAGAACTTCTGCTGTTTAAATTACTTTTATCTGGTATCAATGGAAAATTTTATAATGCGATAAAAGCCCTTTACAGAGATCCCATTGCTTGTGTACAAATAAATAATCTAAGAACAGACTGTCTCCCAACGCCTTTCGGGGTGAAGCAGGGAGACTTACTCTCCCCTTCTCTATTCACTCTTTATATAAACGATCTAGCTCAGGAAATCATGGTGTTAATCATGGTGTTCCCATAGAGGATATGAATTTAAGTATTCTGCTTTATGCAGATGACATTGTTTTGATTGCTGAAAATGAAGTTAGTCTGCAAAATATGTTGGATATCATGAGCTCTTGGTGCAGTAAATGGCGTCTCACCATTAATAGCGAAAAAACACAAGTTGTTCATTTCAGGAAAAAAAGCGATTCACAGAGTAATTATTAGTGCTGTCAGGCGATTAAAAAATTAATCTAATTAATTACAGGATTTGTAATTAATTGATCTAATTAATCGCATTTTAATCTCATATCTGCTAAAGGTCCCCAAATAAAGAATTTGAATTCTAGGACATTACAATTCACTGACATTCACATTACAGCTGGTGAATTCTTTTCATCACTGTTCTCGACGGTAGCTGCAAATTAGAGTCACATGACGCTATCTGAAACGCCTCTTTTAGGCCCTCGTCTTCCACGATTGAAATTGGCCTGCAATCAGCAGCAACCCACTTTGCGATTGAGTTTGTCAGTTTTTCTGTCGTGGCTTTGCTCATTCGTTTTCCTAACTCAGCAAGTGTAGGTTGGCGGAGTGAGCTCACGGTGCTACCGTGAGGCAGCTAGCGGCACTAGCGGCACTAGCAGCAACTACATGTTTAGCGTTTAAATGATAATTCAGGCTGGAGCTGCTACGGTGACAGGAAAATTCTTTTTTACACAAGGTACAAATCACTGCGTTCTTGTTAATAGTCCCGTCTTTGTTCTTTTTATAAATAAACTTGCCGTTCAAAGGTCCAAGTAGGCTTGCCCCGCTCTCCGGTGTCGCATCCACGTCTGTTGTCACCCTGCTTTTGACCAGTGGCGCAGGTAATATGCGACCTGCCACTGCAGCCTACGGGTCACTCAAAGGGCCAAATTTAAAATGCTTGCGCATTGACTTGCCACTCATGATTAATTGCGTTAATTTTTATAGCGTGTTAATTTGCAGCGTAATTAATTAATCTAATTAACGCGTTAAACTGACAGCCCTAGTAATTATACATTTCAGTTTGGCTCGGTGCCTTTGAAGTTCACTTGTTATTATAAATATCTTGGTTTTGTTCCATCCATCATTTGTCTTCCACTTATCCGGGGCCGGGTTGCGGGGGGAGCAGTCTGAGCAGGGACGCCCAGACTTCCCTCTCCCCGGACACTTCCTCCAGCTCTTCCGGGGGGATCCCGAGGCGTTCCCAGGCCAGCCGAGTGACATAGTCACCCCAGCATGTCCTGGGTCTTCCCCGGGGCCTCCTCCCGGTGGGACATGCCTGGAACACCTCCCTAGGGAGGCGTCCAGGGGGCATCCGATAGAGATGCCCGAGCCACCTCAGCTGATTCCTCTCGATGCGGAGGAGCAGCGACTCTACTCTGAGCTCCTCCCGGGTGACAGAGCTCCTCACCCTATCTCTAAGGGAGCGCCCCGCCACCCTGCGGAGGAAACTCATTTCAGCCGCTTGTATCCGGGACCTCGTTCTTTCGGTCATGACCCAAAGTTCATGACCATAGGTGAGGGTAGGAACGTAGATTGACCGGTAAATCGAGAGCTTCGCTTTTGGACTCAGCTCCTTCTTTACCACAACAGACCGATACAGCGACCGCATTACTGCAGCCGCTGCACCGATCCGCCTGTCAATCTCACGTTCCATCCTTCCTTCACTCGTGAACAGGATCCCAAGATACTTAAACTCCTCCACTTGAGGCAGGAACTCTCCCCCAACCTGAAGGGAGCAATCTTGGTTTTGTTTTTGATGAAAATATGAAATTTACTGAGAGGAGGAAAATACTAGCAGAGTCTGCTGAAAGAGCGTTAGGCTCTGTGCTTAGTAAAATGAAATCATGTACGGATCTGGGTTTTTCTACATTTACACAACTTTATAAATCTTTGGTTGACTCAGTCTTGTTTTATGCTGCGGGGATTTGGGGCTTTGAAGAGGCTTCTGATTGTAACTCTGTTCAGAGGTGTTTTCTTGGTGTGCATAAATATGCAGCAAAGTTAGCTGCTGAAGGGGATGCAGGATGGGATCCATGTATTTTAAAGCAAAGATGTGAAATGGTGCGATTGTGGAACTGTCTTGTCAGTCTGCCAGAGGAAAGGCTAACTAGGAAAATTTTTAATTGGGACAGAGCAAACCATCACCCCTGGTTTAGAGAGGTCTCAATAATATTGTCTGCTTCTGACATACATATAATGCTTCGAAATAACTTGCAATGTAATATAAATTCTGTCAGACAAAGATTGTTTACGAAATACGAAGATCAATGGAAACAAGATATATGGAAGAAGCCAAAGCTTAGAAATTATGTTCAGTTTAAAAATGATTATGTTACAGAACCTTATATTTTGTTTAACTTAAAGAGAAGGCAGAGGTCCCTCTGTGCTCAGTTAAGAACTAGTACCTTGCCTCTGGCAGTAGAAGTGGGTCAATTTAAAGGTACACCTGAACATTTACGTTTGTGTGAATTTTGTGATCTCCAGGTTGCGGAAGATGAATTTAATTTTGTTTTTACTGTCCTTTATACTGTGATTTAAGGAATTCTCTCTTTGAATGGATTCAGTTAAAACATCCTGATTTATTTTGGCAAGATGAAGCTGAAATTCTGTGCTGGTTGTTTGAAAACAACGTTTTTGCTTTGGCAAAATTTGTGGAGAAGGCCTGGTATCTACGGCAAAGTATTTTGTATCCCATATGACAACCTATTCTTTTTTGTATGTATTCATATTTTCATAGGTTCTATCATGTTATGCTTTGTTCTGTATTTTGCCATGTGGCTATTATACATAACTTGATAAAGTGTCTAATAAGCCCATGAGGGCTGGGCACCAATCATGGTGTTTGACACTTAAATAAACAATCAATCAATCAATGTTCAAATAAACGTACCATGTCTGCTTCAATTCTAACATCATGCAGTGTTTTTAAATTCCTCTTGAACAGAAGAAAGAGGAGAAGGTGGTAACCCTAACCCTGTACATCTGGCCGTTACCTTTATTCAAATGTTGTTAAACTGTCTAAGTAACAGAACTTACAGGGTCATGCAACTGTCACCATTAAAACAGGTTTACACAACAGTATTTATTCTTTCATCCTGGTTTTATATTCTCGCCCATTCCTCCCTCTTCCTCACTTTCACTATGCACAAATAAGTTCACTACAGACCAATTTCATACCCATAACTTTCTATTCAATTGCTGTCCCACAGTGCCTTATGTTTCATTAACAAGATCGTTCCAGATTTGGAACATCCGAAATTGAGTTATCCATCAATCCCATTTCAAACTGACAAGGAAAGTCAAGTCCTATAGAGAATTTAAGTTTTGACTTAGAGTCCTCTTATATTTTGCCTCTCAACTTAACAGGCCTTTAAGGAAAAACTAAAGGCTCATGCTGTCTCCATTGTCTGTCCATGCCAGATGCATTAAAATTCGGAAAGGCAGTGCAAATGAAAGCAATCATCCTCTGACAAGCTCAGAATCAGAATCAGAAATCATAATCAGAAAAAGCTTTATTGCCAAGTGTGATTTTACACATACCAGGAATTTGCTTTGGTGAGGTTGATGCATGACACATCTATTAAAAAGAGTCTATTAAAAAAGTAAAAAATATAACAATGTAAATATATATATACACAAGTCTGTTTTTTCAGGAACACAGTCTGTTTTTTTGGGTTTTTCTTTTTCAGAAAGAAGTCCAAGCAGGGCGTTAATGTAACGCATAGGGTTATGGCAATGTCAATGTCACAAGTAGAGGCAGAGGTGGAGAGTGAAGCATGTCGGGGGGGTTCCGGGCCTTGTTGATAAAGGCTGACAGCAGACGGGAAAAGAACTGTTCTTGTGATCATGAGGTTTTGGTCCTGGTAGACCGCAGCCTCCTGCCAGAGGGGAGTGTCTCGAAGAGTTTGTGTCCGGGGTGGGAGGGATCGGCCACAATCTTTCCTGCACGCCTCAGGGTCCTGGAGTTGTACAGGTCCTGAAGAGACGAGACATTGCAGTCGATCACCTTCTCTGCAGTCCTAATGACGTGCTGCAGTCTGCCCTTGTCCTCGGCGGTGGCAGCAGCGTACCAGATGGTGATGGAGGAGGTGAGGATGGACTCGATGGCTGTGTAGAAGTGCACCATCATTGTCTTTGGCAGATTGAATTTCTTCAGCTGCCGTAGGAAGCACATCCTCTGCTGTGCTTTCTTGATGAGGGAGTTGATGTTCGGCTCCCACTTGAGGTCCTGGGAGATGATAGTTCTCAGGAAGCGGAAAGACTCCACACTGTCAAGAGTGGAGTCACAGAGGGTGATGGCGGCAGGTGAGGCTGAGTTTTTCCTGTAGTCCACAACCATCTCCACTGTCTTTAGTGTGTTGAGCTCCAGGTTGTTCTGGTCACACCAGGTCACCAGATGGTCAACCTCCCACCTGTAGGCGGACTCGTTGCCATCAGAGATGAGTCCAATGAGAGTGGTGTCGTCCGCAAACTTCAGGAGCTCGACGGACTGGTGACTGGAGGTGCAGCTGTTTGTATGCAAGGAGAAGAGCAGAGGAGAGAGTATGCAGCCCTGAGGGGATCCGGTGCTGATGATCTTTGCGTCAGAGACGTGTTTCCCCAGCTTTACGTACTGTTTCCTGTCAGACAGGAAGTCTGAAGACTTGAAGCAGGCTGGCACGTGACATGTCTCCAGTGAGGTGTTAAAAATGTCTGTGAACACTGGAGACAGCTGATCAACGCAATGCTTCAAGGCGGATGGGGAGACAGAATCCGGTCCAGCTGCTTTCCGGGGGTTCTGTCTCCTGAAGAGTTTGTTGACGTCTCTCTCATGGATGAAAAGAGTCATCACCAAGGTGGGTGGGGAGGGGGAGGGGGGACCTTTAAGGTGGGCATTGGTGGAGGAGACTGGAGCTGGAGCTGTTGGGAAGTCTCGTGGGGGATGGTTGCTGGACTGTCCCTTTGTCTTTCAAAGTGGCAGTAGAGCTCATTCATGTCATTAGCTAGGTGTTGGTTTTTGATGGAGTGGGGGGCTTTAGGCTTGTAGTTGGTGATCTGCCTGAGCCCTTTCCAGACAGATGCAAAGTCGTTAGCTGAGAACTGGTGTTGGAGCTTCTCAGAGTACAGTCGTTTAGCCTCTTTCACCGTCTTGCTAAACTTGTACTTCGCCTCTTTGAATCTGTCTTAGTCCCCACTCCTGAAGGCCTCTTCCTTTGCCAACCTTAGCTGTCTGCGTTTGGCTGTGAACCAGGGTTTGTCATTGTTGTAACTCACCCTGGTGCGTGATGATGTAGGACGTCACAGCTCACTCATCCAGACTGTTGGTAGCAGTCCTGAACACATCCTAGTTTGTAGAGTCCAAATATGCCTGGAGATCCTCCACAGCCTCATTTGCCCACTTCCTTGATGTCCTCACTACAGGTTTGCAGAGCTTTAGTTTCTGCCTGTGAGCAGGAATTAGGTGGATCATGACGTGGTCAGAGTGGCCCAGTGCAGCACGGGGGATGACGTGATAAGCATCCCTGACTGTGGTGTAACAGTAATCCAGAATATTCTCCTCTCTGGTCAGGCATTTAATAAACTGTCTGTATTTAGGGAGCTTGTGAGTGATCTGGTCGGCGAGCACGCGCTGTGCGTCCTGCACGTTGGCCTGTGGCGGGATGTAAACGCCGACCAGAAGGAATGAAGCAAACTCACAGGGTGAAAGGCTTATAGTTAATGGTAAAAGATTCCAGGTCAAGAGAACAGTGCTGCATCTACTATAAATTGTTTTGGGGGAAAGTCTGCTGTTAAGATTCACAGTGCATATCATAATGTAGGCCAGATCGCCACAACAAGACAGATATAAATGAAAAATGTTCACCTATCAAACTTCCAATTTCAAATTATATCCCAAGGTGTTATCTCATGATCATTTTGATGAGGTATGAAGCAGTCAATCTGATTGCTATGATTATGTAAATACTATTGTGACACGTGTGTAATGCTGCATAATGGACCCTGGCATTGCTAGAGGACTACGTGAATGGAAGAATTAACATTATGTGCTTTCTAACCTCCACCTCACCCACAAATACCTTCATTCCATGCCAGAAAAATTCCTTTTCTTCATCATCCTCTTGGTTGTTGCCATGATTCACCATTGATCAGCAGGAATCATTTTTATGCACCAATATTCATTAGGTGTTTTGTATTGACCATGTATGACTGAATGTGGGTATTGTAGAGGATGGGATGCTGCATGTAAAGTGACATATCAGGCTTTTGTGTGCATATATGTATGTATATATTTGTAATTATCATTTCCCTGCTATTTCAGTGACTCCTGTATCAGCCATTTTTCAGGTCAGTTATTTTTGCTAATCTACTTAGTTACAAGTTGGCTATGACCACCAAATTCAATGAGAGCTGTGCCACAGACTGGATGCTGCAGTTCCTGCTGGAGACCAACACATGTCCACAGAGTTCACAATAACCCTTCAAACAGTTGTTGATTTTTGTGGCATGGTTTTACTGTATATTTTAGTCTCTTCGTAGTTCAGAAAAAGAAGAGCACAAAAAAGCACAGTAGTTAATGCCTGAGCAGGAACAGTGACTGCATCGACTAGGTTTTGGCTTTTTAGTCCCCCAGTCTTATTCTGCACTAACAGATACACTCCATCATATGCTAACTCAAAGTATATGCCTGTGCTTGTGTTAGAGAACACTGTTTAAAAGCTTAAAAGCACTAGTTACTGGCCAGCGACTTTCTCAGCTGTCCCATAATGATCCCATTGCCTTGTCATATCTTGTAACAGTAGGTTTTCATTGTTAACCAATACTGCCAGATTTGCTAACGATCATGATTGCCAACATGCTGGGACAGTAAATATGTTAAATAAATATGATTAGTTGTATATTTGATGGTTTAATTGGTTATCGTACCTGTTGGGAAGTGTTCATTGATGGACCAGTTATCCACCTGCAGTGTAGCATTGCCACCATTCCTGGTGAAGCGGACAACATGATACTTCCCATCATTCACTGGGGTACTGCTCTCTTCCACACTGATATCCACTGTGCCAATGTTGAAGGTCACTCCAATTTTGCCTTGTTGCTGAAATGAGTAAACATAATTATTTATTATAAACAATGAACTCCTCCTTGAACCGACACCTTATTGTGGTGGAGGACTTTGAGCACCCAAATGATCCTAGAGGCTATGTTGTCCGGGGCTTAATGCCCCTGGTAGGGTCTCCCAAGGCAAACAGGTTCTAGGTGACGGGTCAGACTAAGAGCGGTTCAAAAGCCCCTTATGAAAGAAAAAAAATTGAGGAAGCGTACGTTGCCCGGATTGGCGTCACCGGGCCCCACCCTGGAGCCAGGCCTGGGGATGGGGCTCACAGGCGAGCGCCTGGTGGAACCCAACTCCTTGAGAGAGGCTGGACTCTCTTCTTCTCTGGAGTTGCCCGCCGTGAGAGGCGGCGAGCTGGTGTGGGCTTGCTTATAGCCCCCCAGCTCAGCCGCCATTTGTTGGAGTTCTCCCCACTGAGCGAGAGGGTTGTTTCCCTGGGCCTTCGGGTCGGGGATAGGTCTCTCACTGTTGTTTCGGCCTACGGGCCGAACAGCAGTGCAGAGTACTCGGCCTTCTTGGAGTCCCTGGGAGGGGTACTGGAAAGTGCTCCAACCGGGGACTCTATTGTTCTGCTGGGGGACTTCAATGCTCACGTGGGTAGCGACAGTGATACCTGGAGGGGTGTGATTGGGAGGAACGGCCTCCCTGATCTGAACTCGAGTGGTGTTCTGTTATTGGATTTCTGTGCTAGTCACAGTTTGTCCATAACGAACACCATGTTCAAGCATAAGGGTGTCCATCAGTGCACATGGCACCAGGACACCCTAGGTTGGAGGTCAATGATCGACTTTGTAGTTGTATCATCTTATGTCTTGGACACTCGGGTAAAGAGAGGGGCTGAGCTGTCAACTGATCACCACCTGGTGGTGAGTTGGATTCGCTGGCAGGGAAGGAAGCGGGACAGACTTGGCAGACCCAAACGTACCGTGAGGGTCTGTTGGGAACGTCTGGCAGAACCCGCTGTCAGGGAGATTTTTAACTCCCACCTCAGGGAGAGCTTCGACCAGATTGCGGGGGAGGTTGGAGACATTGAGTCCGAATGGACCATGTTCTCCACTTCCATTGTTGATGCAGCCGTCCATAGCTGTGGCCATAAAGTCGGCGGTGCCTGTCGTGGCAGCAGCCCCTGAACCCGGTGGTGGACACCGGAAGTAAGGGATGCCGTCAAGCTGAAGAAGGAGTCCTATCGGGCCTGGTTGGCTCATGAGACTCCTGAGGCAGCTGACGGTACCAGCAGGCCAAGCGTGCGGCAGCTCACTAAGCAAAAACTCGGGTCTGGGAGGAGTTCAGGGAGGCCATGGAGGAGGACTACCAGTCGGCCTCGAGGAAATTCTGGCAAACCGTTCAGCGCCTCAGGAAGGGGAAGCAGCTTTCTGTCAACACTGTTTACAGTGGAGATGGGGAGCTGTTGACCTCGACTGGGGATATTGTCAGGCGGTGGAAGGAATACTTCGAGGATCTCCTCAATCTCACTGTCATGTCTTCTGTAGAGGAAGCAGAGACTGGGGACTTGGAGGTTGATTCATTCATCACCGGGGCTGAAGTCACTGAGGCAGTTCGCAAGCTCCTCAGTGGCAAAGCGCCGGGGGTGGATGAGATCCATCCTGAGTACCTCAAGTCTCTGGATGTTGTAGGACTGTCTTAGTTGACACATCTCTGCAACATTGCGTGGCAGTCGGGGATGGTGCTTCTGGACTGGCAGACTGGGGTGGTGGTCCCACTTTTTAAAAAGGGGGGCCAGAGGGTGTGTTCCAACTATCAGGGGATCACACTCCTCAGCCTTCCTGGGAAAGTCTATTCCAGGTACTGGAGAGGAGGATCCGGCCGATAGTCGAACTTCGGATTCAGGACGAACAATGTGGTTTTCGTCCTGGCTGTGGAACACTGGACCAGCGCTATACCCTCCACAGGGTGCTTGAGGGTTTATGGGAGTTTGCCCAACCAGTCCACATGTGCTTTGTGGACTTGGAGAAGGCATTCGACCGAGTCCCTCGCGCCGGCAGATTTCGTCTCTGCTTTTTGCGGATGATGTTGTCTTGTTGGCTTCCTCGAGCCAGGACCTTCAGCATGCACTGGGGCGGTTTGCAGCCGAGTGTGAAGCAGCTGGGATGAGTGTCAGCACCTCCAAGTCCGAGGCCATGGTTCTTGGCCATGGAAAAAGGTGGCTTGCTCCCTTCAGGTTGGGGGAGAGTTCCTGCCTCAAGTTTAAGTATCTTGGGATCCTGTTCACGAGTGAGGGAAGGATGGAGCATGAGATTGATAGGCGGATCGGTGCAGTGGCTACAGTAATGCAGTCGCTGTACCGGTCTGTCGTAGTGAAGAAGGAGCTGAGCTGAAAGGCGAAGCTCTCGATTTACCAGTCAATCTACGTTCCTACCCTCACCTATGGTCATGAACTTTGGGTCATGACCGAAAGAACGAGGTCCCGGATACAAGCGGCTGAAATGAGCTTCCTCCGCAGGGTGGCAGGGCGCTCCCTTAGAGATAGGGTGAGGAGCTTTGTCACCTGGGAGGAGCTCAGAGTAGAGTCCTTGCTCCTCCACATCGAGAAAAGTCAGCTGAGGTGGCTCCGGCATCTTTATTGGATGCACCCTGGACGCCTCCCTAGGGAGGTGTTCCAGGCATGTCCCACCGGGAGGAGGCCCCGGGGAAGACCCAGGACAAGCTGGAGTGACTATGTCACTCGGCTGGCCTGGGAATGCCTCGGGATTCCCCGAAAGAGCTGGGGGAAGCGTCCAGGGAGAGGGAAATTTGGGCGTCCCTGCTCAGACTGCTCCCCCGGCGACCCGGCCCCAGATGAAGTGGGAGATGATGGATGGATGGATGGATGGATGGATGGATGGATAAACAATGAAACATTTGTTTGCTTGGATGTTTTTCAATTCTTTGCAACAAGACTGGTAATACATTTGGACAAACTTCTACTTTCACTCTAACCTGTGGGCTACAAATCGTAGACTAATCTGGAAAATGTTCATTCTTACATGTAAATGAAGCATTCTGGGGTACTCTGAGATTAAAAAAAAAGGGGGATGTACATGTACATGTACCAGAAATGTACCAGAAATGTAAACTACGTCACTTTGATGACTGCTGTAGGAACGCTGATATGATACATTTGACACGTACAACACATAATAACATATCTGTGGTTTGCAGAAATACACAATGTTACTCTGGTGAGTGAGCTGCAAGTCCTTCTTGTCACTGCTTTATCATGCTTCCACTTATGGTTACTTGACCACTTCTCTCTGCTACGCTACAGAATGGCTGACAGTGAAACACACTGACTGCCTCATGTGGTATCAAGTAAGCTGAGGCCCATGGCCCAAAACGGGTGCAAAGACAGAGTAGTTAGAAAACAAAATGAAGGAATGCAAAAACGCACACATGCAGAATGTGTGTGAATACTTACTATGTGCAACATGAGGTAGTCACCCAGACCAGGTGCGCTGTCAATCCTCACCAGAATGCCATCTTTCAGGGAAGTGCTGAAGCCGACGGTCAGTCTGTCTGTTCTAGTACTGGGTCTCTCATTGGCTGGCCACTTGAAAGTAATGAGGCCCCCTCCTTTGCCAAAGATGTACGTCGTCCCAGCTGAACAGAGCAGAAGGAGGAAATATAAATTATAAGCCCGTCTCTAAACTACAACAACAGCCACATCCTAACTCTACATTTATACTGAGTGGACAGGACAGTACTGCAAGTCAAGTTGATGATGTCATGTACTGGTAAGGTTGTCATCACATACACCAGGGGTGGTGACTCTCTGGTTACTGGGCTGTATATGGCTCACGAGGAAGGCAAGTCAACATCAAAATGAGTTTGTTTGTATTTCCCAATAGAAGCACAATATCCCAGGAATCCCGGGAACTGTGGTTGTTTTTACAGTCAAAATGCATTGGATAAATTTCAAGCAACACTTGATGCAACAAAGAGAAATATGCATTAGGCTATGAGTTCCCTACCTGACCACTTAATTGTATTATTTGGGACCACCAGACTCCATTTACAGAAACAATAACTTTATCAAAAATACACTTCATTTAAACTTGACAGAAACAAAATCAAAGTTGCCTCTCTACTGTTTCAACAACCACCACCAACTTTGGTGTGGTCGAAAAGCCCTTATTTCACAGTTACATGTGAAAATATCTGGGGAGAAGCAAAATGGCTCGTGGACATCAGAGAAGCTTTGGGGTAAGTGTAATGAAATCATAGATCACTCAAAGTTAAAAAGCAATAATTTCAAATAGCTTATCACTCAGATTTCAGATGGATCCTTTGGGAGATTTTGACCATCTGTCTTTTTGTTGCACATTTTATCATACTGTTAAGTGTTTATTAATCACAATGAGCTTTCCAGTGTGTTCTACCAGCGCATGCATATACACAGATGTTTCATATATTTTTAGAAAGTTTTAGGCCTATATGTTTTCTGAATATATTTCAATGTTATACATGTTTTCAAGAAAGAGACAAAACTGCAGACATTGTCAAATTTTTTGCTGAGTGAGCTAATAGCAAAGAAGCTGAAGCTTCATTCCAAAGGGGAATCTTGTTGCTGCTGTGCAGCTGCTAGCACAAGTAAAATTGTCCCAAATTGTCAATTTAAGAAAAGATAAAATCAGATTTTATTGATCCCACACTGGGGAAATTAAATTTTTACAACATCAAGAATAAAAAGGAATACAAAAAATGTACAATAAAGGATAAGATAAGAATTAATGATCCCACACGGTGGAAATTAAGTCGCTACAGCCAGCCAGTTTACAAAAGGCAAACAGTGGCATAAAACAGTCAAGATAAAAAGACCTGTGCACAACTATGTAGATGTACATTATGTTCAGATTCTAAAAATACTAAATGCAATATATATTTATATATTAGCGCTGTCAAAAATATCGTGTTATTAACAAATCAATTTTAACTGCGTCTTTTTTTTTTTATTGCGAGATTAACATTCTTTGTGACCTAGTGAACTTATAGTTTTTTAGAAGCTGTGTATCAGACTCACAGAAGTATGGACTCACAAAAGCAGACGACAGACTGATACAGTTTAAAAGGTTTAATGCAGGCAAAAGTCGGTACACGGGCAGGCAATCCAATAAGGCAGAGGTATCCAAAACAGCAGGCTGGAACTCTCACACGAAGGCAAAGAATCTGGCACAGGAGGACGGGAAGACACAGACTAAATAAACTAGGAGGGAGGTAGCACAGGTGAAGCACATTAGGGCGGAGCGGACAATCACAACAGCAGGAAAAAGAACAAAGGGAGGAAGCAAATGTAGAGACAACACATGGGGGAAAAAGAGACTATCAAAATAAAACAGGAAACAAAAGAAAACAGAGACATGACAGATCCCGACATTGTGGCCACTGCTAGTAACGTTACAAAAATTACAAGATCCGGTTGTAAACCGGAAACAAAACAATAGGCAAACCCCACGCACGTGTTTGGTCTTGTCCGCTCGCTAGCTGTAAAAGAGTAGGCTACCGGTTTGTGTAGATGTCAAGTGCGAAACGCCGAGTTGGATGCAAACAAGATTCTGAATGGAAAGTTTAGTTTCAAAAAGTTGCCAGATGGGTTGACTGACAAGACCAAAGTTATCTGTGTGTATTGTCGGTGTGAACTGAATTATCAACATAGCACATCCAGTCTGAAATACCGCTTGATGGCCAAACACATGGCTAATGCGAATTCTCCGCCGCCTCCTTGTCAAAACCAGGCGACAATGGATGGCTTTCGATGGAGGCATAATATGCTATTATGTTCAAAGGAAACTTAAGAAAGGAAAGTTTAAGCCATGGTTTAACTGCACTATAGCCTGAGTCCTAGTTTACATTGATGTGCACTGTGTAACTTTATCTTGTATCAGCCTGTTTTGATCCCTTAGAAAGGGTTGTTAAAGGGGTTTTTTTGTAACCAAGTATTTATTTTTTTGTCATCTGTTTATTGGCAGTGTTAAATAGTGTGAGATTTGATTCATTCAAATGTGAATGACTGCTCAAAGTGAGAATGTTAGTGTGAAATTTAACACTACACGTTGTTTTTCAATTAAAAAACATTTGCACAAAGCAAGCCTCTTTTCTATGTTGATAACAGTATTAAAATGATAATTCAAGGGACATTCAAGGAACATTTAAATATTTTAATGGATTGGCAGCACTAATATTAGTGCTACCAATCCATTAAAATATTTAATCGCGATTAATCTCATGAATGTCATAGTTAACTCGCGATTAATCGCAAATTAATTGCACATTTTTATCTATTCTAAATGTCCCATTAATTATCATTTTAATATTCTTATCAACATGGAAAAGTGGATCGGCTTGATTTGTGCAAATGTTTTTTTATTGAAAACAATGTGTAGTGTTATATTTCACACTAACATTCTCACTTTGAGCAGTCATTCACATTTGAAGCAAAATCTCACACAATTTAACACTGTCAATAAACAAATGACAAAAAAAAATAAATAAATTCTTGGTTACAAAAAAGCCCTGTCAACAACCCTTTTTAAGGGATCAAAACAGGGTGATACAAAATAAAGTTACAAAGTGCACATCATTGTAAACTAGGACTCAGGCTATAGTGCAGTTAAACCATGGCTTAAACTTTCCTTTCTTAAGTTTCCTTTTAACATACAGTACAAGCAGTCAGACTATAATGCTCTTCTATTTATTCACCAGAGGCTTATCAACCCAGCCTCTTATTTTTCTCCAGAAAGAATGAACATTATTTGGTTATGGCTGCAGTAAGCCTGTTCTTAGTTGCGGTATCCATATGCCTCTGTCGAAAGCCATCCATTGTCGCCTGGTTTTGGCAAGGAGGCGGCGGAGAATTTGTATTCGCCGTGTGTTTGGCCATCAAGTGGTATTTTAGACTGGATGTGCCATGGTGATAATTTAGTTCACACCGACAGTACACACAGATAACTTTGGTCTTGTCAGTCGACCCATCTGGCAACTTCTTGAAACTAAACTTTCCATTCAGAATCTTGTTCGCATCCATTTCAGCATTTTGCGCTTGACATCCACACAAACCGGTAGCCTACTCTTTTACAACTAGCGAGCAGACAAGACCAAACACGTGCGTGGGGCGTGCCCATTGTTTTGTTTCCGGTTTACAATCGGATCCTGTGGTTTTTGTAACGTTACTAGCAGTGGCCACAGCTTCTAAAAAACTACAAGTTCACTAGGTCACAAAGAGCGTTAATCGCGCAATAAAAAAATGACACAGTTAAAATTGATTTGCGTTAATGCGTTAACACGATATTTTTGACAGCACTAATATCTAATGTATATGTGTGTGTGTGTGTGTGTGTGTGTGTGTGTGTGTGTGTGTGTGTATACTTATTTAATTCATTATATACTTATCTGATTTATTCAAGAGTCTGATATGCACATGCATATTAAAATATTTTGTGTGCCGGATTTGCAGTAATCATGTGAATGCAGAATCTGTAGGCAAGCAACAAGATTTTGGTATCACAAGCAATGTGGTTTCCACTTGTAGTCAGAATACTATTGATCAGTCATGTTTTACTGAGCTTTGTTTGCATGCAGGTAAACATTCCGTGTTTATGCAAAGAGGATTGCATTGACCGAAATGTCATCATGGAACCCATCAGCTATCATCCAACAACAACAACAACAATTTAGCTTTTATTTATTTTTGTAAATTCATCTGCATTCATTTGCAGATGTCTGTTTATAGAGATTAGCCAAAAAGTCAAGTTGCTAACTGGACTGTCCAATTGTCCCACATGTCCAGACTTTCCCAGATGTCCATTATCCATTATCTTGATATCACTGGCTACACAGAAATCCCTGAATCATTGTCAGACGATAGCTGATAGCAAGATGCATTTGCAACTATTTTGCAAATGTTTTGCTCTTAATTTAAAAGCTCTCCACCAATAATGTTCTGACAGTAGGAACAGCCTCTACAATAACTGGCGGAGCCATATATGAATACTGTAATGTCAATGTTATGTAATATAGTTTTTTTTTTTGTTTAGAAGTGATGAGGGTTCAGATGGAAACAATGTGCGATTGTGTGTGTGTGTGTGTGTGTGTGTGTGTGTGTGTGTGTGTGTGTAATCAGTTCTCTCCACTCAGTGACACACCCATTGAAAAACCGATTCTCATTATTGGCAGCTCACTGGCAACCACAGTCAAATGTATTCAAATTTTAACCTGCTGGCTGAGGATGAGCATAAATACAGACGGACTGTTCACGTCAGTGGTAATGACAACCGATTACGCCAATGGGAGATCACAAAATGTATTTTTAAGTCTGTGTGTAAATATGCAATGACAATGTTGGACTCGGCCCCCGCCAAATCTAATCAATAATGACATGTTTGATTGCATGTCATCATTCAACCGCTGGCTGTCAGGGTGGCTGGCAAATTATGTGGGCTTTGTAGATAATTGACAGACTGAAGACCTGTTGTGATTACGAGAGACAGCATCCATCCCACATAGGACAGAGCAGCTCTGATTTGTAGAAATGCAAAAAAAAAAAAAAAAAAAAAAAAAAAAAATCCAGGAAAACCCAGAGTTGAGACCAGGAAGAAGAGCTGCAGCTGCAACTGAACTGAGAGGATTGTAGCTTGAAGCTAAGCTTTCCTGGTCAACCTTTGGACAGTTTTTGGTTGAGTGCTGGAGTTCCCCATTCCTGCAAACAGAGCTATTTTGACATTGTTCCCATTGTCCACAACATTTCTATGTGAGCTTTTCATGCTTTTCAAGCATGGCTGCTATAAAAACTAAAAACAGAGAGAGACTGAGAGCTGTTGAGCAAGAGCTTCGTGTGTGCCTTTGTTCAATTCCTGTCAGGATATCAGCTTTGTGTTCATCTAAGCAGGCTCTGGTTTCACACTGAGAAAGTATGATAGTACTGTAACTAAATTTAAGGAAGAGATTTCATTAGCATTTACTTCACTGTCATGTCTTAATATAATTGAGCATTCCTATGCTAATTTTAGTCCCTCCCAAACTGCTCATCTGGTTGATAGTGCTGCAGGCTCATTGCGTATGACATTTGACTCTGCTGACCCTCTAAAAAAGACGGTGATAAAACAAGGAGGTTGGCTCCATGTTATACCCCCCAAACCTACAAATCAACATCTCGAAAACCTGAAGGCAACATGACAGAATTTAATTTAGCCTGACAAGATCTTGAATCATACAGGAAGGCCCTCTACAATGCCAGGACAGTCTATTACTCATTATAGAGGAAAATAAGAACAACCCCAGGTTCCTTTCAGTGCAAATATGCAAGAAGATCACCACCTGACCAGTGGTGACGGAAGAGATTGGGTCCCCGTGTGCCAGTCGGATGGCAGCGCACCGCTCCTGGTCTGCTGTGGAGGAAGGCGACCAGGATGGGTTAAAGGCGCAGGACAAATTTCACCAATTTGCATGCCATGTGATTTGCATGTATGTAGTTGTGTGACTAATAAAGGGGATTGTCCCTCCGATTCTTCTTCTTCTTCTTCTAAATGAACTTCTTTAATGATAATACTCTAATAATTCGTCAAAATTCATCACGTCCTGCCCCCAACTGGTACCGATTTATCTTCAAACACAGGAACCTTAGAAACATCTGTTAAACCTGATATACTGCAATTTGAAATTAAAGGAATCAAACTAATCTAGTTTAAATACTACTTATCAGACCAATTTCCGTTTGTACAAGCAGAACAGGAGTCAGAGCATTTAGCTATCAAGCTCCTCTCCTCTGGAACCATCTTCCAGTCTTTGTCCGGGAGGCAGACACTGTCTCTACATTTAAGAGTAGGCTTAAAACTTTCCTTTTTGATAAAGCTTATAGTTAGGGCTGGCTCAGGCTTGTCCTGGACCAGCCCCTAGTTATGCTGCTATAGGATTAGACTGTTGGGGGACATCCAAAGATACACCGAGCTCCTCCGTCCTTCTGTCCCTCTCCATCCGCACGCTCTCATGTCCTACCACGGCGTGTTACTAACTTAGCTCCTTCCCCGGAGTCTCTGTGCTTTGTCGTCTTGCAGGTTCCCATGGACAGTGGCTGAATCTGGATTGTGGATTTTAGCTGCGTCTCCTGCCTTGGCCCTGCCTGACATCCACTGCAACTGCTACTGCTGTTATTACATCCACTGTCACTGTTACTGTGACTGCATGTCTGTCTCTCTGTCTCTGTCTCTGTCTCTCTCTCTCTCTCTCTCTCTCTCTCTCTCTCTGACTGCTTTTCTTTCTGTCTGTCTGTCTGTCTGTCTGTCTGTCTGTCTGTCTGTCTGTCTGTCTGTCTGTCTCACTCTCTCTCTCTTGCTCTTCCTCTCTCACCCAACCGGTCGAGGCAGATGGCCGCCCACCCAGAGTCTGGTTCTGCTCGAGGTTTCTGCCTGTTAAAAGGAAGTTTTTTCTCGCCACTGTCGCCAAGTGCTTGCTCATGGGGGAATTGTTGGTTTCTTTGTAGATAAAAGAGCTTGGTCTGTACCAGCTCTATATGGAAAGTGTCCTGAGACAACTTCTGTTGTGATTTGGCGCTATACAAATAAAATTGAATTGAATTGAATTGAATTGAATTGAATTGAATTGAATTGAATTGAATTGAATTGAATTGAATTGAATTGAATTGTACATGTTAATGAAGACTCTTCCATGCCAGCCAAAGTTAGTCGCGGAGTTCCACAAGGTTCTGTGCTTAGATCGATACTATTCACTCCATATATGCTCCGTTTAGAAACCAATGAAACCAATTGGTTAACTAAACTTCAAGACCTCAATGACCTGCAACTTTATGCTACTAAGTTTGGAAAGGAATCTGGAATCTGGCACCACCATGAGGAATCTGGCAGCTAGCTTTGATCAGGATATGTCCTTTAACTCCCACATACAAAACTTTCAAGGATTGCCTTTTTTCACCTACATAAGATTGCAAAAATCACGAACATCTTGTCTCAAAAAGATGCAGGAAAAACTAGTCCATGCATTTGTTAGTTCCCTCCTGGACTATTGCAATTCCTTATTATGACTTCCTTACCATCACTTCACTCCTTACTATTGATCATGATTCAATACATGGCTGAAGACTCTCTGCCTAATCAAGATTGCTGTAGCATATATTCCAACAAAAAGCAGGGAAATAAATCATATTTCTCCCATACGAGCCTCCTTGCATTCACTCCCTGTAAAATTGAGAATACAGTTTAAAATCTTTCTCCTTACCTACAAACCCAGGATGGTCAAGCACCATCTTAAAGAGCTCATAGTACCCTATTACTCCACTAAAACAGTTCTTACTGTAGATTGCAGGCTTTCTTGTTATGGAAGGCAGACACCCTCTCTATGTGTAAAAGTAGGCTTAAAACTTTCTTCTTTGATAAAGCTTACAGTTAGCGCTGGCTCAGGTTTGCCTTGCACCAGCCCTTAGTTATGCTGCTATAGTCTTGGAGTGCAGAGGGACTTCCCATTAGCTCCTTTCCCTCTGCATCTGTACGCATTCAAGCCCCATAAATGCATATCACAAACTTAGTTTCTTCCCGAGAGTCTTTGTGTTCCCATGGATCATGGCTGTGCCTGGATTGTGGATCATGGTTACGCCTCCTGTCCTGGCCCTGTTTTACACCCACTACAACTGTTATTATTATTGTTGTTGTTGTTGTTGATGTTATGTTCATATATTTATCTCTATTTGTCACTGTTTAGAGAGACTCCAGTCTACAGTGTAATGCATACACTTCACTGATAAACCAGATAACTGTAGAGTGACATCAGGCTTCATGATGAAAGAAAGGCACTTCGATATATACATATACTACTTATATATACTTACAGTATAAAATACTACTTTATATTATCTTATTATTAGTATTACATCTATTATTATACTATACTTGTTACTGTAATTATTATTGTCATTGCTCTCTCCTTCTCTTGCTCTGTATGTGTTATAATATGTGATTATGAGTTTGTTTTGTTGTTCGGCTAGTTACTCTGTGTGTGTTTTTTCTCTGTCCCTCTGTTTCTGCAGTGGAGGTGTGGCCTGGCGGTGCTGCGCACCTGAGGCTGACTCCACTAATTTCCCCTGCACTTAAGCAGCGTGGCGGCTTCACCTCGCTGCCAGATTGTCCAAGCATCTCGCCTTGACTTTCCAGCCATTTAGTCCTTTGTGCTGCTAGCGTCTATAGAATTCTAGCTCATTTCCTAGTCGCCTGTGTGCGGATCTCATTTTGGTTTCTTAGTGTTTGTTTTCTTAGTCTAGCTTCCTCAGTTTGTGTTCTACTGTAGTTAGTCTGTCTTTTGAGATTGTCTGTTTTCCGACCTGCTTGCCATAGAGTAGTAGATAATTTTGTTTAGGGCTGAATTTGTGTTTTCTTATCCTTTGTTTTTTTTTGTTGTTGTTGTATTTAGTAGTTTCTTGATTGACTGTAATAAACCATTTGTGTTTAAAAGGTTCCCTTTGTTCCTCGTGCTGTTTTCTGCCTCTTGGGTCAAAATCAAAATACTTAGACTCACTAGTCTTAACAGAGTGTCTGTTTCTCTCTCTCTCTCTCTCTCTCTCTCTCTCTCTCTCTCTCTCTCTCTTTCATAACCCAATGGTCAAGGCAGGCCTGGTTCTGCTTGAGGTTTCTGTCTGTTAAAAGGAAGTTTTTCCTTGTTACTGTTGCCAAGTTCTTGTTCATGGGGCAATTGTTTGGTCCCTGTACATTAAAGAGTATGGTCTAGACCTATGGAAAGTGTATTGAGATCATTTTTTGCTTTGATTTGGTTTGAAGAAAATAAAATTGAATTGAACTGAAATGAATTCATGAAGACTTAGGGAAAGATAACTGCAGTGCTAAGAAAATCCTACAGCACTTACAGTAGGCTACGTAAGTATACGGGCCAAGTTATTGACATGGGTCTGCCATGGTGAAACTACAATGTTATGAGGATATGTTATGAAGAAACACATCTTAAATACTTCATGCTGTACATTCTTACCATACTCTTTCCGGCAGGCTGTATAAATATGGACAGCCAGTTGAAAAATATTACCAAGGTTGCAATTAAAAAAAAAAATAAAAAAATCTACTACTGTACATTATCACTCTAAAGTTTCAAGTTGTTACGGCTGACACAGAATGTGGATGTGCAATGTGACTTGATTGATTGCTGTCATGAACAGATGAATAATGCACCATTTTAAATGGTTCTGTAACAAGGAACTGTGGAACAACATTATCTCCTTTCTTTTCATAATGGAGTCCATTGTATTCTATGCTAAAGGAGATATAAAAGGAACCACTGAAGGATCTTTCATTAGCATTATATAATTCAAACAGCTATCATTGTTGTTACATAGATACTTCCAGGTCATTTCACTCCGTTAGGGACCTTCCTAAGCCAAAAAGACTTGATATGATATTTCAATTCTGTTTAGCTTCTTCAGTGTCAGTGTCTTGGTATTGTTTCTGCTGTCTCACCTGCACCTCTCTTCCTGCTGGCTGAGAACTTGAGAGCTTGAGACAGGAGACAGAGATCTTTGTTGGCAAGGTAATGTAATGTAATATGTTGCTCCACCACTGCACGGCCATTTTAACATCTTATATAGTAATATGGGCTGGACACTTTGTGCATGACAAAGAAAACAAAAACAACAAATATTCCTTTACCATACACATTACTGTAATTTGCAGGCAGCTATTCATTCAGTCATTGTTCTTTTTTCACTGCATTACAAAAAATAAATAAATAAATTACAATCCTGATTCCAAAAAAGTTGGGATGACATCTGCATTATTTACAAAAGAACTGTACTTATTGTTCACAGTTTTCTGACGTGTTCCTGAGCCCGTGTAGTAATAAACTTTACACAGTCATGTGTTCACAAAATGGTAATCCTCGCCCCATGCTTGTGAATAACTTAGCCTTACCAGGATGCCCCTTTCATACCCAATCATGATACTATCACCTGTTACAAATGAATCTGTTTACCTGTGGAATGTTCCAAATAGGTGTTTTTGGAATATTCCACAACTTTCCCAGTTTTTTGTTGCTCCTGTCCCAACATGTTTGAAATGTGTTGCTGCATCAAATTCAGAATAAGCATATATTTACAAAAATCAGCAAAGTTGATTTGGACAAAGACTAAAAACTTTGGTGTATCAGTTCATCACAGTAAACATCATGTCTGCTGTACTTTTGTGTTTATCTTATTGGTGGTGTGTGGTAGGCTAATTAAGGAAATGAACAAAATTATATATGCACACTATTTCCACTCTGGAGATTACCTTGTGATGGAGGAGTAATTGCTTCATGTAAATTTTGTGTCACACTCACTCTGTAATTATCATTCCACACACCTCACACAGTGGACACTCAGTTTTGAATTAATAAATGTCATTTGAATATTACATCCAATTTCTTATCCTCAAAAAGCCCCGACCCTGGCTTCAGAGAACACTCTCCTGCTGAGACCTTCTGACACCTCATCTACTTCACCCCCCTCCAGTTTTTTGGTGGTATACTGTAGAGCTATTTTAGTGCCAATGGCATAATAGCTTTGAGAAGACTGTGGAATTAGACACAATTAAGACTGAAACTGTAATCAAACATGAGAAAAAAAAGGACAGTGCTGGAAAAAGAGAGATGAGGTAAGAGCAATTCTTCTTGTTTTCCTTTGTCCAGCATATTCTGTCTATATATATTTTGCAGGAAAGTGCAGTTTGAAAATACTGGAACACAGACACTTGGACTATTAGTAATTGGAGCAGAAGACTGAATACCACTCACCATGACCACCCTTGAGTGTTGCTGGAGACCTGTATATGGAGATGGATGGAGAGGAGTGATGCCTCATCACACATAGGTGATGCTGCTCAGGGTGAGCATATGATGCTGCTACCACCTGCGGTCTGGTGGCACTCACAGAGTTCAACAACCTGCCTTGCAGGGGCACAGTGATACATCCCAGAATCAGCCCCCCAATCCAGGCAGTCTGATAGAGGACAGTAAGACCACGGGTTTGGTAGAAACCACCTTTCACCAGACCCCGTAAAGGTAAAACACCCAAATGGCACATGATGGAAACAAAATGATTCAAACAGACACACAACACACCAAAGCAACAGTCTCATGACTGAGAAAACCTCATAATAATAAAAACCACCAGTCTGCGAATCTGTGATATTTTTTGACACCTCATGCCACTCAGTGAGTTGAGATTAGTCAACCATTGGGGGGAAAAACCAGATAATCAGAGAAAAATTCTCTCTAATTCAGAATCCTTAAACAGACACACTTGCCCTCTGGTCTGCAGGTAACTCTATTACAAAGAGCCAAGATGGAAGGACACCCTCTGCCTCCTCCTCTGAACAGGACTAGTAGCTCTCCTTGAGCAGCCATTTGCCAGCTCACTGGTTGCTCCTGATGTGCTACACTATGCTCACTCCTCTATCTCTCTGCATATCGCTGGGTCTCCATTTTCTTTCTTAAAAAGACATCTACAGGAAATCTTGCAAAGATGAAATGAAAAAGGCACAGAGTGAAGGTCATTGCCTGATCCTGCGAAACTTGCAGAGTGACCAGATAAGTCATGAAACAAAATACTGTATATCCACCGGATCATTTTCTGTCCACGTCTCCATGCTCGGCTTGCTTTTCTTTCAATCAAGATCATCCTTTGATGTACACAAAATTTTGCCACACGTACTTCAACAGAAGACCGCAGCAATGATCTGGATCCCAGAGCAGCGAGAGAGAGAGAGAGAGAGAGAGAGAGAGAGAGAGAGAGAGAGAGAGAGAGAGAGAGAGAGGTGTGTGTGTGTGTGTGTGTGTGTGTGTGTGTGTGTGTGTGTGTGTGTGTGTGTGTAGTTGTAGTTGGTAGTTGGTGTAGTAGAAGTTGTAGTTCTGTTTTTGACTCCATTGGTTTAAACTGGGACCTAATAACTTAGTAACTGTGTGTACAGTGTAAACATGTGTAACTTACTTTAAAAATAATGGATCTAATTATGTTCTTGCCAATAAAGCTCATTTTCAAGAACAATTTTACAAGCACAGAGTTCCTGCTGCTGTTTTAGTGAGCTTCTGTCTGCCTGCCATTACTTTAGTCAAATCAGATAATGCCTGTGGACACCATCCTGTCTCAGTGCCTCCAAAAATAGTAAATTGCCAAAGCTAAAACGCTTAATGGCTGCTGATATTTGTGCCAGTAATAGAACAAGGGCTGAAAATTAAATCACAACAGGGTTTCTGTTGCTATTTTGAGTAAGATTTTGTGACGTTTACCAGCAGGAGAGCAACAGCCACCAGCAGAAGCAGAAATATTCAACCATTAGTGTCCATGTGTAATTCAACTTTTCTTTCTTACTAAAGATTAAAAACATGAATTCCAGACCCGTCTCTGTTCAGCATTCTCCCAGTGTAGAATGAGACTACTGAGATTAGCAGCATGCATATCATTTGTTGTGTAAAATATTGTAGGTCTGGTGAACAGAACACAGTTTGGCCAGAGAGCTTGCTGTAGATGAAAGCAAACATTCCTGCACTGGAATAGTGTAATTGAATAATTAATGCCAGTGTAATGGCATTAACTCTGATGATAATAATAAAGCATGCTGTGCCACAACATGGGGGAGATAGAAAGCAAAGACAAATGGCATGTCCTGAACAGGGTTGAAAGCCAATAACCATCTTAAAAACATCACAACAGAATGGACAAGTTGCTAATTTATCAAAATGCTTGCTTTCAGTTCCATTAATTGTAGAAACAACTGCTTCACTGAACATATTTGACTTCAGGCATACAAATTTCTGCTCTATAGCATAAAGAAGAAGATTATGAAATCATTATTTTTGCATATTAATTGTTACACGAGTTAACAAATGCCAGTGGATCACCTGAATCCACCATGTGCATTAATATGCACCTTTGCTGTTGAAATGGCAATTATGGAAATGTGTTATTTACTTAGTCTCCCAAACAGGAGTTTATGTAGTGTTGTTACATATATTCAGATGTAGTTTGTGATTTTTGAAAGATGTTGTTATTGAATGGATTTTGTGTCAGCAATGAAAAGTGATACACAATGTAGTTAACAGTGTAGTGCTGTCGGGAGAAGGGAAATGTGTGTTAAAAAACTGTAACAGTACTCAGCAGTTTAAAACACTCCAAATGAGAAACTTGGCTGATTTTCAACCAGCTTTGTATCATTACAGTGTGGGGAGGAGATGGAAATGAACATGCTTTCATCTGAGTTGTCTGAACCTAGAGCACAAATAAACACTGGATGAAGCATATTCTGTTGGTCAAACTACAGATTGCACTTCCACATTTTTGTATGCCCGCCTCCATGGACACAATGGGCTCTATTTTCAATTCTGCTGCCGGCGCAGTGCAGAGTGCGCACCCCGCGCGGTGGTATTTTTGTGCAGCTCAGGCAGGCGCACAACACACTTGGTATTTTGGTAAACCGAGGCACACAGAGGTGCGCCAGGATGGGCGTTGCGGTGCAGTAGGGGGAGGTGTCGGAGCAGCTGGTGGATTTGGATTTTCGTTCCATTTCAGTCCACGCCGGCGGCGTAAAAGTGCGCTGAAAGCTTGCCACCCCAGACTCTGTGCGCCAGCGGCATGCTGGGCATTCAAGTGGATTTTCATAAACCGGTGGAGTCGTGCGCTCACATCACCAATACCTCACAGGCAGGTTTCCACAGTGTCTGGCATTTCACTGCGATCAATAATTAGCAACAGCCACGATTCAATGCAACTATCTGAGTCAGCACATCCATCCATCCATTATCTATACCGCCTATCCCTTTCGGGGTTGCGGGGGGCTGGAGCCTATCCCAGCTACAATGGGCTAGAGGCGGGGTACACCCTGAACTGGTCGCCAGCATTGCAGATTGCAGGGCCACATGTAAGGACAAACAAACATTCACACTCACATTCACACCTACGGATAATTTAGAGTCATCAGTTAACCTAATGAGCATGTTTTTGGTCTGTGGGAGGAAGCCGGAGAGAACATGCAAGCTTCACCCGCCTGACCCGGGGATCGAACCGGCAACCTTCTTGCTGTGAGGCACGCGCACTACCTGCTGCGCCACCGTGTAGCCCTCAGCACATACAGTCAGACCTAAATTTATATATTTTGATCAGTATCTCACCTGACCACATTGCAAGCACATTCGGCACACGTAATGGTCACTCAACCTGACCGAGTGTACACAGGTGAAACAGGGATGTCTGTTGATCTGTGACTCAAATTGCCTGGTCACAAACGTCTATGCCAATTTCCCCGGGTCGGCACATGACTCCTTCATCCTGGCGAATTCTAGCATCCCTACAGTCTTTCAGTAGGACACCCCTCTGGATGGGTGGCTGCTAGGTGATAACGGCTATCCACTGAAAATGTGGTTGATGACGCCATATATCACACCTTCAACAAGACGGTAGCGTGGTTTTAACGGTGTTTTTAGCAGTGCTCGGTCAGTCATTGAACACACACTGCAATCAATAATTAGCAACAGTGACGATTCAATGCAACTATCTGAGTCAGCACATACAGTCAGACCTAAATTTATATATTTCGATCAGTATCTCATCTGACCACATCGCAAGCGCGTTCAGCACGCGTAATGGTCACTCACCCTGACTGAATGTACACAGGTGAAACAGGGATGCAAACTAATCGGTTAACGTCGCTGTGCCAACAGAAACAGCCGTGGCATCCTACAGAGCATATATACTGCATCTATCTCAGAGCACTCGAGAGACAGAGAGAGGCAGACACATGGAAAAAGGTGTGATGATTGTTGTCCGCTATTACCAACATCATTTCATTCCAAATACAAATGTAATTATAGTAATGCTTAACGTTATCTACAAAGATGGAGTACATCATTGCTTTGAGGAGGATGAGGAGGAGGAGGAGGAGGATTTACCATCTAAGGACCTCATATTTAGACATGAGTGACGTCAGTCTCCTCCTGGAAGAAGTTTGGGTGTCGGACACTTTCCTGCGCGGGCTCAGTCATCCTCGAAACTTGCCATGCGCCTCACCATCGGCGTTTTTAAAGGAGAGGCAAGGAGCGGGTGTGACTGGTGAAGATTTGACTCAGCTGTGTCAACCCCACTCCACGCTTTTCCCCTTCCTCCTTCCAAGTTGTGCCACTGGGTGGGACTGAAATGAGAAGGGGGTGTAGATGCGCTGGCAGCGCAATGCACGAAAATACCGAAGTCTGCGCCGCCCCATCGGCGAAGCGGACTTGACTTTGTGCCACACCTGTGCCGTGCCGGCAGCAGAATCGAAAATAGAGCCCAAAGAGTATACTCTAAAGGTCAGATCAAAAGTGGGGCCGCTCACAACACAAAACTCAAGTCAAACTGTCAAACTAGGCAGTACTGTTCAAATATGAATGAACATTCTGTTACCGTATTGTCTATTTCTTGCCTGTCTTCAGGAAAATACCCACTGTTTCAATCTAATATCAGAAAGTTTGTGACAAAGCCGCTATTGCTTGAAAATGGCCGAGCCGAAACCAAGCACCACTCAACGTCATATTCCTTAAAGTATTTGTTTGTTAAAATAGGAAAATTAAACTGATCAAAATAATTATTAATCTAAATATTTCTAAATAACACTTTTTATAGCTTTGGATATTTTATTCCTTTAGTGGGACTTTTTAAGGTAGGCTACAGGGTCACATTTTTTAACAAATACTTGTGTAACAAATGCCACAATCTCATAGCTGACCTGCTTCAGCTATCAGATTGTGCTTGGGTAGCTCAAGACAGACTCCTTTACGTTGTGACGACCTCAGGCTAACCCCTGTCTTTATTTTCCGCTGGTAGGAAATTAAACTTGAGTCAACTCTAACATCCAGCACAGCTGCCTGTCCTGAGTGCAGCAACGTCTTTCACCTCTGTACACTTGCCACACACTCACACACTACATGCTACCCATTCAATGTTTCTAATGAGGCTGTGCAGCTCAGTTGGCTGAATGCAAAGTGTGCCCACATGATCACCAAAACATGTTTTCATGTACCAGCTCTTTCTCAGCTGCAACTGCCCCCAACTGCATTCATCACTTACAATTACTGGTGCAGCAATACAGACTCAACTTATGAAATGAAGCACTTATGAAATGACACTGATTTACTGTGTATTTAGACCTGTGGAGCAGGACTCTTTGTTGTACTTAAGAAGAGGCATCAGCCTGGATAAGGTATTATTTCATCACACATATCAATATGAAATAAGGGCAGTTAGAGAGTCATAATGTCAGTTTTGGTTACTTTTTGATTAACTTCCAAGCCCTACTTGGTCATTATTTTTTTCGGTAATGGCATGGGTTGATTACTTTATTAAAGCTTCATTGAAGATGTTTCTAGATCAGTGTACAAGAGGTCTGTTGATAGTTGAAGGTAGTGATTCTAAAATACACTATATTGCCAAAAGTATTGGCTCACCTGCCTTGACTCACATATGAACTTAAGTGGCATCCCATTCTTAATCCAATATGACCTCAGTCCACCCTTTGCAGCTATAACAGCTTCAACTTCCTTGGGAAGGCTTTCCACAAGGTTTAGGAGTGTGCTAGAAGTGTGGGAATTTTTGACCATTCTTCCAGTAGGGCATTTGTGAAGTCACACACTGATGTTGGACGAGAAGGCCTGGCTCTCAGTCTCCGTTCTAACTCATCCCAAAGGTGTTCTGTCGGGTTGAGGTCAGGACTGAGTGCAGACCAGTCCAGTTAATTCACACCAAACTCTCCATTTACCTAAAGACAGAGAAACCATCACTCAACAGAGGAGGAGCTCTACAACACCACTTATCCCCCACCTACAATACTGTCCTGTCACCCCTTTCCAAGGAAATTTAACAACTAGTCACAGATGGCCTCATGTAACAACCTTAACTGCAACTCCCCACAAAGCAGTTAGAGCTGAAAAAGCCCCTTGGACGAGAGACAAATTTTCTGGTGACCTGGATGATGGTAGAGCAGTCCCCCCCTTATCAAAAGGTTACTGAGCCCCAAATTGGCTGTCAATGCTGTACCATAGGTATGTTAATGCTTGGATTGTAAGAAGCGCTTTGAGTGGTTGTCAGACTAGTAAAGTGCTGCAGTCCATTTACCATTTAGGGGTCACCAAAACAAGAAATGTGAGAATGTAGCACTATAAAGTGTCATTCAGGAAACTTTTTTTGACAATTTTCTTTCCAAATAAACTATGTCAAGAAACTATATTTACAGAATAATAATGTATATGTGTTCTACTCCAAAATTTGTCACCTTTTATGAATGTAAATATTTTTGAGTAATTTGATTTGTGGGCTTTGAAACATCTTGAATTGACCCTCTTCAGTCACTGTTACTGACTCCACAACTGAATCTATACTGATCTGTGGTGGTGTGAATTTTCCTGCTCAACTTTGCTGGCTTGACTCTTTGCCTGGCTGGATAAAGAGAGGAAGGTGAATATCATATTGTTTACATGAAAAAGCCACCATGTGATATTCAGATACTATTGGTGCATCCTAACAAATATAGCTATTTTCTTGAGTGCTTGTCTTTCTATCAGCATCTGTTGCAGCAAGTCCTTCTTTCCAAAGAAACACACATTGCCAATGTGTGGAATAAATGGAAAATAAGAAAAAGAAATAACTTGTTCAAAACCATTGACCTGTTCATCTCACTTGGCTACAGAGTGATTGAAGTAATTTCAAGACAGCAAAGATTCAAGATTCAAGAAGCTTTATTTATCCCGAGGGAAATTGCTGTGCAGCAGTTGCGATACAAAGTGTAGAAGTAGTATGAGTAAGAGGATCGATAAAACACACAACTAAATGCAACAAAGTGCAAGGCACAATTAAAATAATATAGCATGAATAAGGTGAAGAATAACGGAGTAACTAAACACACTAAAATGCAACACTGAATGCAACAAAAGACAGTTAACGTAGTTATATATAATATACAACAATACGCACTGCGACGGTAGTTGCATGAATTGAAATATAAACTGAAATATGAGAATTGAATATAAATGAAATATAACAAGTACAGTCTAAAATAACAAGTACAGTCTAAATACAGTAGAATAAAATTAAGTGATAAAGTGATGTGATGAGCAAGAATTAAAGTGAGTGAGTGATTGTTTAAAGTGATGACAGTGATAAATATGGTAGTAGATAAAAATAAGAAATAAAAATAAAATACAACAGCAATAAGACAGAATGTCATTATTCTCAATAATGAACCCAGTCTCACCTGTAAAGTGACAGGTGACAGGTGACACAGAGTCTCTGCATTGGCTCAGGACACAGAGTCTCTACAGTCCCTCTCGCGGCCAGAGGTAGATGAGTTGAACAGACTGATGGCCATAGGAATGAAAGACTTCCTCTGGCGTTCAGTGTTACATCGGGGGGGAATGAGTCTGTTGCTGAAGGTGCTTCTGCTCGAAGTTAGCACCTTGTGGAGAGGGTGAGCATTGTTATCCAGGATACTATGCAGTTTACATAGCATCCTCCTCTCAGACACCACTGCCAAGGAGTCCAATTGTACCCCCAAGACAGAGCCAGCCTTCCTTATGATCCTGCTGATCCTGTTGGTGTCTGCTGCCCTCACCCTGCTGCCCCAGCACACAACACCATAGAAGATGGCACTGGCTACCACCGACTGGTAGAACATCCTCAGCATGATGTTACACACATTGAATGACCGGAGCCTCCTCAGGAAATAGAGTCGACTCTGGCCCTTCTTGTAGACAGCCTCAGTGTTCTTGGCCCAGTCCAGTTTATTGTCCAGGTGTACTCCGAGGTATTTGTAATCCTGCACAACATCCACAGGCACACCGTTGATGGAAATGGGTGTGGGGGCCGATTTCCTCCTGCGGAAATCCACCACCAGCTCCTTTGTCTTGGTGGTGTTGAGATGCAGATGGTTAGTCTTGCACCACTCGACGAAGGAGTCCACAACACCCCTCTACTCCTCCTCCTTCCCCTCACTGACACAGCCAACAATTGCAGAATCGCCCGAAAACTTCTGCAGGTGGCAGGACTCAGAGAGGAACTGAAAGTCCGAGGTGTACAGGGTGAACAGAAAGGGCGAAAGAACAGTTCCCTGGGGAGCCCCAGTGCTGCTGACCACAGTGTCAGACACACAGTCCTGCAGTCTGACATACTGTGGTCGATCTGTCAAATAGTTTGTAATCCAGGAAACCAGGGGAGGGTCCACCAGCATCGCCTCCAGCTTTCTCCCCAGCAGTGCAGGCTGGATGGTGTTGAATGCACTGGAGAAGTCAAAGAACAAGATTCTCACAGTGCTTCCCGGTCTGTCCAGGTGGGTGCCGGCGCGATGGAGCAGGAAGATGATTGCATCCTCCACTCCTAGTTTCGGCTGGTAGGCAAACTGAAGAGGGTCCAGTGATGAGCTGACCAGGGGCCGAAGAAGTGACAGGACGAGCCTCTCCAAGGACTTCATTAGGTGGGACGTCAGCACCACCGGTCTGTAGTCGTTGGGGGTGCTGAGACACGCCTTCTTCGGTACTGGAACCAGGCAGAATGTCTTCCACAGCACAGGGACCCTCTGTAGACTCAGGCTCAGGTTGAAGATGTACTGCAGGACTCCACTCAGCTGGGCTGCACATGTTTTGAGGACCCTCGGGCTGACACCGTCGGGACCTGCTGCCTTGCCTGGGCGGAGTCTGCGCAGCTCCTTCCTCACCTGCTCTGTAGTGAAGGTCTGTGCGCTGTGTGTGTTGTTGAGGGTGTTAGTGGGGGTGGGGGTCGGGGGTCGGTGGGGGACAGCAGGACTGGAGGTTTGGAGGTGGATGGTTGCTGAGGAGCTGGGGGAGGGGCAGTCTGGAGCCCTTTCATCAAATCTGTTGAAAAACAGATTCAGCTCATTGGCTCGTTCAGTACTGCCCCTTGTTGTCTGGCTGCCAGATGTTTTGTAGCCAGTGATGCTCCTCATGCCGCTCCAAACGTCCTTTGAATTGTTCTGCTGGAGTTTGTGCTCCAGCTTCCTCCTGTAGCTGTCTTTCCCCTCCTGGATCCTCTCCTTAAGCTCCCTCTGGACCCGCCTCATCTGGTCCTTGTCCCCACCTCTGAAGGCCTTCTTCTTCTCATTCAGCAGGACCTTGATGTCTCTGGTGACCCATGGCTTGTTGTTAGGAAAACAGCGTACAGTCACTGTAGGGACAACACTGTCCACACAAAAGTTGATGTACCCTGTTATGTAGTCCATGAGATCATCAAGGTCCTCTCCATGCGAATCACAGAGCAGCTCCCAGTCTGTCAGTTCGAAGCAGCCCTGCAAAGCTTCATCAGTCTCCTGTGACCATCTCCTCACAGTCCTGGTGGTCACAGGAAGCCGCTGGACTTGGGGCTTATACAGAGGCTGCAGATGGATGAGGTTGTGATCCGATCTTCCAAGTGGAGGAAGGGCAGTGGAGCTGTAGGCCTCCTTAGCATTGGCATACAGCAGGTCCAGTGTCTTATTTTCTCTGGTGGAACAGTCCACATACTGCTTGAAAGTGGGCAGTGTCGCAGCCAGAGTGACGTGATTGAAGTCCCCAGATATCGCGATGAATGCGTCTGGGTGCCGTGTCTGGAGCCCCGCGACGACGGTGTGGATGATGTCACTCGCGAGCGCCGCGTTAGCAGCCGGAGGAATGTAAACAACCAGGATGATCACATGTGAGAACTCACGCGGCAGGTAATATGGCCTCAGACTCACGGCGAGCAGTTCAATGTCCGGGCTGCACACACGCTCCTTCACAGTAACATGACCAGGATGACACCACTTGTTGTTAATAAAAATAGCAAAGCCCCCACCTTTTCTCTTGCCACTCTCGCGGTGACTCCTGTCCGCGGTCTGAAACAGTCTGAAAGCCGTCCACTGTTACATTAGAGTCCGGGATGTCCTCGTGTAGCCACGTCTCACTGAAACACAGCACACTACTCTCACGATACACCCGCTGAGTCCTCACCAGGCCCGCCAGCTCATCCATCTTGTTAGATAGCGACCTCACGTTCCCCATGATGATTGAAGGGAGAGATGGTTTATATCTGTATATGTGTTTACGTCCAGCCTTACGTCCCCTGTACTTCCTCCTCAGTTCTCTGGGAATTTCAGGCCTCTCCCGTAACAGCGCGGCTGGTTGTAGCGACAACAGCTGATTGCGGGTGTAAACAATAGATGCGCCGCATTGTTGAGCCCAGACTGCGACGCGGTCAGGAAAAATTGTCCCAAGAATGAGACACACTGACAAAAAACACGGAATAAAGTTCCTAACCGATTAAAACAACACCTTAGACACAACTTAGACACACTAAACAAAAACAATAAATAAAAAAAAAAATAGCTAAAAGTGCGGAAAAGAGAGAGAGCAACTGTTGCAGGCTGCCGCTTAACACAGCGCCGGAAACGCTGGAAAAATGAAATAGCAACATTAATACATGTGTTTGTACATTGTTGTATTTGTTATTTTTATGGCATTTAGTATTTTCATAATCTGTACATAATGTACATATACATAGTTGTTTTTCTATTCTGTATTCTACACTTTTTTTTATCTTGACCCTTTTGTGCCACTCTTATCATCTCTTCTGAAACAAAAATAATGCTATATGAATGGTAAAATTGTTTTCATTTTGATTACCAGGGCCAAGAGCGTAGTAAGATATAATAAAATGAGTAAGAGTGAGTAAGATGGAAAAAAAAATCAAGGAAATATATGCCTGTTTTTTGTCTGACAGGAAATATAATATTACCAGGACTGTGTGCTCCCTAATGTTGCATTTCAGTACAGGTGTTATCGTTTATGTCCATTTGTTTCTCTTGTTTAATGACTAGTTTTACATTTCATTTTGATTCCCTAATAAATAGAAAAGACTCTATTGACTCATTTTCAAAGTAAGAAACAGGGGACATGCTGAAGATATGATGCCACTACATAAATGTATAAAACAGAGAAATGATTTCTCAGCATGTCTGTCTGCCTGAGCCTCATCTGTTCTGACTTAACTTAATTTGATCCGGCAGCTGTCATGCTGTGCCTGAAATGAGGAGAGATGCTTGACCTGATGAAGACTGAGAGACATGAATAAATCTGCCATGAGAAAACCAGCAACAAGTCGGACCAGCGCAAGTTGTGTAACAAAGAAAAAACTTTTTTTTTTTTTTTTTAAAAATTAGTGATTTTCATTTTTTTTGCAGAATATGTAAGTTGAAATCATGAAGAAGCCACTCCATGTTTCAAATAACAGTATTGGGGGCCTTAAAACCATAAACTTTGTATTTGAATTTGGGTTGTTTTAGAGGAAATTCTCCATCCTCAGCTGCACGTTAATAGGGAGCCACATGGCTACTTATGCAGCCTCTGCATATGCTGATGGTGATCTCACAGCAATCTGTAAATTAAACCCGGCACAAGCTAAGTTAAGCTGAGTTACTTGACCTCGGCCTACTCCGACACAACCCCCACTACTGCATTGCACCCGCAGAGGAAGCGCCGTAGGCGGTGCGAGAGGAGGCGGAAGCAGGGAACACGCGGGGGTATCCGGGCTAGGCTAGTGGCAAATCCACACAAGCCAGCTATACAATCTATCGTTCTCGCCAATGCAGGCTCCTTGGACAACAAACTGGACTATATACACCTTTTGAGATCAACCCAGCAGACCGTGAGAGAGTGCTGTGTTTTAGTTTCTATGGAAACATGGCTCAATAATAGCATACCGGATTCCGCCATCCAGCTGGACCGGCTAACATGCTACAGCTAACACCGTGGCAGCGGTGGCTGTGTTTACATCAGGGATGCTTGGTGTCAAGACGCTGTGGTGATTTGTAGACACTTTATACCCCTCATGGAGTTTATGGTCATCAAGTGCCGGCCTCTGTTAATGTCCTGTACGTATAGCAGCATTGACAATAAAGTTGACTTGACTTGACTCATTCAGCTCATTCAGCAACAGACTGATCCATCCCAATGCACCACAGAGTGACAGAATTTATTTTATTTTATTTAATATTAGAAATAAGTATCTACATTTGCTCCTTCTAACTCTTAAGTATATTACCTTTCTTGTTTTTAATTTTTATTCAGGGTTAGGGCTTTTTGTAACAAAAGAATTTCCATTTCCATTTGATAACCATTGTTCAAACTACTACAATAGTTTGATCAATGGTTAGGGGGTTGGACTTATGTAAATGAGATGCAATGAGCAGCACTGTGTTACCTGGCTCCCCTGGTAGGTGAAAATGGATTTCTCGAAAAACTAGTTTGAGGAGTGCCTACATCCAAATGGCCACATCTTCGTCAAATATTTTCAGATTTCCATGTGTTAGACATCTTTGGAAAGCTTAGAAACTACACTTTCAGAATCTGTAAATAACTCAAAATGCCCCTGGGAGACTTGTTGCTGGTTTTCTTGTGGATGGTCACAAATGTGAATTTATGGTGTATTTACCTCAGCACGCTATGGAAAAAATATTTGGGTCTGTTTTGGCATTTTGTTTTCTGTTCTGTACAACAATACTAAATAGAGAGATATACCCATGTGAAACCAAAATAAAGTGTCTCTCTGATTCAATTATCAGAACTCAGAGTGTGCCTTAAGCACTAAATAACAAGTGTAACTAAACATATGGTTCTGGTTCTGGATGTTAGTTTTGTTATTTCCTGTTTTATGTTGAAAGAGTGTTCTTCATGTGTCATCTTTTGCTTTATTTCCTGCTTTCCTGGCTTTGACATTGTGATTTTGTTTCACCTGTCCCTCATTAGAATTCCCTCCCTTGTAATGTGTTCTCCCTTGGTCTGTGCCAGTTCCAGTCCTTTCCAGTATTAACCAGTGTATTTCCTGGACCTTGCCTGTTTTTGAACATTTGGATTCTGCTCCCTGTTGGATTTGTTTGCCTGTTTGGATGACCTCCTTTGGTTTTAACCCACTGTCGCACCAACCTGCAAGCCTTTTGTTCTTTGCCATTTTTTCAGATAAAACATTTGAACTGCACCACCTCTGCATTTGTAGTCTGTATTTTGGTCCTTGACATAGTATTCCTAGTTTCGCACTAGGAATACTATGTACCAGTTCCAGTGTGTACTGACCAGCCATGGACCAGTAGACACTTCATTGAATGAGCTGTATGAGCTGTGCTCTGGTCTCCTCTGCATCAAAAATCTTCTTGTTGCCAATATAGAGCCAGCTCTGTTATCTAAGCCTTGGCTAATTAACTCCATACCTGTCCGTGGGTCATGGACTTCCTTAATGCCCCAGGTTCCTAGTTTGCAAGTTTTCAGCAAACTTACCTTGAACTAGCTTCCCAGCTACCTAGTGTCCAGCACGCTAGCTTCCAGTCTATACTTTGGTCTGCTAATACCTAGCCTGCTAGCAACCAGCCCAATAGCTTGCATCCAGTTTATTAGCCTTCAGGAAGCTAGCTCCCAGTTGGCACTCAGGTCAATTAGACTTGGGTTTGTGAGCCTTCAGCCTTCCTATCCTGAGCCTACTTAGTGCTGGCAGCCAGCCAGACACTCATTGGCCAGCTAGCCTCCTCCCAACTCCAGCTCCTGAGTCGTCTATGATCCTGCCACTCCAGGTGCTCCACCTCTAAGGATTCTCAGGAGTCTCCTTTTTTTGGCCCTGATCACTAACCACTGGCTTTCAGGAGGTCCCACCTACACCGCCAGTCTCCTGCCAGTCCTCTTGGAAGTCCTCCTTAGCCCTCGCTACTGTCCCCCTGCCCAACCTCCAGAGGTGTTCTGCCTTTATCTCTGGCCTCCTGCCAGAACTCAAGCTGTTCCACTCATGTGTCCTGGCAGGTGGTCAATCTCCCAAGCAGCTCCAGCCATCTGTCCAGCCCCCTGTCTGCCTCCTTGAGGTTTGGAACTCCACACATGTTCAGCCCTCCATTCTTCATCTCTCAGACCACTTGCCCCTTAAGTCTGTGTTTTCCCTCAGTCTCTGCTAGTTTGATTTTGAATCTTGTGTGGGAAACATTCCTTGATCCACAAGGATTCAGTATTTTCACAATATTTGTGGACCTTGGTTTTGTTTTTCTGGACCATGCCTATTCCTGGACTTTTGGATTCTGCTTCCTGTTGGATTTGTTTTGCCTGTTTGGAGTGCCTGGTCTGTTTTTGACCCATTACCTGTCTCACCATTTTGTAAGTTGTCAGGGGGTCTTGGTCATTTTTGAAAAATAAATTCAATTAAACTGCAGCAGCTCCAATGTTGTAGTATGCATTTGGGTCCTTGCCCTGGTGTTCCTTGTATCCCCATATGGACAAGCATGACAACACCAGGCTGAGAAGTGTTTTACCACCCTGTCTGCTCATGAGGTTCATGGCTTTTCATTTCTAACACCCAGTATCACTGATGGGTGATGGTTGAAGTTGAACAAATGTTCAGTGCTGTCAGTTTAGCCTGGAGATGAGGTGTAAAGGTAGTTGCCATGGCAGTGATAATCCTCAATTTAATATATATTTTATATAGTGCCAAAACACTACAGAAGTTGTCTCACAACACTTTTCATATAGAGCAGGTCAGGACCACACTCTTTATCTACAGACATGGCGTGTGCATGTAATGCATGTGGTTGTGTGGAGTGATTAATAAAGTATGTCTCTTATTCTTTTCTCTTCTATTCTCTTAAACAGGTAGACACCTTGAGCAGAACCAGGATCTGTGTGGGTGGTCATTTGCCTTGACTGGTTAGTGTTCATATTCTTCATATTCTTGTTTGGTGCATACCATTGCTGATTTTCCAGTTTGCCCTTGAAAATGTCATCTTTTCTGGAACAGCAGAAGGTGGACTGCTCCCATCCATAACACAGAATACATTTACAACAGTGGTGAAAAGTAACCAATCAAGGGCTGTACTTAAATATAATTTTGAGGTACCTGTGCCTTATTTGAGTATTTCCACATTCTGCTACTTTTTACTTTACTCTATTACATTTCAAAAGCAAATATACTTTTCACTCTTTATATCATAAGTTACTTTGCAAATTTAGATTAACAATCAAAAATATAGTCAACAAATGAGTGATAATGTAATATTATGAATAAGATGATCCCCAGGGTGAAGTTCATAAGCTACCACCAATATATATTGTTAAAAAATGCTTCTACTTTTACCAGCTGCAACATTAAAATAATGTATGCACTAATACATCAACAATTTTTATTCAGTAATATGGTACATTATTCTGAAATGGATCATTCTACATAATGAGTACTTTTAATTTAGGTACCGTAAATTTTGATGCTAATTTATAGTATGTATGTATTAATATATGTATTATTATATGTATGTATTAATATTTTCTTGGGCTTCTATGGTCACAATTACTCACATCCTAATGTTTTGACATTCACATTAACATGCACAAAAAGTAAATATCAATTCATGCCGACAGCTGCTCAATTTAACACAAGAGAGAAGTTTAGTCAACTGTGCAAAATGAACAAGGCAACCAACTGCATTCACCAAAGAATTTTATTCTATAATTTATCCAGGGAGATTTGTCTTGAATGGACATTCTTCACAGAAACTCATTTGATTTCCCACAGGAAGAGAAAGATGGCAGAAAGTGGACCAGGAAAGGCATACAAATGTTCCAAAAAGCCATTACATTCTTCCACAGCAGCAGTAGAAAGAAAAGGAGATGTGGACACCTGGCTCTGAGCATTCAATAAACTTCATTGGATGATCAATGCGCAAAACACCTCCAGTCAACTCTGTATCAATAGAATGATAGTAATTCAAGCTCCAGACCAAAAGCAATGCTGCAGTGGGTGCATTTTTTGGTGAGAAACAGACCATGTCATAGGGCTCTATTTTCGATTCCGCCACCGTTGCGGGGCAAAGTCAGGTCCGCTTCACCGATGGGACGTGGCAGCGCAGACTTTGGTATTGTCATGCACTGCGCCACCAGCGCATCTACTCCCCCTTCTCATCTCCCACCTAGTGGCGCTACTCAGAAGGAGGGAGAGGAGAAGGCGTGGAGTGGGTTTGACACAGCTGAGTCAAATCTTCACCAATCACACCAGCTCCTCACCTCACCTTTAAAAACGCCACTGGCAAGGCAAGTTTCAAGGATGACTGAGCTCGCACAGGAAAGCGTCCAACGCCCAAACTTCTCCCAGGAGGAGACTGACGTCACTCATGTCTAAATATGAGGTCCTTAGATGGTAAATCTTCAGCCTCCTCCTCCTCATCCTCCTTAAAGCAATGATGTACTCCATCTTTATAGATAACGTTAAGCATTACTATGATTACATTTGTATTTGGAATGAAATGACGTGGGTAATAACGGACAACGATTATCACTTACGTTTTTTCCATGTGTTTGTCTCTCTCTGTCTCTCGAGTGCACTGAGATAGATGCAGTATATACAGTCTGTAGGATGCCACGGCTGTTTCTGGTTGGCACAGCGATGTTAATTGATTAGTTTTCATCCCTGTTTCACCTGTGTACATTCGGTCAGGGTGAGTGACCATTACGCGTGGTGAACGCGCTTGCAATGTGGTCATGTGAGACACTGATCAAAATATATAAATTTAGGTCTGACTGTATGTGCTGACTCGCAGTGAAATGCCAGACAGTATCTTCAGGTGTATCAAGTGAACCATGTAGTAACTACAGCCATCTGACAGATTGCAATTTCATAGGACCAAGAGATATTGGACAAGTTCCTATAAACCTAGTCATATTTAGTACTGGTTGCAGATTCTGTCACAGCCTGCCAGCTCCTTACCTGCTGCCACTCTCTCCCTATCACCTGCCAGCACCCTTTCCAACTCAGTCACACCCACCCCTCCAATCACCTGAGCACACACCTGAGACTCATCTCCAATTAGTGCAGTATTTAAACGGCTCTCCCAATCTCACCCATTGCCAGATTGTTGTCCGCCTTCACCTTCACCTTCGCCAAGACTCTCAAGCAAGCGTCATTGCACTGCCTTCTCGTTATCAACCCCTCTTTGTGGGCAAGAAGGATGGGACCCTGAGACCGTGCATTGACTGCAAGGGTCTGAATGACATCACCATCAAGAACTACTATCCACTCCTGCACATCTCCTCCACCATCGAGCTGCTCCAAGGGGTCACGATCTTCACAAAATTTGATCTCGGCAATGTCTATCATCTTGTTTGCATTCGGGAGGGAGATGAGTGGAAGACGGCCTTCAACACCCCACAATCTGGTGATGCCCTATAGACTGACCAATGCCCCCCACAGTGTTTCAGGCCCTGATAAACAATGTTCGCAGAGACATGTTAAAATGCTACATGATGGTCTACCTTGATGATATCCTGATCTTCCCCCAGTCCCACAAAGAACACACCCACCATGTCCAAACCATCTTGCAGTGCCTCCTGGAGAACTGACTCTGAAGGCTGAAAAGTGTGAGTTCCATGCCCCCTTTGTCTCCTTCTTGGGATACATCGTGGCTAGAGATAGCATCCAGATGGACACAGCCAAAGTCTCTGTCGTCACTGCCTGGCCAGTTCCCAATGCCTGCAAGCAACTACAGCGTTCCTGGAGCTCCCCAATTTCTATAGACAGTTTGTACAGAACTACAGCTCACAGCTCACAACCCTCACGTCCTCAAAGGTGACTCTCCAGTGGACCATGACAGTGGAAAAGGCCTTCCAGACTCTCAAAGCCCGATTCACGTCAGCAACCATTCTCCAATATCCCAACCCTGAGCACCAGGATGTGGGAGTGGGGACAGTGCTGTCCCAGCAGTCAGGCACCAACCAGAAACTCCATCCCTGTGATTTCTTCTCACGATGTCTGTCTCCTGCAGAGATAAACTATGACAACTGGGAAATGCTAGTGGTCAAAGTAGCGCTGGAGGGGTGGCGTCACTGGCTGGAGGGAACGAAGATGAAATTCCAGGTCTGGACCTACCATAAGAACCTGGAATACATTCACACAGCACAGAGATTAAACTCCAGGCAGGCCAGGTAGTCTTTGTTCTACACCTGCTTCAACTTCTCCCTGTCCTGCTTGCCTGGATCCCGTAACATCAAGCCCGATGCCTTGTCTCATCAGTTCCAGGAGAGGGAGGAGAATGCGGCAGAGACCACACCTATTCTTCCCACTTCCTGTCTGATAGGCCCTGTCACTCGGGAGACAGGGAGGAGAGGGGAGCGTGAGGTCTGGCATGGAGGGCCAGCCAGGGCCAACCCCCTGCCCACAGGAGCATTTGTTTGTTCCTCAAGCTCTGCACTCAGGCTCCCCCAAGCTCACCTGTCACCCACGGCTCCACCTGACCCAAGAGGTCCTCCGGTTCTGGTGACTCTGTTTTGATGAAGATGTCAAGTGGTTTGTCAATGCCTGTCTTGTTTGCAACCACACCAGCATCTCCATAACAGCAGATCAGGGGAGGAAGGAGATGAAGAGGATGAAGACGAGATGTATATGATGCCCAGATGGCAGCAGCTCCAGACTACTGCAGAGTCATCCTGCACATCTTCAACATGAGAGCCCTGTGGAAAACCTCCTGTGTGCTTCCATTCTACATACCAGGGAGCCCAGCCTCTTCATGCCGGTAGCCTTAACTTCCGCATTAGTGTGGAGGATGCAGTCATCTACCTGCTCCATCGATCTTTTTCTCACTTGGAGAATACTGGGAGCACAGTAAGGGTCATGTTTTTTTTTACTTCTCTAGTGCTTTCAACACAATCCAACGATCACTGCTCAGGGGGAAGCTAGAAGGAGCTGGAGTAGACTGCCACCTTGCTGCATGGACCAACTACCTCACCAACAGACCACAGTATGTAAGTCTTCATGATTGCATGTCCAACGTGATAGTTTGCAGCAGGGGGGTTCATTAGGGGACAGTGCTCCTTTCCTCTTCACCCTTCTAAACATCAGACTTCAACACTGACAGCTGTCACATTCAGAAGTTGTCTGATGATACAGCCATCGTTAGATGTGTATCACAGGCTAACGATTTGGAATACAAGGAGGTTATCACCAACTTTGTCAAATGGTGTGAACTAAACCATCTGCACATAAATGCCAGCAAGATGTAGGAGATGGTGATTGATTTCTGAAGGAAGGTACCACAGACTACACCGGTGAACATCAAGGGCTTGGACATTCAGATTGTGGGGGATTACGATTACCTGGGTGTTCACCTCACCAACAAACTGGGCTGGACTAACAACACAGATGTCCTGTACGGGAAGGGCCAACGTCGTCTCCACCTGCTAAGAAGATTGAGGTCCTTTGGAGTATTTAGGACAGTGTTAAAAAATTTTATGACTCTGTGGTGGCATCTGCAATTTTCTATGCAGTGGTATTCTGTAGCTGTGGAAGCTCTGAAGCTTGAGATTAGAAAAGACTGAACCAACTGGTCAAGAGAGTTGGTCCTGTCTCGGACTACCACCTGGACTCCATCAAGGAGGTGGGTGAGAGAAAGTTGTTAGACAAGCTGACATCAATCATTGACAACCCATCCCACCACTGGCATGAGATGGTGGAGGCCTCAAGCAGCACCTTCTTCTTCTGCATTTTGTCAGCCCATGGCTTTTGACATTTCCTGTAATTTAGGTGGTAGGTTAGCTCAGTGCTTTGAGCGGTCACACTCTCAACCACACATTCCAGAGGAGCATACAGGGGAATCCTTGAATCAAATCTGCAGGGATATACACTCAGTAGACACTATTAGGGACACATGTACAATCTAATGTAATCTAATACACCAGCTCAACCATAAATTATGGTTTTATGTTGCTTATAATATCCAGGGAGGTTTTATGCTGTCATAGAGGTGTTAAATTTGTGTTAGATCGGCACATTGTTTTAACATCGAGATCATAGTTGGTGGTGGTGGTGTTGTGTGAGCTGCATTATCTTCTAATGCTCTGCCCAGCTCATTTATGTAATTAGGGAGAACAAAACATTTGAAACACCTCTCAATATAATGTTTAGGACAACACCACCACCTTTAACCTCTGTAATAAAATTATTATTTAATTCATACATTTCCAAATCTAGGGCGGCACGGTGGCGCAAGCAGGTAGTGCATGTGCCCCACAGCAAGAAGGTTGCTGGTTTGATCCCCGGGTGGGCCTTTCTGTGTGAAGTTTGCATGTTCTTCCCGTGCATGCGTGGGTTCTCTCTGGGTACTGGTGACTCTCAATTGCCCCTAGGTGTGAGTGTGAATGGTTGTCTGTCTTTGCATGTTGCCCTGCAATCGGCTGGCGACCGGTTCAGGGTGTACCCCGCCTCTCGCATGTTGAAGCTGGGATAGGCTCCAGCCCACCCGCAACCCCCAAAGGGATAGGCGGTATAGAAAATGGATGGATGGATGGATTTCCAAATCTGTTAACAAAACAAAACCTGAACAATATAAAATGAATTGAAGTAGAATGTGGTTTCACAGCTGCAGACATTGCACCCCCAGCTAATGCATTATAATATCGAAAATGCAACCGTGTCATCAACTTACTAGCAAGCGTTCTTGGAAAACGAAGAAAATGAATGGGGTTCAGTGCTGGAACTAATCAGTATTTGGTTGCCCCATGCCTCCAACAGAAGACTATGGCAAAGTCTCTTTATCTATTGCGCCAAGCTTAGCATTTCTCTACATGATGAAACAGTGTGTATGAAGCTCTAAGAAGAGAGATACACTGTATGTCACGATGTTGACATTTCTTGTAATCTTTTTTGTAATCTTTTAGAAACCTAAAACCCAAGACCAAACTTTTGTTGAAGTGTGTTGAACTTTGCCTTTTTCTGCTACTACAGGTTGCTCTGGGTTTTGGTGAAGTTCACGTTTCTATAACAGTAACAGTAACCGTGTTTTTAATAGTCTTCCATGCCTTGTCTCAACAGCGAGAATTGTGAAATACACAATTTCAATGATAAGTATCAATATACAGGGGTTCCATCTGCTTTCTCATTGATGGGGGATGGCAGGAGGTGTGGGCATTGAGTAGAGGGCCATTCATCCAAAAAAGGTTGAGAACCACTAGTCTAGCCTAAATCTCACCACTGCTTGTCAAGTCAATATTTCTGTAGTAAGCATTCAACCAATTCGGTTATGTTAGAATTAATAAAATTTGAATTTGCCTGCATTTTATATTTTTACTAGTGCTGTCAATCGATTAAAATATTTAATCGCGATTAATCTCATGAATGTCACAGTTAACTCGTGATTAATCGCGAATTCATCGCACATTTTCATCTATTCTAAATGTCCCTTGAATTATCATTTTAATACTGTTATCAACATGGAAAAGTAGATATGCTTGCTTTGTGCAAATGTTTTTTAATTGAAAACAACAACGTATAGTGATATATTTCACCCTAACATTGTCACTTTGAGCAGTCATTCACATTTGAATGAATCAAATCTTGCCAATAAACTGATGACAAAAAATAAACACTTCATTACAAGAAAGCCCCTTCAACAACCCTTTCCAAGGGATCAAAACAGGGTGATCCAAAATAAAGTTACAAAGTGCACATCATTGTAAACTAGGACTCAGGCTATAGTGCAGTTAAACCAAACTTTCCTTTCTTAAGTTTCCTTTGAACATAATAGCATCCATATGCCTCTGTCGAAAGCCATCCATTGTCGCCTGGTTTTGACGAGGCAGTGGAGAGTTCGCATTTGCCGTGTGTTTGGCCATCAAGTGGTATTTCAGACTGGATGTGCTACGGTGATAACTCAGTTCACACCGACAATACACACAGATAACTTTGGTCTTGTAAGTCGAACCATCTGGCAACTTTTTGAAACTAAACTTTCCATTCGGAATCTTCTTCGCATCCATTTTGGCGTTTCGCACTTGACATCCACACAAACCGGTCGCCTAGTCTTTTACAGCTAGCAAGCAGGCTAGAAGAAAACATGCGTGGGGTGTGCCTATTGTTTTGTTTCCGGTTTATAACCGGATCCTGTAGTTTTTCTAACGTTACTAGTAGTGGCCACAGCTTCTAAAAAAACTACAAGTTCACTAGGTCACAAAGAGCGTTAATCTCGCAATTAAAAAAAATGACGCTGTTAAAATTGATTCGCGTTAACGCGTTAATAACGTGACATTTTTGACAGCACTAATTTTTACCAAAGACTGCTGAGGATGCTGCAAGATGCACTCAGCATCTTTTATACCTCATGTACCCAACTACTAGGTACATATTTAAGAGTCATTATAAAACCTTAAAATATCAACTTTATTTAGCAAAAAAGTTTGTCCTTATATAAATTTGATAATAATATGTCCTGGTTTGGGGGCAACACGGTGGCGCAACAGGTAGTGCGCGTGCCTCACAGCAAGAAGGTTGCCGGTTCGGGACGGGGCCTTTCTGTGTGAAGTTTGCATGTTCTTCCCATGCATGTATGGGTTCTCTCCGGGTACTCCGGCTTCCTCCCACAGACCAAAAACATGCTCATTAGGTGAACTGCTGACTCTAAAATTGCCCCCAGATGTGAGTGTGAGTGTGAATGGTTGTTTGTCTATATATGTTGCCCTGCGATCGACTGGCGACCGGTTCAGGGTGTACCCCGCCTCTCACCCTTTGACAGCTGGGATAGGCTCCAGCCCCCCCGCAACCCCCAAAGGGATAGGCAGTATAGAAAATGGATGGATTTGCATGATGATGAAGGAAGCTTACCAGACCTATGTGCCCTCAGTTAGCTCTGTACCCCAGATTCAGTTTAAAGAGTTTAACTCTCTGCTAAACCAAATCTATACCTCAGATTCCTCTCCTTTCCTTCAGATTTTGACGATTTTTCATTAATTTCTTGTCACTAGCTGGTGAACACAATTCTTAGCTCTTCTTGGCAGCAAGGAGCATTTCTTTTCTAACAAACTGTAGCTCATTTTGAATCACTCCTAACTGCTAACCTGACTCTGTTCAACTGTCAACTCACCTGCCTGTACTGAGCACACACAAACATTAATCACTTCCAATGAGGAGCAGTACTATTTGTATACATTTAGCTTTGTTTTATCCTGTATCATGTTGACTAAAGCCAAACTCTGTCCACACTGCCAGCTCAATTGAAATGAACCCACACAGCAAACTCTGGTGACTTGTGTACACAGGACTGTAGAGCTAGACTCTTCATTCTATTTAAGTAGCAGGCAAGAGCCTACATATACATACAATGAACATGATATACATACGTATATTGACTGAAATTTGGTCAGTAAGAGAGGCATGATGTCAATTTTGGTTACTTTTTGATTAATTTTCCATCTTTAATATATCACATCCTTTCTCAGAGTCCAACTTGGTTTTCAGAACTGCTTCACATCAATACACTTATGTTTTATAACACCTCTCAGATCTACTACTGAATTCTTAAGGCAGACCTCATGAAACTGAATCAATTGTGGTGAGGCGTCAATGATTGATAACTGAGTGTCAGCGGAACAAACCTTAACAACTTTCTTTGTGTTCAAATCTAAAATCTGAACATTTTACTAAATACCACAGTGATGGGATAAAGGATTGGTGAGTTGAAAAAGCTTTTGTATCATGTAAATGCATCAGAGGTATCATGAGAGGTGGTAAATTAAAGCCAACTGGTCTCCTCATCCGTCAGGCTTGCTGTCTCACCCATAGTGAGGACAATACAAGAAAAACCATCCTATTCCTATCTCAAGATGTTGATCCCAGACTCATTTTAATAAGATGGATAACATTAAATAATTGATAACTTCTTCAAAGGCTTATTATGTCATAAGTTGGTCTAGAAGTCTCTTTTTAACAATGCAGTCTCAGTCTCACACTGTTTTTCCTCACTTCAACCTGTCTGTTGCTGTAATTTTGCTGTATTTTTCTGGTCACTGTGTCCCATATTACCCACAAGGCCCCACTGAACTGAGAATCCCAGGATGCATTGTCACAGGGTCTCTCGCAAACAAAGGCTGTAAAGAAGTGCAGGACTCTCCAAACAAGTGCTGTGGAAATTGATTGGGCCCCCGAACCATGGAGGCTTGGTTCTGCCTCACTGTTAGCACAGGGAATAGACCATAGCGATTCAAGAAAAAACCTGAGAGCAGAGGACATGAGAGGACAGTGCATGAAGACTGTTTTGACTATCTGAAAGAAAACAGAAAGGAGGGAAGTACTCTGCATTGCACTCAGTGCTTGCATTATGTATCCCCTAATTCTTTGTAGTTCAAATGTTTTAAAAGTAACAGAGAACCAAAAGGTAATAATAAGGTATGGAGCAGGATTTATATAACTGAAACTGATTCATCAAATAATATCTAGATCCAGATCCTGATCCTGAGAACAGGTTCCATCCCAAGTAGTCAAATATACCATTGCTGCTTTGTTACACTCCTCGGAACATCTGTATCAGATGCACCATGATTTTGTGTGCAACATGTAAGCCTTGCTGCCAAAAAACCTTTCAAACACATGGTTATCATTGTAAAATGGTCTCATTTGCTCTAGCACTTTACTTAGATTTAGGAAACAAAACTATTTGGTTAGGTTTAAGAAAAGATCAGTTTAGGAAAAGCCTTTCTGACATGTGGCTAACACTCTGAACTGTTGCAGTTTGGTTGAGTTCAGGTACCTGAACAACTACTTTGTTAGATTTAGGAAAAGACTGTTGCCTTTGGTTTCATGGACTGAAGGTCCTGTTTATGAACCACCACACAACTCTGAGCTCCACCCCTCTAAGTATCTACTACATGAGGTGGAGCAGTCGCTGTGAGCATTAAATATTGCATAGATTGGTTTACATTGCAGTTAGTTGAAAGCTAGTCTGGATTAGATTAGATTAGATTAGATTAGATTAGATTAGATTAGATTCAACTTCATTGTCATCGTCAGAGTGCAGTACAAAGACAACGAAATGAGTTTAGCATCTAACCAGATGTGCAAATAGTCACAATATCAAAAATATAAATATATACAAGTAGTGCAGTTAGCATGAGCAAGATGCCAAGGGCCATGAAAAAATGTCTCTAGTTGATTCCCTGGGAAGAAGAAGAAGAAACAGAAACCGTTCTTTATTTATCACACATTACATGCACACACCACATGCACACGCCATGCTTTTTGTGAAATTAATTCTCCGCTTTTGACCCATCTTAGTCCGTCGTTCCTCCACGGCAGACCAGGAGCGGTGGGCTGCCAGCCAACAGCAGCGCCCGGGGACCCATCCTTTTCATCACCATTGGTCAGGTGGTGATCTTCTTTCATGTTTTTAGTGGCCATTTTTTAAGGAGGAAACCCCGGGTGAACACAGGGAGAACATGCAAACTCCACACAGAAAGGCCCACTTTTTCCTCAAGCAGCAGGCACCGAAGGCATGGTGGAGAACATGCCACCAGCGCCCACAGCGGGATTCGCTGCCTTCTGGCTGTGAGGCGACAGTGTTACCACTTGTTCCACCGTGCCACCCTAATGAATGAATGAGACCAGGCTTACACAGCCTCCCTTAATCATGCAAGGGGGAGGCTTTCCTCAACTAAATACCTTAAATTGTGTTTATTTAACATGGCATAACTCAGAAAATGATTGTTCAAACAAATCTATGTCTGCTCTGGGAAAGTATTTCCACACTGTTTATTGTAGTCGAGCATTGGGACATACAGCCATATTTCGTTCTGCCTATTGCTCTTGTTGCTGCTTAAGTACCCCACACTACACAGTTTTTAAGTTGCACATGACAACTATGACCTGTCACCCATTACCCACAGCGCACCCAGCTGCATACCTGCTGTAGATGTATCACTCACATCAGTCCCAGTATAGCTCCTTAAACACTTTTAAACATGATTTAGCAAGATGAGAGAAAAGCCACAGATATCTGTTTTTCAGCTCTCACAATACAGGACACTGATTTTAACCATAGAATTAAGAAACAAATGAGGAATGGCTTGGTTTGATTCATAATTAGTATTGCATTGATCTTTTTTTTTTTTTTCAAATATAAGGCCCTATGTACTGTGGTGAGTAACTACATTTATGATTTCTATTCCGGTTTCATTTTGCTGGTGACTGGCGACTGGTCCAGGGTGTACCCCACCTCTGGCCCATTGACGGCTGGGATAGGCTCCAGCACCTCCTGCAACCCCGAAAGGAATATGCAGTATAGAAAATGGATGGATGGATGGATGGATGGATGGATGGATGGATGGATGGATGGATGGATGTCACATATGTGTCCATACATGGCCATATATCAGATTTCTGTATGGGATATGGAGCTGACTAATAAATATTGTAGTTTAGTTTGTTACCAGATTTAGCCACCAGTTAATTCCTTATGCACTTCCTCTCTTCCTTCACTGTCCTGTTGTATTGCCTTCATGTTTGTCTACAAAACAATGATTTATTTTTAGAACTTATTGAGAGAGACCAGGGGCCCGTTGCACAAAACTAGGATAAGGGATTAAGCCGGGATATGTTGGTTATCCTGGCTCAACTTATCCGTGATTCGGTTGCACAAAAGCAGGATAGCGGAAAGTGTGATATGTTATGGGATAAGTTACCATGGAGATATATTCTGTGGAGCTAACCTGCTTCAGACCAGGCTAAGTTACACGATCTATTTAATCTCATCCCTTATCTCAGTCAGCAGTCATCACAAATGGAAATTCCACTCCCTCTACACATTGTTATCACATTCAACTACATCCATGGTCATTATTTAAACATTAACACAAAACATAAGCATCATTAATTTCAATGATTGTAGATTAATGATGATTTTAGATAAATATGAATACACATCAAAGAGTAACATGATGTTCCTTTATTGAATAAGGATAAATCAAAGCATCAGTTCCTTTCAAACCTTCACACAGTGACTCTACAAGATAGAAAACACAGAATAAAAGCATATTATACAACACAAGAATAAATACACATTCAAAGGTCTGTACATAATACACCCTACATGTCTGAAATAAATGCAGGACGAATCCGTACACAACAAATGAACAGACAAATGAATGGATGCAGTAGCCTCCCTGCAAGCTTGTATACACAGTATACAATACAAACATAAGAGGCCAAATCAATCTAAATTGAAAAAACAAACAAACAAACAAATAAACAAAAAACAAAGCAAATTCCTCTGCCAATGCAGGCCATAGTTTACTGAAATTCACAGCATGTGTCTTTGCCAGTGCAGGACATATTTAACTGAAATTTAAAGCATGCATGTTAACAAAAATAATTTAACACATATTGGTCCCTGACCAGCCGACGGAGGGAAGATGGCAGGATTGTCCCAGTCCCAGTGTGATGGCACTCTCTCTCTCTCTCTCTCTCTCTCTCTCTCTCTCTATTTGAGGAAGCTGCCTGCACATAGTTATCCAGGATAGGTTTCACCTGGCTTGTTGAATCCGTGTCTGCTCATCCTGGCTCCTCGCTCATGTTTTGGATTGGTTGAACTCAGCTCAGTCACTTATCCTGGATGTTTTAATCCTAGTTTTGTGCAACGGGCCCCAAGTTGATGTAGCAGGGCGAGATGCTCAGCCCCGTCTCTAATGTGTGAGTGTGCTTCCTTGCTCTCGTTTCATAGCCAGTCACCGTACGAGGGCACTCAACATGAGGGGACTGGGTCCATCTGTTATGGCCACCAACGTTCCTCCCCCTTTTTTTGTCTAACACGCCGTGCTTCTGAGGAGTGTGTGTGTGCGGAGCAGGCGGATCGGACCTCAGCGCGGGATTGGCTCGTCCTGGAGGTGTGATCTCCCTCCGCCTCCCACCTCCCACCGTTGGCTGTCCGCTCCATGGATTGGTGCAGTGTCAGGGCCCGTTCACCAATCGAGGACGTTGCCTCAGGCTTTTTGTTTGTACATGTCATTTTCCTTACCTTTAAAATAAATAACTTTGCTTTAACCAATTACATCTGTTTTGTGTTGCTTCCACCACGAGCTAGGGGTCGTAACAATCCGGTCTCCCTCTTGCTCTTTGGCTCCGAGACCGCCCACTTCCTGGTCGCCTTTCTCCTGTGCCACGGGCGCAAGTAATGTAGCAATAGCGGCCTGTACTAGTGTGGGAATTTGGCTGTTTCCCTCACAAATTTTGCTTGTTGTAGCGTCCCGCATGGTCATCCTGGGCTGAAGTCGCGACTCACGTGCCTTTCTCACAAGTTGCCTGGCTGTCCTCTTCTCGCTGCTGCACTAGGCGAGCTTTCCGCTCCTGCTCATGTGGTCGAACGCCACCCAATCGGTCGGTTCGCCGGATGGCAATTGTTGTCACGTGCACTTTTAGCCGTCAGTGAAATATTAATCTGGTTGATTTGGCAGTGGTCCGGTGGAACGGAGGCAGTGCCGGGGACCGCTGCCATAGATATACATAGAAAGGCTAGATGGCTGATGAGACTTTCGCCGGCAACGTCACCGGTTGGCCATCTTACCTAGGGGGACTTTTCCGGAGCGTTTAAGGCCTTCAAAAGAAGAGCCTGTGGAATCACTTTTCACTCGTAAGAAATGACTTGAGGGACATATTTAGGATAATTGTTGCTAACTTAGTGGATTTGTACTTGTATAATACAAGTTATTTTGACCCTGACGTTTTAGAAATGTTTCTACCATTTGTTTACATAATAATCATTGAATATTTCTTTTTCACATTTCTTTTAACATGTTACTGTTATTTAGGTTTTCATAATGGCATTCAAGCATAGGCTACATGAATTACCCCAACAATATCATAATTTAGCTCAGTATTTTTGTCCTTACCATTAATGTTAAAGGTGAGAAGGGTGTAAAATGTTGTCAATAATTCATATATCTTGGTATCTTCTCATGTTTTTAAGGTTTCCCCAAAACGCAGAGAAGAGGAGGCAATGGGAACTTGCTCTAAGAAGGGACGGTTTTGTTGCATCAAGAAACTGCAAACTGTGCAGCGAACATTTCAGGAGTGAGGATTTTGACAGGACAGGGCAGACTGTCCGGCTTAAGGCTGGTGTTGTGCCAACCATTTTCAACTTCCCTGCTCATCTCCAAAGGGTATGTGTATCATTGGCCAACAAGAATATGTGATATACGTATTGTCACGATTTCTGCAAGTTTAGGAATACATAAAGTGTTGTGCATTAAGGACATTTTAATATTTAACTGTATATTTTAGCCAGTAGCAACAAGAAGCACTGCTGCCTCTAGAAGAGCAGAAGAAAACCTGCCCATGGACCTGCACCAGGATGAGCCTCCACCTGATGTGAGTATTTGTACACAACTAAGAGCATCATATGGCTTATCATTAAATCATTTATCTCAGTGGTGCCCAGGAAGGGATATGATGGTGTTACTTGAAGAACCCGATATTATTTGAGGTGGTAATCTGTTTAAAAGGATTGAGAACCACAGGCTGTCACTTGCTCATGTCACTCATACACTTTTATGAACAAGCATGTGCAAACTACAACAAGGTGAAGGGAACCTTTACAATCAAAACTGACAATTTTGTCTAGAGACCCAAAACATAATTTCGCCTTTAGCCAGGCCAATTTATTAAAATCAGTTTATTACAAGAGCACTGATTTGGGTTTTATTTTGTAGATTTAAAGAACATAGCATTGTCTTGAACTCAGCACTGATAGGTGAACATGAATTGTTAAAAAATTACCGTTAATACTGTCCTTATTATTATTATTATTATTATTATTATTATTATTATTATTATTATTATTATTATTAATATATTTTTCCAAAGCCTCAGGCAGCCACTGGAGAGAGGAGAAAGAGCCTGAAGAGGAAGGCCCCTGACCACCTGTACGCATTGCCTTCCTGCCCCAAGGCTATAAAGGCCAAACTCAATGCAGCCTTTCCTTGGCAAGGGAGAGGAGGGCAAAGAAAAACATGCATGCTCTTCTGGAGGAACTGAAAGAGAAAAATCTGATCAATGAAGAACTGAAAGAGAAGCTTGAATGCTACTCAGGTAAAAAAAAAAGAAAAAAGAAAAAGAAATAAATACATTGAATAACTTAGTAGTTAATATTAAAAGGAGACATACTAAATCACTTTTTGCTAATTTAATTATAGATCTTCCAGTTCACCTCCTGTCGAGGAAAGGTGTAGAGTATACCAAGGCCCAGAGAGAGTTTGCCCTTACGCTCCATCTTCACGGTCCAAAGGCATATCACTATCTGAGAGACACTCTTAAAATACACCTCCCACATCCCAGTTCATTGCAAAGGTATTCTTCACGACGGCTAATTTTGAACTACGTTAACAACTTAAGCTGTAGTATCATAAATGGTTAAACTGATATAAGTGCTGCTACATTTTGATATTATAGTCATTTTTATTATGTCCATTGGGGGGGAACGATTAATTGGATGTTAGTCCAAAAAAAGAAATGAGATATAATATGAATCTGTCTTCCGCTAATTTCAGGATTTGTGGTGCGACGCACTCTGAAGAAACTGTCCTGTGATGTCTGCCGGTCTAGCCTTGTGACAGATGCTGAATCTGCCCGTGAGGACCAGGGCTACCACCTGCTGACTCTGAAGAACAATGGAGGTCTGGTCATTCCATCTGAAGGCACAGTGAAAGTCGTCAGGGCAGCAGAGTGGGTCGTTCGCCAGGCAGCAGCAGATTCTAAACGATCACGGCTCATCAAAGTGTTGGAGGTCCTCTACATGGTGCGGAAGAGGATAGGTTCAGAGGATGTGTTTTTGCTCGGGGAGCATATCAACGATACACACTATGGCATCGACAGTCACCACAACACACTGTTGACATTAGTTGTGTCCCTGTTTTTTAAACTAAGGCTGCACCACATTGCTAAAATGACTACGCTTAGCCTACAGCAAGACAATGTGAGACAGAAGCTCACCAAGACAGTCCTTTTTAAGGGGCAGTAGCTCAAACTGTCCGTGCACTTGTATATATGTTGGTTTTGTATATATGTTGGTTTTGGGTGCATGTTGGTTTGGAGTGAATGTTGCATGGTTTAGTTTTACTGTTGGTTTGGAGTGAATCTTGAATTGTTTTGTAATTGTGCGCACCTGTTAATAAAAGAAACCTTGATGTCATGTTACTGAATGTGTTTATTTGAAAATTTATAATAAAATATATGTAGGGTAGAACAGGTAAGATGAACAAACCATCCCCTTGATCTTTAAAACTATACACATGAGTTGTCACGAGACCCTAAAATAAGAAGACAAACATCATTTCTGTGGCTGTGGAATTCTTTGACTTCTGTGGTATGATTATTTTTTATGCTAAAGCAAATGGACCCAGCTCTAAACTTATACATTATGCATGTTAGTGATATTCAATGTATAGAACTATGTGAATCATTTAGCAAAAGATCATTCTGAATCATTAAATTAATTAGGTTTTATCAAAACGATGGTCATGGGGCAAGATGAACCAAAAGCCTTGGGGTAAATTGCCAATATGAATCACAATTCATATAATGTACATACATTATTCAGGTTAAGTTTTAAATATCATGTGGGTCAATTTACCCCTTTATATTTAATATATGTATTAATTAGAAATATAAAATATAAAATATCAAACTATTAAATGTTTAACATAAACACTGACGATTTAATTTCACTGTATATGTGTGCAGCTATGGCAGGTAATGGTCTACTATCTACTTTTTTAATTTAATATGAAAGTCCATGGTTATAATTATCCGTAAATATGCAATAACATAACTACATCTCTGGCGTTTATAACAAATCAAACCGTTTAAAAATCGGTTGAAAATTGAGCAAGTTATGGTTAATTAAATAGTACATGCTCCATAGGCATTAATGTTATCAGTGAGCCAGCAGCCCCTAGGTAAGATGGCCGCCGCGTAGCGACGTCAGCCCTCACTGGCTCACAGCGTCTGTAAGCTATCTAGCCTTTCTATGTATATCTATGACCGCTGCTGCTTTGCCTGACGCTGCTTTGCCTGATGCTATTCTGCCTTAAGCTGCTCTGCTTCCCGTGGCGTAGTTTTACGCTGCGTTGTGTTGCACCACCCCAGCTTCACTCTACGTCGGCGACTATTTCACGCTGCTTTGCGCCACTGTGGTTTAAGTGTAACCGCTTCGGTTTTAAGTGTATGAGTGTGATTGTGAGTGTGAGAGTGAGAGTGGGGGGGGGGTTGCCCTCACTTTATTTTGTTTGTATTGCTGATTTTGCTTAGTTGCACTTCCTTTTTTTAGATTAAGACAGACAAACAGACTATACCTTGTTTGGGTTAAGTTGTATTGTGTTTATTTTTGTTCTGTGGCTTGTTAGATTATTTCATTCCTGATTTCTGTGAAATTGTGGGTTTTTGGTATTAATTTGAGTAGTCCTATTTTGATTTATTTCGTTAATCCACTTGCTTCAGCTTATTTCATTGGGAGATTCTGTTTATGATTTTGGTGAGTGCAACCCCCGTAATTTTATTTCCCCTTTCCCCCCTGCAGTTGCTGAGAGCCAACAGTGGTGGTCCTGGTGTCCTGGGTGGTGGTTTCCCTTCTTTTTTTGGTGTGCTGTGTGTCCCCTGGCCTGGTTTTCCCCTCACTAAAGAGTGCGTGTGTGTGTCTGTGCCTGACACGTATGACTGGGGTGACCTTAATTTTCTGCTGGATTCCTCACACCCTGGTGGACCCATCTCCCTGCCAGTAAGCCTCAGCACTGGAAGGCCCCCCCTTGTCCTTACATCCCTGTGTGCATGTGTGTCTATGGTTTCTTGTTTTTTTAGTATGTTGCAATAAAGTATTGATTTTATGACCACATTTGGAAGCATGTCTCCTGCCTCATAGTAGAGCGAACCTGAGTGCCTTAAATTGGGGTTTTGTGGCTCTAACTATTTCCTTGGGTGAAATTCCCAAGATGGCGTTGTCCGGCTTGTCCTGATTGGAGTTACTATTAGACTGCTCTTCACTAAGCACCTCTCTATTTTCTTTCTGTCCTCATGCCGCCACATCGAGAAGAAAGGACAATTAAGACCATGAGACAGGTGAAGAAAAAAGAGTGACTGAAAATCTGTTCTTTCAAAGAAAAACATCCCATACTAAGAAAGATAGCCTCTTCTAACTTTCCGTGAAAAACCAGTACAAATGCCCAACTTTCATTGTCAAAAGCATTCCACATCTTGAAATCATATTCTTTGCTTTTGGTGAAGGAAGTTGGTTTGTCTGGAATGCCATTGGTTATGTCTGCACAGAGGACATCCTCTGCTATAACGACAAGGTAATTCAGGGCGGGTCTGAAGAGGCTGTTGATACTAACACAACGGTTCCATTAAAGCAAAATTAAGCACCTCAAAGACGGTCCTTCAGCAGAAATACACAGTGAGGACTTTCACATTAATATAAAGCATGGCCCTCAGAAATAATTAGCCTCCCTAATCTCAGGAACACTCAGATGCAGCATTGCACTGTTCAAATGACCTGTCCAGCGTGATGCATGGTTGTTTTTTCATTCTGTCTTCTCCTGCTGCCCCCCCCCTTTTTTTTGGGGGGGGGGGGGGCTCTTGCTTTTTTTACTATTTGCACTGGATTTATGCAAGGCAGAGCAGTGCAGTGAAAAGCTTATACAAGCAACAGCCAAGGCAGACAGGCAAAGGGAAGGTCACCGAACACATTATCCCCCACTTATCAACAGTGCATTAGCTCATTCCCCTCTTTAATTTCACAGAAACAACCCAGGTTGCCTCAGCCTCTCCAACCTCACCTATCTGCACTACCCAGGGAGGGAGTGAGCTAATAAAGTTAAACTTTATCTCCTCCTTTTCAAACTACTGCCATCTTTCCACCCCAAGACCCATCCCATCACAAACAACAGGAATGAATGGAAAGCTAGGCCAGATTTATAGTTGAGGCTGCTGTGCATTAAGACAGAGGCTTATGCACGCAGTTGGTGCTAATGGTCAAGGTAAGGGTGTGGAGGTAGGTTGAAGGATTGATGGTAATGATGAAACACGCAGCAGGACAGATATAAAAATCAGTGAAGGGGAAAATAGACTCGCTGTCACCCCACTGATTGCTCTGATTGCCTGCCAGCCTTCTCACTTGTGGCCAGATGGCCTGTCTTCATCAATGCCCAGCGAATACCTGTACGACCTCCTGTAAGACCCCCCAGTAGACCTGGCAATATACAGCCTGTCTGTCTCACACTCTGACCAGCTTACTCCAAATGTTCATCCATGCATTGCACTGGTATCAGCTAAAATAAACCTGTTGCCATTCCTTTTTGCTGTACTGTGTTTTGTTCACATCACGCTGTCACTGTTAGGAACTACTCAGCATCAGGCCAACAGCATTTCACTGCATATGCAATTAAAAAAGTATGTGTGAACAATAAAATACTTTAATGCTCTAGTGAGACCGACTGAGTTCTGAAATCCAGCTTAATAGTGATGCTAATGCTTATTAGTGTACGAAATATTCAGGTAGAAGCCTCTCATTTGTAGTCAGCATTATTGATTGAAATATTGAAAATGGACAAAAATGAACGTGCTGATGTCTGATTTGTGGGCTCTCTGTGTCTATACTTGGCCAAAGAACAGTTATGAGGGAAGTAACTCTCTTTACACTCTTTAACACCACTGTAAGGTAAAGTAGTGTCTTTGTAGTCTAATCAACCATGGAAATTAAAAAAACTGCCAGTCGTAATACTGAAATTTTTTGACCATGAGAAGACTTCAATAAAGACAAAAACATGTTATTTGTTAAGTTAAAAATGAATGAATAACAGTTTCAAAAGTCCCCCTATTTGTGTTTGTCACAGAAAATATCAAGACAGTGGAGGGGCACTGGTATTTTAACGCAAAAGATCCAAAAACTGTAAATCCTACTGCTTAGATAGTCACATTATGTAAAGGCAGCCCTGTCTTCACTGGGCGTCAAATGCCAATGCTTGTTTTGTGCTTCTGTGTCTCATCACAGATGCACAAGATGCACATTTGCGTCTCGGGCTTTCAGCTGACCCCACTGTAAACCCATGATCAGCAATATTAGATGGTCAGAGCAAGTTGATGTAGCATGAAGAGCAAGGAAATCTTAACATGGAAGAAGGTGGGGTGGATGGATGGGTCAAACCAGTGCAAGGACTCAGGAGACTGGGGATTTTGTCCAGTGAGAAACCAGGGCCCGTATTCACAAGGCTTCTTAGAATCCTCTAAGAGAGCTCCTAACCTAGCCTTAAAATTCCTTTAAAAAGACAAAAAAAAAGACAAAAAAAAAAAAAGTGCTCTGCCCTCCTAGTAATGAATGGACAGTAAAATCAACCGATCATATAACTTGGACTGTATTAAAAAACGTGTAATCGTGACTTTAATTTTATGTCATGCTGATGAAACTCAGCAAAATTAAATTAATTGTGACACAGCTTCAAAATGTTTGAACATACCTCATTCACATGCCGATTATACTGATTTGCTATGTTTGTTATGTTTACTGTCCATGCTGGTAATTTTACTACTTGATGTATTTGATATTAATGGTGGACACAGACTCAGCTGTCAGCAATTCCTGTGATTGCTGGCGTCCATATTGTTATGACCCTATGGGTCATCTGTTGTTGTGCATGTGTTCTTCTTTGCTGCAGTGTGTGTGTGTGTGTGTGTGTGTGTGTGTGTGTGTGTGTGTGTGTGTGTGTGTGTGTGTGTGTTTCTCTCTCTCTTCAGCGTGAATGGAGAATGATGATGACTGCTGCAGCGCGATTGGTCAGGGGGCGGATCCTCCAGCCAATTTGAACACCGGGGGCCTACACTCTGGCTCCTCTACCGCCAGCATGGTGTTCTGAATTGTTTGCGTTAAGAATAAGCTTGATAAAAGAGTCGATGTAAGACTGTTTGTAGTAGGATCAAGTAATTCTTTGGTAGATCGCTGAATGTGTATGAAAACCAAGTTTTGAACTGTTGTTAATACTGTAAATACTTGTAATAGTGGGGCAACGGAGCGGATGTCAAAGCACAGCCAGGGCACGCTGGTGGCACCGCTGCTGTGAAACTCAGCATGGGGTTCAGTATCAGCTGAATAATTTGTTTGGTGTAGCTAAATAATGACTTTAGTGTCCCAAACGCTGTCTAACAAGCCCTGCATCAGTTAGCTAGTGTTGATTACATGTAGTTTAACATAGATGTTTAGTTAGCCAGCCGTGCCTGAATTGACAGGGTGTGCCAGCGCAGGAGAGCCGAGCCAAGGGTGAGGGGGCTAACATGACTTGTTCATGGACTTACCCGGATGGTGTACAGATCGCACGGGACTTAAATGATACTGGATTAACGATCGGGCTAGGTGTAGGTCATATATTTTTATTCCCGAACCTAGTCGTATCTCATACTTTATTGTGCATGATTGTGCATTGTGCAAGGTGGTAAAAGGATAACCCCTCGGCCTTGATTCACTGAATACAGATAATTATCGCACTGTGATACCTTGATTACCATTCACCAAGATGGCAAATACAGATGCAGGACGGTCTAAATTCCAGATTGACTGGAGCAAGTGTTGTCTTTGCCAAAAGAACAATGGTGAAGAGCTCAAGTCACCACGTGCACAACAACCACAACAACATGACGGCTACACTATGATTGCGACTAATATTCCCCTCTTTCACGCAATTAATGATATGCCTATTGTTCTGGATCCAGCCAGACTTGATGATGGTGTTGGCATTGAAGAATCTCTGAGGAGGAACAAGGCGCAGTATCACCAAAGTTGTCGCCTTATGTTCAACAACACAAAACTGGAGAGAGCCACAAAAAGAAGAGCAGAGAGTGCTCAGCCAGTGGAATGCCAGACCAAGCTGCATAGAACCAGCCTTAAAGGCCAAATGTGTTTCATATGTGACAAAGAAGCCCCATCCTCTGAACTCACAAGACAGGTTATGACGATGAATCTCAATAAGAGAGTTAATGAATGTGCAAAAACTTTAAATGACGGAAAACTTCTTGCAAGACTCAGTGGTGGAGATGCTATTGCGCAGGAGTTCCAATACCATGTTGCATGCTTGACAGACCTGTACAATAGAGAGAGGTCATGCCTCAGAGCCACCAAGAGACTGGAACAGGAAAGTGCATCCGAAGAGGATGCCCACCCACAGGCATTCTCTGAGCTAGTCACATATCTCTTGGAGACCTCCAGATCTGGTGAGGGTCCTGTAGTCTTCCGACTTGCAGACATAGTTCACCTGTATGCCCAGCGCCTGGAACAGCTGGGTGTTGATACACCTGCTGTCAACTCCACGAGACTGAAGGAAAAACTGCTGTCAGAAATACCTGAATTGGAAGCTCACAAGCAGGGAAGCGATGTTCTTCTGGCTTTCCAGAAAGATGTGGGCTTTGTCTTGTCAGAAGCCTCTGACTATTATAGTGAAGCTATTATCCTTGGCAAAGCAGATAACATCTTGCGAAGACATATGCTGGACCACAAGTCCACATTTGATGGAACCTTCCATGAGGGCTGCATCGAGGAGGCCATTCCAGTGACTCTTCTGCAGTTTGTGGCCATGCTTGAACATGGAGCAGACATCAAATCTCAGCTGAGGTTTGGCACATCAAAGACAGAACTAGCAATTGCTCAGCTGCTTCAGTACAACTGCTACACGAGGTACAAAGAAGGAGCTGCAACTCACAGACACTCTAAAGACAAAGAAACCCCATTCCCTGTTTACATGGGGATGTCCATCTACGCAAAGACCAGAAAGAGAAAGTTGGTGGAAATGCTTCACGAGCATGGCATCAGCATTTCATATGACAGGGTTTTTAGAGATATCTGCACAGCTGGGAGATGCAACAGTCAGCAAGTACGTGGAAGATGGGGTGGTCTGTCCACCAGTTCTGCGAAAAGGGCTGTTCACCACATCAGCCATGGACAACATAGACCACAATCCCACTGCAACAACAGCGACAACCTCTTTCCATGGAACCAGTGTTTCTGTTTTCCAGCACCCAACCAAAGAAGATAAAGGTGAAGAGCGTGGACAGTTGAAGTTCAGAGAGGAGAAAGTGAAGACCGTTCCAGAACTTCCAGACTCCTTCACCAATGTCCAGCCCGCCTTCTTCACTAAGAAGAAACCCTCTCCTCCCCAGAGTGGTGTGACACACCCAGACACCAGTCTGCTGAGGCCACAACTGGCAATGGAGTACGAGTGGCTGGAGAAAGTCACTGTGACAGATGGGCCAGTGGACGTGACTTGGTCAGCCTACCATGCTTCACAGAAGAGATGAAAGCCATTTGAGGTCAGCATTACATCACTTTTGCCTCTGCTGCGAGATCAGGCCCACTCCGTTGCTACAGTCAAGCATGTGATGGACAAGATCAAGGAGATAGTGATGTTACTGAACCCCGGTCAGGTGCCAGTCATTGCTGTTGACCAGCCAATATATGCAGTAGCCAAGCAGGTCCAGGGGCACTGGCCTGAAATCTACGGTGAGGACAAGTTCGTCATAATGTTCGGAGGCTTGCATATTGAGATGGCAGCACTGAAGTCCATTGGAACTCTACTCCAGGACAGTGGTTGGACAGGAGCCCTCTTGGAGGCAGGGATGGCATCTCCTGGGACAGCAGATTCATTTCTGACAGCTTCAAACATCACTAGGACACGACAGATGCACCAGATAACAGCATGCAGTCTGTACAAGCTTCTAAAGGCAGCCCACACGGACTACTTGAAAGAGACAGATGAACAACCCGAAGAGGGGCCTAGCTTCGAAGCTTGGTGTGAGCAGCGCAAACTGCAAAGTCCCCAGTTTCATTTCTGGTATATGGTGCTGTCAATGGAACTGGTGATCCTCTTGTTGATCCGATCATTCAGGGAAGCCAACTTCTTCCTGTACTGTCAGTCACTGGCTGAGCTCATACCGTACTTCTTTGCGAACAACAATGTAAACTATGCACGGTGGCTTTCGATCCACTACAGAGACATGGTTACCCTGGGACAGAAGCATCCTCAGCTGGCTCAGGATTTCCAGAGTGGAAACTTTGTTGTACACAAATCAAGCCGAGAGTTCTCAGCAATGGCTATTGACCAAGCTCACGAGCAGGCTAACGCTGTCATCAAGGCAGACGGGGGTGCGATTGGCGTGACTGACCCATCAGCACTGAGAAGATGGATGATTGCTGGTCCTGAAGTCAGTCACTTGGTTGCACAATATGAGGCAGCTTGTGGGACCAAAGAGGGGACTAAACACACCAGCCACCATGAACGAGCACAAAGAGTGTTCCTTGAGAAAGTAGAAAAGCTCTCACAAGCCATGAAAGATATAGGCAATCTTTTCCAGGAGGAGAGTCAGGACCTGCTTTCGCTTGATACAAGGGATATTGCTCATCCCACTGCCGCTGAGCTGGTTAGCACACATCTTGAGAAAGGCAAGGTCCGTTTCCAAGAGTTTATGAAGGGACTGGAAGGGGAAGAAGAATCCACCTTCTACCCTCTATCAAGAAGAATAGGCTTGACTTCTTCCGACAGGTACCAGCCTCTGCTGACTCTTCAAAGCAAAAAGTGCTGAAGAATGACTGTCAGCTGTTCTCCAAGCTGTTCATATCATGCCAGAGCAGAGAGTGTGACTTGAAGGAGTTCTTCCGTCATGAGAACCAGCCACATCCTGCTGCCCTCAGTGATGGTGGAAAGCTCCACACCTGTCAGAAATCCCACCTCACTACCATTCTTGAGAGCCAAGTTACAACCCCTGAGGCAGAGCCATATGCCGACACCATCATCATTGATGGTGCAGTGTTGGTGAACAGTCTGCCTCCACGGAGTTCAAAGACGTTCGAAGAGTATGCAATGCTCGATGTCCTTCCTACAATACAAGCATACTCTACCAAGTACAAGACAACAGACATTGTGTTTGATGTTTACCAGCCATCTAGTCTGAAAGCTGCGTCTCACCCCATGTCCTCGCTTTGATCTAGTTTCAGCTTTCAGACTAGATGGCTGGTAAACTAGATCAAAGCGAGGACATGGGGTGAGACGCAGGGTGACAGGTTTGGGCAAAATTCCCTCAAAATGGCAAAACTTCCTGAGAGAAAATGACAACAAAGCTGAGCTGTTTAACTTTCTGGCTGATAAGATAGCATGTGTAGCCACACCAAATGTGGTCATTGTGACCAAGGAAGAAGATGCTGTCAGCAACCACACTATCGATCTGGCTGGGGTGGCACCATGTAGTCATGAAGAAGCTGACACATGGATCTTTGTGCATGCCAAGCATGCAACAGAAGCAGGCAGCAAGGCCATCATGGTCAAAGCCAACGACACAGATGTTGTCGTCATCGCAGTCAGTGTTCTGCCGACACTTCAGGAGCTTGGTCTGCAGCAGTTGTGGGTTGCCTTTGGACAAAGACAGAACCTGAAGTGGGTTCCTGTACATGACTTGTGTTGCACTCTTGCAGAAAAAAGCAAAGGGATGCTTTTCTTCCATGCCTTCACTGGCTGCGATGTTGTTTCAGCATTCCGTGGCAAAGGGAAGAAGTCTGCTTGGCAAACCTGGAATGTTTGTGATGAGGCTTCCAGTGTCTTCAGCAAACTCAGCCAGTATCCACCGGTAGTGGATGATGAAGACCTTAAGACCTTGGAGAAGTTCGTGGTCATGATGTACGACAGATCCAGCACAGCTGAAGGTGTTGATGATGCAAGGTTGGACATGTTTGCTCGGAAGCAGAGGTCGTACGAAGCCATTCCTCCAACCCGATCAGCGCTGAAGCAGCATGTGAAGCGTGCTGCCTACCAGGCGGGCTGCATCTGGAGTCAGTCAACAGAACATCAACCAGAAACACAGACTCCTGCCAACTGGGGCTGGACCAAGAAAGGAGATCTGTGGCAGATCGTTTGGACAGAGCTCCCACCCATTGCAGAGAGTTGCCAACAGCTGACCAAGTGTGGATGCAAGTCGGAATGCTGCAGTCGATGCAAATGCTATTGCTTTGGTCTGACCTGCACGGCACTGTGCAGCTGCAGATGCGAGATTTAGAAGCATTGCAGTATAGGCCTACTTATCCAGGCAGCAAGACTATGAGTGAAAAACAAGTATAGGTCTCCTGCCTACATGTGAAAAAAAAATTATAAAAGGAAAAGACAAAAAAAAAACAAAAAACCTGCCTCGATGGGATCATCACCTTATCGTGGTGTGGCAGTTTGCGTGTCTCCATGACCCCTAGAGCTATGTCGGCGGGAGTCTTGTACTCCTGGCAGGGTTTCCCAAGCCGAACAGGTCAAAGGGTAGAGACTAGACAAAGAATGATCCCACAGCGCTATTACTACATGTAATCTACACTAGCTAACTGACGCAGGGCTTATTAGACAGCACTGATATATGGTACAAGGAAGCCAGTGAGTAAGTCCAAGGGTCTAAATTCGGATTCTACATAGTGAAAAATGTATGATTTGACACCAATATCATTCAAAGAGGATGTCTATGCGATTTTATTGCGAAATGCAGTATTATTGTATATTCAATGGCGGCCATCTTGAAAAATGGCCGCCATCATGAATTTTTAGGTGGCTAACGGGTTTTATCAAAAAAGGGATCCCCAAGGAGTATGTGTGCCAATTTTGGTGCTTGTTTCCACAAATGAACGATTATTAGTTATCTGCCACACTATAAATAGTAGGGCAGTTAAGTAGGGGGGAGAAGCCTTTTTGTGTTGAAACCCGTTTTTTCCTGTTTTTTATATTAGGAGCTTAGGTTAGAAATTTGCCATTTATTTTTCCTTTCATTTATTAGGTAAGTTCAGGGTGATTTTATTTTGTTCTGTTTGTTATGTTGGCCTGTTCTTCCCCAGAAGTTAAATAAAACTGCACCTTTTGTTGAACTTGGATTACTTAGTTGCTGGAGTGGGAAGACTGGGGGAGCACATTTATCTATTATGTCAAGGGTTCCCCTAGACCTGGGCATAACATTATAAAAAGTGGTTTGATTTGGCAGAATGACCAAAACAGCGAAATGGATAAAAAGAGAACAAGAAAGCCAAACTGGACACAAGAGCAGTGCCTGCTGTTGGCACAGCTCATGGATGAAAATAAAACAGTATTAAGAGGAAAATTGGGTCCCAGTATCACAGCCCAAGGGAAGAGGCAGACTTGGGAGTGCATTGCCCAGCAGATCAATGCATCATTCCCTCTCCTTTTATGCACGAGCGACGAGTGTGAGAAGCGCTGGTACGTGCTGCAATCCCTGTCTGTTGAAGACACTCTTAGGCTTCTTAAGTCCTCCTCCTTTTTCACCTTAGGAGCTCTCTTAAGGCCTAAGACGCTTTGTGAATAACTTTCTATCTTACCAAGGGTATAGCTCTAAGAAAAATCTCAGAATTCAAGGAATTCCGTGATTTTTCTAAGAATGACATCACTAAGAGCTACTTTTAGCCTTAGGATGCTTTGTGAATACGGGTCCAGAAGTACATGATCTTTTCCTAAATCTCACCAAGTTGTTTTGATGCCTGAAGGTAACCAAGTGGGTTTGGTGCCTGAACCTAACCAGACTGCGACAGTTCATAGATAGGGTGTCTAATATTGCAGGGCGTCTCATAAAGGTACCTTGTGCGTCTCTATAAGACACTGAGGGGAGTGACAAAGCGGTGGTATTTTCTATTCTTGAATGAGAACAGATTGGAAAAATTTTATTATGAGAAATGAAAGTTGTCAAAGTTACCATAGTTGAAAGATTCTGTAAAGACAAATAAAAAGCACAAAGCTCTCTTCAGGCACTCCGACCGAGCCAAGGATAGTTAAAAAGCCTTAATTAAATTAGGGCATATTGCTATAAAATATTCTAAACGTTTAGAATATTTTATATCAATATGCAGGCGCAAAGAAATGTCAGCACATTTAATCCATCGTAACTCTCTGAATACTAAACTGATTTTCACAGGTTTTTTTGCTGCAAACGTCATACATGTAGCTATGATACAGGACAAATGGTTCGGCGTATTTTAATATTCTTTTGGGATTAACAGTAATAGAATATTCTGATGTAGCCTAGACTGTAAACACACACATTACACACACACACACACACACACACACACACACACACTAATATATGATAGAGAAGCAGATAGTGGCGTTAAAGTCAACTATTTCAATTATTTGAAGAGACAATATATGATTCGGCATTAGAAATATAATGTGTTCATTAGCCAGTATTTTGTTTATATATGTAAATATTTATATATAGCCTTTGTGTGATAAATAAACTGTGCAATAAGGTATGTTCATGTATGATCTGAGTTTCTGTTGCCACGGTTACCAACTAGCATTTGAGCCAGCACAACAATTTAGAACAATCAGGCTATTTGACCGGAACTTTTTTATAGGTGTCCTACAACACTTTTTAACAGACACCCTGCAGCCAATCAGAATCAAATATTCACCCAGACCATGGAATAAGATGGATTAAATGCGCTGACACTTCTTTGCGCCTGCCAAACAGCACTGAGTGGAGTGGGTGACCGGTCCAAGACGGCGGCCCCACGGCTCGTCAGCGCCGACAGGCAGTAGCGGTCGATGCGGCGTCTACTCTTTATATCCCTATGGTCTGGTCCTACAGGACCAGTCCATCCCTCCCTCAGTCCCCCTAGTGGCCTCGCGCACTTCCGTTTTGTGGAGTGAATTTGCAGTGTTTGTCTCTTGCAGTTCTTTTGGGGTTGTGTGTGTTTTGATGTTTGCAGCATTTTTCTTTCGCATTTGTTTTGTGTGTTTGTAAGTTTTTGCTTCTGCTTTGTTTCTGTGATTGCAGCATTTTTCTCTTGCAGCGTTTTTCTGTTGCATTTGTTTTATGTGTTTGTGTGTTTTTGGCTTTGCAGCGTTTTGCTGTTTGCAGCGTTTTGCTGTTTGCGGCGCGTTTGCCCTTGCAGCGTGTTGGCTGCATCAAACGGGCTATTTTAACTTTTAGTTAATTAGTAATAATAAGCATATTCTTGCAATTAGGACCAGGGATAATGCATGACTGCATAGCCAGCTACTCATCTGGCTGATGAGGTGCTCCCTCCATTTCTCATCAACATTTGTCTATTTTGTCTTGGTCATGGTAATCCCTCAAGGAAACATAGGCATTTGTACTATTACCACAGCTCAACGAACTTTTCCTCTTTTGTTATCCCACTTCAGCATCCCTTTCTCCTCTTTGCCATGGTTACCTGACTGTGCTCTTAAGAGAGCACCTGATTGTTAAATGGTCAGGAACATGTCGTGGGAGATGTCACACTAGGTGTGTCAAGACAAAAAAAATCTGACATCGACAGGGCACAGTTGTCTCAAAATAGCTCTAGATTCCTGTAGACTGATCCAGAAATTTCTGGTTAATAGGGCATGCTGATTGTTAAATATCCAGCCAGCCATTAGCTGGACCACAAGGTAAACTAGGTTTACAGCAAGTTTTCCAGCTTTTGAATGAATGTGCAAATTTTGATAAAGAGTGACATCCTGTTAGGATTACAGGTTAAGACAAAAATGACAAAAATGCCCATAAAAAAACATTGTCTGTTTTCTAGGTAGCAGAGATCTCAACCTAACTTCACTGTCACGTTTTCAATCGTCCCTCTTCTCTTTCATTTCCCTGCTCCCTCCCATTTCACCCTTCATTCCCTGTTTACATTAAAATGATCCAATATTCTCCTTCACCACCAGTCTACTCTCACTATCCTTAACTCAGGCCAACATCCTGAGAAGGAAGTATACAATTTCATTTTTTACTTAAAAAGATGATTGCCTCCGTCCTATGAATTTCCCATTGAATAGATGATTACAGACAAAGGATATTAAATTTATTTCCAGATGTTTTATATGTTCAGTTAGCACAGCACTGTCCCTTTTGAAGAACAATCCCTGATTAAGACGATACATCCCTGATTAAACAAATCCTGGCAGTAGTGCTGCCAGTACTTCTGCACTTTAAACATTGGTATTTTGTGGTTGTGATGGAAATCTTAAACAAAACAGAGGGCAAGGAAGTATGAAGATGGTAAATTTCAGTTCCTTGACACATTCGTTTATGCATAGCTCAGCAGGAGCATGAGGAACCCAGCATACCGGAAACATACTCAGATCAATACTCTTTTTCTAAGTACTTTATACCTTTATTTCAGAGGTTACCTTAGACAGATGACAGGCTACGAGGAGAGAGGGAATTGGAGAAAAAGCAACAAAAGTCCACATGTGGGAATCTTGGGGTTTATAGTCAGTGCCACACTACAAGCTACTTACTTACTTACTTACACTACAACTCTTAACTCTAATAACCACATACAACATAACATTTCCATAGCGAGGACCCCCCTACACAGACCACATGTTGCTAATGAAGAGAAGACAGAAGTGCAGGAAGTCCCGGTGTATGCACTCAAAATCAACAGATGATGAGAATTCCACCCCAAACTTAAGACAAGGGCATACACTGTTAAAAAATCAGGGACCACAAGAAGCATATTCATGTGGCTGGTCTGTCAGAACATCTAGGGAGAATTTCCATTTTTTTTTTACTCCTGTGGAAAAAAATATTAAATTGTTACCAGGATTATTATTTTATTTTTTTTTAATATAAAAAAATATTATGGGCCAACCATAAAATGCAGAATTTCCATAATTTCACACTCAGAGTGCTGTGATTTGTCCTCCTTTCATTGGATTTGAATGAAACTCTGTGTGTATGTTAAGGAGATACCACGGGATATCTCTAGAGAATTTAATCTGGATTGTTGGAAGGGATCTTGAGTTATGGACAAATATGTAATTGGCCCACTTTCATAAATCAATAAGGTACTTGCAATTTTGGGAAATACTTGCCCCAGAGTATGCACAATTTGGTGAAATATTGTCCACTGAAAGTATGGAGTAAGATTTATAATGACTGGACATAATTTCAGTAAGTTATGGACATTTTTTTTGCACTGATAGCGAAGTTTTTGGTTGATGGTGGCCGTGTTTGTTGACAGATGTAGCTCATTTATAAAAGAAATGTAATCTCAGTCCTGCAATGCTGTTTACCCATTTGGTGTTAATATGAATAACTTCATCAAGTTCTGTTCATATTCATTTCGTTCAATTTAAAATGGCTGAAAAGCCAAGGTGGACTTCTAGGGTCCAAGAGGTATTTTTTGTAGCACATTGAGCTGAACTTCAAATGCCCTTCCATTAATATTCCTTGAAAGCTCCCACTTGAACAATGCTATTTATTTTAGCTCTGTAATGCTACACATAGAAGAAACAATGAATGTTATAAAGTTAAACAACAAACACTGCAACCACTAATGATAAAAAGATATATAAAATTTATATAAGGTGACATTTTTATTTTGCTGACCTAAGATAAAAATAGAACTTAAAGATTATGATTTAAAAAAATGTGAAGAAAGTGACTTTTCTGTTTGATGTGTCTTTTTGACAAGCTAAAGGTTCATTTACGGCACAAAAATTATTTAATTCCAGCCCCTGACCAATGAGATAGTCAGCAGGGTGCGTGCTTTTGTTATGTTTCTAAGAATAACAGCTAAGTGCATAAAATCAACTAATTCCACTGGCAGTGTGTATGTAACCTTAAACTACAATAAAAGAATAAATATGGTGGCTCCCATCTTTGGACTGGATACTTGTTGAATCATACATCAAAAACCTGACCTGTACAACACAGATTGTTTTTTGATCTACATTCAACTTCCTTGTCTGTTCTTGATGCATCACAGTGGATGATCAGTCATCACTCCCTCTTTGGTTTTACTACTCCACCAGGCCAGAGATAATTATCCTTTCAGTTCATGCATTTTCAGAATAATATCCACATGCCTATCAATTTAATCAATATCAAATTAATTTCTTACAGATGCTAAAGATAAAACTGATTTCTTTGCTTTAAGTATTCTGAATACAGCAACATAACTCTGTGTTGTTGTCTATCAAAAAACTAACTCCAAGTTCTCAGTATCACTCTGTAAGTCAGTGTTTCTCAATTCCAGTCCTCAGGCCCCCCTGCCCTGCATGTTTTAGATGTTTCCCTCCTCCACCACATCTGATTCAAATGATCAGCTCGTCATCAAGCTCAGCAGTGGCCTGATAACGAGACACTCATTTGAATCAGGTGTGTTGGAGCAGGTAACATCTACAACATGCAGGGCAGGGGGGCCCGAGGACCGGAATTGAGAAACACTGCTGTAAGTAATTATATGTGATGCAGAGTAGCCACTGATGAAATTCATTCAGACGTTCTCAACAGCCAGCACTTACCTTTGATGGAGATATCACGCATAAAATCAAATCACATAAAGAATTGTAATCAACCTTTTGCATTTTATGACATTGGAGGAACTTGTGGATTACGTAGACGGGTGTAAATTTCACTTAAATGTGATAAGGTGCCACGAGACATAACAGCCAAAGAGCAAGTTGTCCAATGGTACTCTTAACTCCTCCCAGGTCACTGCTAATGTCTTGAATTTCCACTTTGCATGAGACTATTGGTGTGTATGGCTGTAGGGCAGGCTACAGAAGAGTACAATAGTTGCAACTGCAAAATGACATGTTGTCATGCTAAACCTGTCACAGTCTGCCAGCTCCTTACCTGCTGCCACTGTTTCCCTCATCTGCATACCTGCTCAGCTAGCACCCTTCACCACTCAGCCACGCCCACCTGCCCAGAGTACACCTGAGACTCATCTCCAATCGATGCAGTACTTAAGTACTATAATACTCTCCCACTCTCACCTGTTTCCAGAATGTTCTTTGCCTTCATGCAAGACTCAACCCTGCTGATTGTTAACCAACCCTGCCTGCCTCTGACTTTGTCTGCTCTTCTGCCCACTGGTAATTATCTCAGCCTTCTGTACCTGATTCTGTTTGTTGCCTTGCCCTTCCTGGATCTGCTCCTGAGTGGGACTACCGATTCCTGAAACTGTTGCTCGCTCCGGGTGGAGCATCAAGCCACCTTCACCTAAGATTCTGAAAGACTTCAGCATTCAGGTAATGCTGCTTTTGGGTCCTAACCTTACCCATTGCAAAACCCGTGCAATTCTGGAGTGATTGTGTAGTCATTGTTTTTTAGCGTACTGCTGTCAGTACAGATGTTTGCTGTGACAATACACACCATCCATGTGTGTGGTGTGTGCTGTGTATGTGTGACAGCTCAGAAAGAGTACGGTTTCTAAACTTCCTAAATGCTGTATATTGAGTCCTAATGTAAAATATTCTCTCCAGTAGAAACATCTGATCATATCCAAGGAGGGTTCAATAAAGTGCAGCTGGTTGTTTCATCATCATTCTAAGCACTCCTGATTGCACAAACAGTGTTTAAGAATTGTGCATCAGTACTCACGGTCGTTACACTGTGTACCAGTGTAGGAGGTCATGGAACAGTCGCAGGTGTAGTTCTCCCACTGCTGGATACAAATGCCCATGTTGGCACAGGAGTCCTCCTGACATGTGGTGCTGGGACCTGTAGAAGTCGATAACCAAAACCAGACACCCATCCAGACAAACACACACACACACACACACACCCAAACACAAACAGTCATGTTTCCATCATTTTTTGGACACGAGATAGCCTCACGTTCGTTTCCTGGAGACTTACCCTAACTATAACCACTACTTGCCTAACCGTAACCCTGACCCTAGGCTTAACTTAAACCTAACCAAACCTTAACCCAAGTTGTCACCCTAAATTTTAATGATTTAAATTATGGGAACTTGTATTTTGTCCCCAAAGGAAGGAAAGTCCCTACAATGTGACCAGGTAAACAGATTTATGTCCACATAACATGAGTAATACATTGTCACACGCACGCACACATGCACATATTCACAGAACTGGGTTTAATAATATATAAACTCACTCACACTCTACAGAGGCTTAACCATTATCAGTACATGACTTAACTTAAAGGGACACTGGCAGCATAAGCTCCACAAGGGGGCAGCAAGGGGAAAGTGTGTTAGTCGATATAATGCCGTCATACCAAATGGTGTGCGATGTTTTTAATGTTAATTTGAATGGCCAGAATAACCTCTACCTAAAGGTTATGAACAACAATTTTCAATTTGAGAACATTACAACACATACACCACAGCAGACAGCAAACCATCAGCATACTGTACAGCCATGTCAAAAAGTTTTGAGAATGACACAAATATTCATTTTCACAAAGTCTACTGCCTCAGTTTTTGTGATGGTAATTTACATATACTCCAGAATGTTATGAAGAGTGATTGCAGTTGCAATTGATTGCAAAGTCCCTCTTGGCCATGAAAATGAACCTAATCCCCCAAAAAACATTTACACTGCATTTCAGCCCTGTCACAAAAGGAATAGCTGACATCATATCAGTAATTCTCTCATTAACATAGGTGAGAGTGTTGATGAGGACAAGGCTGGAGATCACTCTGTCATGCTGATTGAGTTAGAATAACAGACTGGAAGCTTTCAAAGGAGGGTGGTGCTTGAAATCATTGTTCTTCCTCCATTGACCATGATTACCTGCAAGGAAACACGTGCAGTCATCATTGCTTTGCAGGAAAAGAGCTTCACAGGCAAATATATAGCTGCTAGTAAGATTGCCCCTAAATCAACCATTTATCAGATCATCAAGAACTGCAATGAGAGAGGTTCAATTGTTGTGAAGAAGGCTTCAGGGTGCCCAAGAACGAATGAATGCCGTTCCAATTATTTGGGGCATCTGGGAAAAAGCTTGTCCGGAGAAGAAAAGTGTCATGGCAACAGCAAAGCATCCTGAGACCATTCATGTGTGGAATTGCTTCTCAGCCAAGGGAGTGGGCTTACTCACAATTTTGCCTAAGAACACAGCCATGAATAAAGAATGGTAGCAAAACATCCTCCGAGACCAAAGAGCAAAAAATCCGAACCATCCAAGAACAGTTAGGGGATGAAAAATGCCTTTCCTAACATGATGGAGCACCTTGCCATAAGGCAAAAGTGGTAACTAAGTGGCTCGGGGAACAAAACATCAAAATTTCGGGTCCATGGCCAGGAAACTCCCCAGACCTTAATTCCATTGAGAATTTGTGGTCAATCCTCAAGTGGTGGGTAGACAAACAAAAACCCACGAATTCTGACAAACTCCAAGCATTGATTATGCAAGAATGGGCTGCCATCAGTTCAGATGTGGCCCAGAAGTTAACTGACAGCATGCCAGCATGAACTGCAGAGGTCTTTGAAAGGTCGACACTGCAAGTATTGACTCTTTGCATATACTTAATGTAATTGTCAATAAAAGCCTTTGACACTTGTGAAATCCTTGTAAATAAACTTCAGTATACCAGAGTAACATCTGACAAAAAGATCTAAAAACACTGAAGCAGCAAACTTTGTAAAAACCAATACTTTTGTCATTCTCAAAAATTTTGGCCATGGCTGTACATCAAAGCAGCCACAGCAATGACACATTTAACAACATGGAAGTAATGCATGAGAACTGGAGGAGATGAAGAGGGAGAGACAGCACCTGGATAGGGACTAGAGATGTCATAAATGTTTAGGCGATGAGCGAAGCCTAAACTTGGATGTATCTGTCTGTCACTGTTAACAGAGACTCCAGTCTGTAGTGTAGTTCACTGATAAACCACAGAATTGTAGAATTATGGAGTACCATCAGGCTTCATAATCAGAGCTTTTATATCATGTCGACACTTCTATCCATATTCTCATGCCACTAGCGGAACAAATCAGACCGGGCCCTTTAAACCCAATAAAGCTCATGATAACATCGCTTTACAACATACACATGCCCACAACAGTGGGGCTTACAAGCACACATACTACATTTTTGACACAAGGCTCAAAGCCTTCAGTAAGGCCGGGGCCACATAGCACGCCTGCGCAGAGCGTGAGCGTGGCGTTACAGCATGGTTTTCATTTCGGCGTCCATACAAACAGGTTACAGTGTCCACACTGCCGACATGAGCAGTGTGAGAGTCGCACGAGTCCTGCGTGGCTGCTGCAGTGCATCAACTAGAGATTCCAAGGCTCGCCGCAGTCAAATCAGTATCATGTGAGTATTTCACAGCGATTACAATGTCTGTATCTGCATATGTGACACACATGATGCGAAAATACACAAAATGAGAGGGATAGAAGTTCTCCATCATCTCTACTCCTTTCCCTCTCTCCCGCTCTCTCCTCCTGTAGCTCAGTCCCTGTTCCAGCGCATGTAAAGTAAAATTACGTCATCATTTTTGTTGTCGATAATTATCAAATGCAAACTCCATGTAAACAGGTGGAGCCGGCAGTTGCTGCGGCGCTGCAGACACACAGATGAGACGCAGGATATGAAAGATACGAAAGATATGAAACCCCAAATGTATGAATGGGTGAGTATGGAATCACTGTGGGTGCTTAGGATAGAAAGTACTGTGTTACTCCTCATGAGTGGGTTGGTACCTCAGTGGATGAAAGTTGACAGGCGTTGTAAAGTGCTTTGAGTGGTTGGTCGACTGAAAAAGTGCCATTTCCAAAATGGGCCTTCAGACTGGTAACAGCAGTACAGTGAGAAAGCAGGTTTTTCAAGCGTAGAAAGCAAGGGTTGTACTATATTATTAGTGGAATAATTTGTATGTGGAATTCTTAACACAATCTTATAATAATATGACATCTATCTATTTAATTATTTCTGAAAATGTCAAAAATGTTGCACAGAGTGGAAGTTTACGGGAAATACACTATGGTGTATTCATGTCATGGTATTGTCACCTCTAACACCAAGTTATCCCGTCATATCTTTCAGTTTTGCCTTTTTGACCTCAGTATTGTCCTGATGCCCCCAATTTATCAGTTTTAAACATTTTTCAAAATATGTCTTGCATATTTGAAACATATATGGATATGTGGCTACTGTTTGTGTCAGTTTGTGTTTTAAGTAAAAGTTGCAATGACTTCTGCTCACTCAGGATGTAGTGTGTTATATGATAGTATTGAAATACTTTTACATAAACTCATATTAGAAAACATCCCATTGTGCCACGGACAACCAAATCCAATCCATTCTTCACCAGCTCCAATGAACTCAATACTTACTTTCAAAGCTGTTCATAGTGAATACATTGATATTCTTGACAAAGACATTTTTAGATTTTGTCAAGTCTAAAGTTCTTAAATTTGATCTATCTCATGTGACTCAGCTTTACTAATCTTATACACTTACTTGTGAGCTTGGTAGGGTCATATGAGAGGATTGAGACAGCAGCAGTGTATTTAGCCATATATAGACTAATATGTGAGAGTTTGGAACATATTGAAAAGTAATGATTGGCTTTTTGTGTCATTTCAGTCCACTGTGATGAGGTTATCACAGTAACACGTCAATAAAGATTTTTTTTCTTAGTTTCACACTCAATCATCCAATTTCCATTCATTTTCATTTATTTTTTAGAATATATCTCTTTAGATATTAAATTATATATACCTTCACAATAGCAGAGTGGCTGCCAGTCTACATCAACTCCTCTAACTCAAATCAGTTAAATGTGTTGTGTGGAGACTTACCTGGTAAACTGATGCAAGCTGCTCTGTTAAAGGAGCTGTTCAGAATCAAGTGAGCTGATGATGAGTTGGAGGAGGGGATCGAGTTTTGGAACTTACAATGACTTACAACACAGTAATATCCTGCAGAGGCAACTCATTCTATTTCTGGTGATTGACCTGCTGAGCTGGTTCAGGATTTAATGTAAGATGTAACTACAATGAAGAGCTTATTCATGTTACTCTGCTGATGCTGTTGTGTTAAATGTTTGCCGGCAGTGTAGTATCACCATCTAGTGATGGTACAAAATATTGCCCTAGCTGAGCTCACCTCTATAAGCATTAATTAATGATTCATAATGAGGCTTTGAAAAGGGCTCACTGTCTGAAGAAACATATCCATTTTATGTGATGAAAGCTTGTAATGAAATGCAGACAGTACATGGTAGTACAGTTTAAATGACTAATCAACTGATTATGATACATTAGCAAAGGAAAAAAGAAACCATACAAGCACACATAAAAATGAGACATTAGAATGTCATGGACAAGACCAACAAATTGTGATTGATGAGATTTTATTTTGAAAAATAAATTAATCAACCATTACTTGCAGTACATTCACTACAATGAATAACATTGTCATCAGCCCCATTCAAATTGTCACAGAGAGGAGAACATACAGTACACATAATGTTAAGTCCTGTTTTGGTTAAAATGAAACACCAACTAAAACATTTATTTGTCTAACATGGGGCTTTGTAAGTTTATGTAAAAAAAAAACAAAAAAAAAAAAACACAAACAAACATAGAGTACACTCAATGTCCAACTGAATGATATGGCAAGCATAAGAAAAACAGCTGTACAGAAAATGATTTCCATGCAAACAAGAGTAGGTTGTGGAAGCTGGCCCAGAACCTCAAGAGGATGACAAAAACAACTTGCACAGGAAGATGGAAGCACTTTGTCCACAGTGACCTTTGCTTGCTCATGCAAAATGTTTCAACAGCCCATTTTGATGTAGGTATATGCATGAACAAATGTAAATCAACTATGAACAAATTAAAATAGACAAGTTGATGTCTGGAGTGTGGGTATGGCCTAATACAGATTTCTAATGCTGCTATGATGTCATGGCCAGGTGTAAAACTGAAACTTTAAGTTTTATATTTCTCTTTGTACTCCCTTTTAACAGACTGTTTGATAAACCCCTATACCAAGAAGCAACTGTCCAATCATATCTTAAGAACTGTAACAATAAACAACATATTTTACTTATGATTCTCTGTATTTTGGCATCCTACATAATAATTACTGAGGATAGATTATTTTAAATGAATGAAAATGCATTATACTTTACTTCCATCAGCAATGAAAAATTATGATGAAGCTTGCATTATTATAGATGCATCGATATGTACTTTGCTTAATTGTTGAGGTGTATATAGGTTAGTATAAGTAGTAATCATGTATTATAAGCTCCAACAGTCAACCTCTAGTTTATAACTACTCAAGAGAGACTCTTAAAGTTATAATCTCTTATAAGTGAAATCTATAATGTTTTATGATATGAAAGCATTATATGTGTTTATGAGTGTAGTCATAAAGTATTATGATTGACTTATAATGCACAATAAATGCCCCCATAACGCACTGCAGATGTGGTCTTCATAGAACGTCCCATTTAGGATTGACACATCCACTGCATGGAAGACAGTGGAACACCTGTTAGAGGCTCTGTCCTGCTTAGTATATTGGATTGTTGAAGTTTACCTGAGATGATTTTGCCACACTCATAGTTCTCATTCTCAAAGCCTTTAATTAAAAATTGAAAATACTTAACACATAAAAGTAACGTGTCTACAGTCTACTAATGCATTTTTTTATTTTACACAGCCCTTTAATATAGGACTGACATGCTGTAATACAAAATCAATCTATATTTCCATGGCATCATGGATCACTAACTGGTGATGATCTAGATTTAATTTTCTGGAGATTGGTTAGCATTAGCCTAGGTCTTAACATGTTATTGTATAAGTAGCCATCAAATGCATATTCTGAGACTGAGCTGTCAACCGACTTAGAGTTAATATTAAATAGCAAGCTGCAGCTAACAAAATCTGCCAACAACAGCTGTCCGTTCAGTTCAATCAGCAGTTGCCAACTAAAAGTGAGAACCTGCTTTTGTCTATTTCTGTCTGAAGTCAAAAATTACTGTAAACCTCCAGGGGTACATCTGAATGTTATCATTGTGTATGTATCAACACACCTGAATCAGATAGTCATTCAGAAAAAAATTAACTTTACAAAACATAAAAGATAAAAACGGAGCACCTGGCAGTATTTTATGTCACTGCACAGCAAACAGTACTCTCATGGTGATTGTGACGGCACTTTCAGAAGGCGACCAATGTGGCCAATAACATGTGGTGGTGTCAGTGAAGAGGTGTCTGATGTTTGGCCTGATTCTAACAGTGGTCAAATGAGGCTGCAAGTACAGTTAATAGGATAAAGCGACTTCCATATGGATGCAGGGCTGTGGAGCTACTGTTTGCATTGAGCAGGAAGAAAGGGCTGTTGGAGCTGGAGTTGGAGTTGAAGTTTGTGTTGTAGTAGTTTAAATCAGGCTTGGAGTTGAGGAACGGTGTACCTTCGCATCCACGCTCAATCTGTCCGCTGCGAAACAAGGCGTCATTGAGGAGATCCGGCAGACGACCGTTGAGGTCGACTGATGCCAAACAGCCCTGGAAGCCTTCTCTGGAAGCCACCAGTTTAGGCAGATTGCCATACATGCCTGGGCCCAGCCCTGCGATGAACAGATCACCTGGGGTGTGGAAAAAAAAGAGACTGTAGGAGAATCTGATCTTAATATGTCTCCATTATAAATTCCCTGTTTATGTGTCAGTGTCTTACAGAACTGAGCCATCTTCATTCATCTGGGGAAATTTAATTTTCAGGTTAGTTAATATTAATAAATCATATAAATTATTAATAAATAGTTATGAACAAGTGCTTTTTCAGGGTTTTTTTTGTTGTTGTTTTTGGTGTTGTAATTTAGGGGTGACTTTTCACCACTGCTAACCCTCAAATTAAGCAGTACAATGCAGCACAATGTAAACAAGGGTTAGTGTAGCAGGCCAGCACAGTTCAAAACCAGTGTTAAATTGGTACCAGTTTTCAATTGATATTTGAATATTGTTGAATGTCAAGGTAACACCCATTATCATACAAAACAACTCCACGGCTATTCACTTTAGAAATCAACATAACCAATCAGAACCGGTGCTTTGCATTCCTACTTCCTAATGACATTATCTATGTCTTTTTAGTTGCTGTAAGATACACAATGTTGCACTGATGGGAACCCCAAGTCTTATAGCAATTAATAATACGTTTTCAGATATTACTCATTGGTTAAGTGGCTTTTCTTTCATAAATTACATTATAGCAGGTACTGTCATACTGACTGATCTACATACCTAAAGCACTCTCTAAGCTCAACAACAGGAGGAAAATTTGTTCATCTATAAATGTGTAAGTACATTAGAGTTGCAGTAGTCTAGTTGCACATTCTCATACTCAGACCAAGAAAAAGTCTGGAGTCCCTGGAATGTGGAACTCCAGGGACATAAGACATAAGGACATAAGATGGAATGAGTTGGAAATCTTGCTCCACCTCATGCAGAGAACAAGTTCTTAAGACCACTCATGCCATCTTATGTCAAACATTTTAAACTATCCCATTAATGTTTTCACAGAAAAGCAATCACAATATTTTATATAAACATGTCTCCATGATGTCATTTTGTAGGAACACTAAAGTATGTAAAATGAATTGGAGGAAAACAAAATCTTACGCAGTAAAATTGAAACACAAGGGAAGTCACTACAAGGATTTTAGTAGTTAAAAAAAAAACTTGTGTGGCTGAATGTAAACTGGACACAAGGAGATACAAACACTGTTACTGTATGTATTTATGTTATCCATGTCATGTCTTCTGCATACCTTTCAGGTCCAGGTTCTTGGCCCCATTGATACTCTGACTGGTGGCTGTAGCGTCTACTTTCAGTGTGTGTGTGTTGCTGTTATCTCGGGTAATGGCCACATTGTGCCACTGGTTGTCATTCAGTGCCCTTTCACTTTTGCCCTTGATGAGGTTGGGCCCATTTCCAAGGTCAAAAACATAGTGAATGTATCTGCAAGAAAAAAGTTATTGAGAGTTACAGAAAGTTTAAGAAATCTTCAGCTTTCTTTAAAGCAGCCTTTAAAGCACTTCTTGAAACTCTGAAATGAAATGAAACTCTTTGAAAACATGGGTTAATTACAGTCAGTTATGTAGTACAAAGTAAGTTACTGGTATTTTGGAAGAAATTGGGTCTGAGGCAGTGCCCGGTCAATAGACTGGAGAACCAGGAGCGAACATGATTCATTCTGTAGACAAGCGTAAACGAAATACTTGGAAGAAATGTGCGCCATTTGTGGAATAACCACTTCATTGGTTTACTTGCAGTTAACGCATTGTGATGGGCAACAAAGTAACTACGTGGTTAAAAAGTAAACTATTACTTCAGTAACAATGCCAGGTTTCATCTTCTTCTCTGCAGTCATGTGAAGGCAGCAGGACTGACTTGTTGTTGAAAATCTACTTTTGTTTAGTGATCCAGTATGTTTACCTTGGTTAAAATCATATTTGACTGGAACCACTGCTGCAACATATCAAGAAAATATTTGCGCACACAAACATATTTTACATTACACATTTGGTCGGGCTGAAGTCATTGTCTCGATACATTTCCTGGATATTTGGGAGATCCTAACAATGTACTTCTTGCAATTTCACAATCATATACAGCGTAGTGAGAAAAATAAATACACTTTATTGTAATATACAAGACAGCCTGCTTTGGACGTTGTCAACAACAGGACGTGGAAGTGGTCAGTGTGATTACACTGTTAAAGTAGAGCACCAAAACATCTGAGCAACTCAAATAACTATAATCTGCAATAACTGATATTCTTGGCCACTCAGAGGCAGTGAAAACAAGTTGTGAACACAACACTGATATATCGTCATCTTTCAAGTTGATATGGCAAACTTGTTAGGGATCAGCTGCTCATTTAGACACCAACAGTTAAAGAGCAAAATCATTGAGTGTTTTTTTGTTGTCTGATGAATGTTAAGTCCAATATTTACTCTGGTTTTAGCTCCCTATTGGTTGGTAACTGTGTTGGTGCTGTTTGGTGTTGACCAGGTAGTGTACACTGAGTTTTTAGAACATTTTCACTGAAAACAGCAGCCTGCTATGACAGGCATCATGCTATGGCAGTCGTGAGAATGATCCAAAAGAGTAAAGTTGCAAACAGACAGCTAAACAATGACCTCAGACAAGTTATAAAGCTCCATAAAACAGAGGGGAGCTGCAGATTCGTGTGGTAATTCTCTACAGGTTCATCACTGCAAGCAAATAATTTAACGTTGGTATCATATTAGTTTCATATCATTGTCATCATGATGAAAATACTGATTACAGTTGGTTAAAATTGTCAAACAAATAAGTGGCAAACTTACCCTTTAACCAATTCTACAGCAATAAAATCATTGCCATCTCCAGAGTTGAAGAGTATGAAGCCATCTGGGGAGGTGGTCTTGAATTGGAAGAAGAGGTGCATGGATGTGTAGGCCTGCAGGGTGGCCAGGCTCAGATAGCTGCTTTTGGATTTGAAGGTGACAGGGTCGGCGATAATGGAACGGATCCCAAAGCGGGCATTTAGCTCGCAATAATCAATATCACCATTTTTGCACAGGTCGATGTAGAGCATGCCGTTAAATCTGAGGAAAGGAAAGTAACAGGTATTTGGAATTAGTGTCGTGCAAAGAAGATCTTGTTCTTCAAAGTCTGGAAAAAAGATGTTGGCCGAAGATAATTGGACCAAAAAATTTAAATATGGGAGAGTCTTAACTTGAGTAACAAACTTTAAAGCACTTGGGGGTTGAATAACTCCACAACAACCTAGAAAACACACTGCCTAACGTATTACATGTCTAACAAAGTTAGACAGCATTTGAAATTCTACATTCAACAGACACAGAGCAACATGAGCACTATTTTCTCTTGTTTCCACCAAGAAATGTCAGTCCAATGTTATCTTTATACTCTGATTTGATCTCCACCATGTCTCAGAAAAAAATATTCGACTCTTTAGCTGCTCTATGCTCTATATTCTTCACTAATACTCACTAAATTTGTCCTCTGTAGGGGACTGAACCAAAACAGTAAATGTGCTGTAACACTAAAATAATTATCTAAAAGGGGCAAAATAATTCTGTAGAAACACAGAATGTGGGTGACAATTCTCTGCAGATTTGTTACATTGTCATTTGATCCATTGCTAATATGAAAAAAATCATAAAACTTTCAACATATACAAACACACTCTCACAAACACATTTGAAAAGTAAAGTGTAAAAATGCTTGAGTACCTAAGGCTCTGAAGATGACCAATAAAGCTGGATGGGATGCTGGAAACAAATCGGCGCTCTGTCATGATGCCTGTTTCGATGTTGTGGAACTCCAGACGAGTGTGGTCACCCACCATTTGGCCTGAAGATGGGGAGGGTGGAGGGGATGGGTTGAAAAGAAAGACAAAAAACGAAAAGAAAAGAGAACACTGTCTGACACTAACACAAAAGGGCTGATTTAAAGAGAAAATTACATTAACAATATTAGATGGGTGCAAACTGTCACTAATGGTTATATCTACATACTTTCTTTGTAGCAGAATTACACACTGACACTGTCAATCTCTATGGCAACACACCACAGCATGGTATAATACCATTGACAAGGCAACACTAAGAACATTTCTTCTAGCATGAACCGAGTTGATACAGGTAAGTACCTTCTGCTACATCATCGTCAACCGTTAGCTTGTAGGTTTTGCCACGACGCACCACACGCACTGTATGCCATTCATTATCATTGAGCTTTTGCCCGGCATACAGGGTCTCTGGTCCCTTGCCTGAGAACAATTGTCAATCACAAAGTTAAAGGCATCCTGAACCCAAAACCAAACCTTTGTTTTCCCACCAGTCAGCCTGGAATCATTGACAGAAATTCTTCAAGCACCTTAGTAGCTTGAAAATTGAAAAATGTGTAGATTTCAAACTTGTTCTTTTAACTTTGGGAAACAAAGGTTTGGTTTAGTCAGTGACATACACAGAGAAAAAATACAAAATGCTTGACACCTGTAATTCTCTCAGAATACACCTTACCACTATCCTGCAGAACAGCAGGCTCTCAAATAGTCTGAGCAGAGCAAATATGAATGATCAAATACATTAAGAGAATTTGCTTTTACTCATCACAGGTTTATAGACATCTTTTCCTGTCACTTCTTCATTTCCCTCTTCTTTTGTCTGTCTTCTCATGACTTTTTTCTGACCATGCAAGCCCAAAACATCACCAGTAAGCTGAGCCACATTAGACAACCAGTGTAATATAAACTGGCATTGGCCTTTTCGTAACTTATCCCTAATCTTTTTGATCCATGATCCAATATAATATCCATGTTTTCTCATTTCACATTTTTTGCTGACAAGAAATACATGTATATGCATGCAAAGTCACATATTTATAGATTTATATGACCAGATATGTTGATTTTTAAAGCCTTAAAAATATCCTTCTTGATTAAAAAAGGTCAATCTGCAATCTTTTTTCAAACCACAGTTGAAAGCTGAGAGTTCTGAAAACTTTTTTTTTTTTTTTTTTTTTTTTTACACTTTTATGACTGTTCTGGTATGATCTAATGCTTCTGTTGGCAGGAGGACATTGCTTGTCAGTGCCTTGCAAAACTATTTCAAATGACCATTCCAAATAATCACCTGACTCTTCTCTCACCTGGGAAGGTCTGATTAGGTTTACACATAAAACTTCTTTAAAATTAGGAACTAATGCACTGCTCTTTCTATTCTGAAAAAACAGACTGTGTATACATATTTATATTGTTATATTTTTTTACTTTTTAATAGTTTATTTTTCAAAGATTTGTCATGCACCAACATCACCAAAACAAATTCCTTGTATGTGTAAAATCGTACTTGGCAATAAAGCTTTTTCTGATTCTTATTCTGAAACAATCATGGTCATGGTCATGGTCATCGGAAACCACTGCACTCGGTCAGACAAATTAGGACAGTGTCCACAGATATCCTAGTGTTTGACCAGTGGTGTCATTAGGGCTGATTATACAGCACTGCTCCCTTTAGTGTTTCATTGGTCCAAAAGCATTAAAGAGAGTGCAAAATCCACACTTGTGGTTTTGGTTGGCATATGTTCAGTTTTGCCTCTTTCACTATGTTCCACAATTTTGCTTCTCTACAAATGTTCATCAAATTCTTTCCTTTGACTTTATGCAATTCCCATAGGCATCACACACTATGTGTCTGCTGTACACATTTTTGTGCAGATGGCAAAGCATTGGAAACTTCATGAATCATTTAAATCTCCTAACTTTCCAACAGGATCAAAGGTAACAAATTTTAGTGTTGTATTATTGTATTTTGGCACTTGACAGGCAGTGTTTCATTGAGGTGCTTTCTTCTATGATTACATGTGACAAATAATCTTTATTAATATTTCTAGTGGTAAAAGGCAGTATATTACAGTGACAGATGTAAAGGCAAAGCTCTCCATAACCTCATTATGAGTAAAAGCAATCCATTGTTATTTGTGAAAGCCTGACAACTGGTATGCAAATGAGATGCCAGACACTATGAAAAAGCATATATATATATATATATATATGTATATAAATATATATTGTATTTGATTTCAAATTTTTCGAACAATATAGTTATGCTGCATATTTTTGATCCGCACTCTCCAAAGACATAACTAGAATTTATCATTTAAGAGTCTGATCCAGTAATATCTAATTATTTGAAACATTTAGATTTTTCATTCTTTGGGTCAACATTTTACTCTGGGATAGGAATGTACACAGTCAATCAACGCACAATTATTTGTCATTAACATGCATGTTGCTCACGGTTGACAATCAAAAGAATTTGGTTTGAGAAATGTTAACATTTAACATTGTACCTTTGTGTTACACAACATGTAAGATTGAAAAGTCCACCAGATGAAAATGTTATTGGGTTTTATGTGTTTAAATTTCCCCCTTTCTTTAATTTTGAAAAAAACAAAACAAAACAAAACAAAACATAAAAACCTTATACTGTATGACAGTTCCACATATTTAATGTATATCATGTTCCCTCACTTGATGAAGGCTATTATAAAAATATTCAAAAATATTAATTGTCTGCACTATTCAATCAAATTTCCAGTCACCAATAAATATGTCCTATGCATCATTTTATAGACTCCCCACAAGAAATCAAAATAAGGTTATATGTGCTTAAACAAATGCTGCATGGAAGGTCAAGGGTTAATAACATAATAAATTTAGCTGCTGAATTATGGCTCAGTCATACTCATATTTAATATAAATATATTAAATAGGCATGTTCCTTCATACAGGATTGTATGATTCAGATTATGTATGGGGTCATTTTATACTGATAAAAACAAGTTTTTGTCAGAATGTTCCCTATGCCAGTTCTCTCTGTTGGGACTATACTGATGTTACATTCAGGGTACTGCTGTTGCATCTGTTTTGGATATTGACAGATTTCAGTCATATTGGTGAGATTTTGACAAATTTTACATTTGGGGTAAAACTATCTTTGGACTCCATGTATGCTGTTTTAACAGCAACTCTCTAAGCCATATAGGGGGTGGTGTCAAACATCTACACCACTAAAACCATCAAAAGACTATCCAAATTGATTTTGTTTGTTGTGTTACAGTATCAAAGATATTTATTAGACTCACTCTCTCTTTCTTACTTTGTTTTAGTCTTGTAGCCTCAGAAGTTGGATAATGAACCCTAGAAGCACTTGCAAAGCAATATACTGTATATATACTGTAAGAATAATTTACTTTTTATTATTCAATGTACATCAGAGCTACTGTATACACTGCAAAATGATGAAAGAATGTTGTAATATTTGATAGCAAATAGAGAATGTGAAAGAGGACCCATCAGCAGAAAATAGACAGGATGATTTAAAAAGTTATGTTATGTCTACTAATTAAAACAAATCACCACCTAATCTATTTAACTGAAGCTATTTCTGTTCATTCCCAACCAACTGAGCAAACGCATCCACCACATAGGCTTAAGAGAAGGTGGAGGGCGGTACAGGATTCACATTAAAAAAAAAAAAGAAAAACACATTTCCTTTTAAAAGAAACAACATCAACATAGAGCAAAATGAAACTTGAGTGTTAACTTACTGGAGTTACAGTTTATCCTGATACAGTCTAGATGGGGAAGAATAAATGACAGATGAAATTGCATCCTTCAAGGTTACTGCTGCAGACATCCAAAAACAAAAAGTCCACCCTTCCGGGGACGTACACATGCAGGAAGGCAGCCATTTTATTTCTTTGGTATTTACATTTAACTTTATGCCAAATTACCATGAAATGATAGATAGAGTTTGAAGATTTCCAAAAACATCATTTAATAGTAAATAAAATAATGCATAGATTTGTCAGTCATAGTAATGTGCTGGTTAATAAAATCTGCTTTCTAGAGCTTGTGCTGTTTTGTTACCCATAGTCCTGAAGTTTATTAATTGTTTATGCACAGTATTGACAGTAAAATGGCCACTTGTAGTACCAGCTACATGAGTTGTCCAACCCAACACTGACTGTTTGACTTTAGGTGTAAACATTCAGATTAGAAAAGGCGTCTTTGGCTCCAAAGCCTCCTCACCAACAAGGTGGTAGCAGCCATCCATTTTAGAGCCACGGAAAAGTTGAAAAATTTTGAAAAGTCAAGAAACACACACTGATATAATTTGTTTTGCTATTAAAACAAAAAAAGTTCAATTTGTTAGACAGTAGTTTGATAGACAATGAAAATCTGATGTATCTGAACAGTACCTCTGAGGCCAGAATAATTGCTGTATGCAGCTGTGAAGACAGTGAGGGTCGGTCACCATGTGGCTGGTGGTTTCATGTGTCGTCAACCGCAACAGAAAAGTGGGAGCAAACAGCCACGATCCAATCAGCACCAGCACCATGCAGAGGCACAGGAACCCCAACCATCACATCTGGGCTACTATCCTACACATGCATGTGTCAGTAAGCTAGATCAGAGGCTATATCTGTAAATATATACACTTTTGCTTTTTACTTTTGTCCTGTAGAAAATCATACAGATGAATCTAGACTAAGAAATCACACGAGCACTGACCAATTGAAGCTGCAAATATTTTGACTGAAATCTAGAGTATGGTTTAAATTAATTAATAGAATAGTTTTATCTAATTAGCAATTTATCTCAATGCGGCTTGCCAAACCAGCGAACATCTTACTAATATTTCTTACTTTTTATGATTTCAACTTACAACACTGTACATGCAAGATATAAATTGAGGTCTGTGTCTCATTACTCATCGTAGCACTCTTTACATATTATGATTGTGACTGTGTGGACGTATTTGGGGTCGCAGCCAGCTGTAGGTTTTGCTGGGCTCTGTTCTCGGGCTGTTCGCCTGACGGGCCGCAGGCTTAAGGCCTTTGAAGGGGTGAATACCATCTTTTGACAAAGCATGATGGAAAATGGAATTGAGAGGTAAACATAAAAACAAAACACTGAAAAAGCGTAGACTTCCATAAAAGACACCATCATTGGCAAAGAAAACAACCAACCAGAGGAACAAGAGGTGACAGAGAAATGACATGATGTCAGACAGAAAAATCAGGTTACTGAGAAAGACAAGAAAAGTTCCTTCAAATGTCCTGTTGGATGATTAACTGAAGATCAGTGGGCATACTATACTTGGTGGAGGTCACCTCTTAGAAAGTCTCAGCACACTTTGTTTTTTAAAAGGACTTCATTAGAGACTAGACTTTGAAGTCCAGTGTCTCTGCATCATAATATATTCAGCGTATTGTGCTGTGACTGTCTCAAAAGTTCTGTAAACAAGAATATGGATATGACTGTGGTTTGTCTGTTTCAAAGATGGGCCAAACATGTTTAAGACTGAAACAAAATAAGATATGATGGTATAGCCATAAGTTCTGATATTATCAAGTAAATAGTTGTATTTAGTAAGCAGTCATCTGTGTTATCTGTGTGCAAAAATCACATTAACACCCATGCAAAAAAGATAAAAACTCTTTTATATATGCTCTATGGAAATCTTTAAAGGATCATAGTGATGATAATTGATGAAAAGACTGCACAAAAAGATTGAAAGAGGGTGAGAGGAGAGGAAAGGTCACTGCTCAATGGTAAACCATCTCATGGTGAAGGTGGAGGTGTGGAGGCATATGGGGGGGTGGGGGGTGGGGGGTGTCATACGATACCTAGGTTGACCGTTAGTTTGACACGACCCCCATCCAACTCGAGCCTGAGCGTGTCAGCTGAGTCTCGGGAGGTGGTGGCCATGAGGAGGCCATAGGCCCGCTGGGAACGAAAACGCAGGGAGACATCCTCAGCTTCAGTGTGCATGATGGTTGGCATCACCACCTTCATATACATGCTGCCATCATAGGAGAGGATGGAAGCCTCTGTGTGAGAAAGTCAGAAGCATAGAGAGATGTTAGCCATATTTCAAATATGGTTTGAGTCAATATTATCACGTGGAACCTGATACTTTGTCCGATTCAATTAATCATACTGGAGGGCTGTCAATGTCTGCCAGTTGGTCCCTCACTTTGATCCAGACCATGGCTGGATTAACCTGGTGGGGGGCTTCTGTGCCCCTTTTAAACCCCTACCCCTACTGCAATGTTCACAGCTTTTCCTTTTGCCGGATATTGATACAAGCTTTTTCCCAATATCTGTTCAATTAAATAAGCACAAACCATCCATCAAACCACCTATATGCACATAAAGCCTGCAGCTTTAGAGGCCTCTTCGCCTACTATTTAATCCAACCAAGGGTCTAGACTGAAATTTCTCTACAGCAACTGGATGGAAATTTGTGTTACCCAAAGTATGAATTGTAATGACTTGTGTTTTATGACCAAATACCAAAACAAAAAATGTTATGCTTAATGTATTTTCAGTCTTACTGTCTAATGAACCCTAAATAACATGAACCCTCCAACAACGATGTTCAGGATACTACTGCTTTATTTTTAGCTACATCAACATGCCAACCTCATGTACATAACTGCATTATGTCCTCAGAACATGTATTTGGTTTGAAACCATCATGGGTCAATGTGTGCTCAAAGTAGCCAACCTCTGGAACAGAAATTACACTTTATTCAGGACTGTTTTAACCCTCTCTTCCTTGTTCTCATCAGCATGGCACTGGGGTTGGTGTCTGGTTCCTCTTTTGTATAACCACAGACCTGAAAGTCATCAACAATGGCTGCAACCCCCTTTAGGTCCTTGCAGGTCTCATCAAACATCAAAAAAGTGGTTAGAATCATCTAGCTCATGAAACTTATGTCTTGCAAAAATTGCGTCTCTCTCTCTCTCTCCTTCACACACAGTCTTCACTTAAAGACTATTTTTCCAGAGGAGCACAGAGCTGAGCTATCAGCTGAACCAATGAGCTTGTGCTGGATGACAATGATTCAAATGTGGATGCTGTTGGAAAAGAAGCTATAAATTAAAAATGTCTGCAGAACCTCATTCATCCAAATCATGTGAAGCTCTAGTGCCAAATCTCTTCCTTATGTTCACAATAAATTTAATCTTACTTCAAAATGTATCCCTGCTTTTGCTCCTCTTAAAATTCTTTCCCGATTAGTAAAAAATTGTACAAATTTTAGCCACTCTTGTTACTCTCTGCTGATGAACAGTTTAACAGTTTGTCTGGTGCAATTTACATTAATTAACAGGCACATTAAACATTAATAAAGTTGGTTGAATTCACTCTTTTGGCTTTTCATGTAGGCTCTACTTTTTAGTCTTGGGGGGGTCACTTTTCATTGCTTGGGCACAAAAGCATTCAGTGTGCTCATCTTCAACATCTGCTTCTGGCTACAAATTTCCTCTCCAACATGATTTCCTTGAGGAATGTCTTTCCATTTGTTGATCTGCTGTCATACTTCATGTGCTCTTGGAGATGGACACACAGCCCAAGACCTAACACCTTGTGCTTGTGACATTAAAACAGTACTTTCAAGAAAATGAAAAAGAATTGTTAATTCCATGAGAAATGAGCAAACTCCAACTGCTGGGGAAGACCATGTGATCTAAGTGAAAGGTGTTGCAGCACAGGTAATGCTGGTAAAATGATCTGGTATTGTTTTGTTTGTTTGTTTTTTCCTTTTCATTTCGTTTTACACTGAATGCCATTAGTTGCCAATAAGAAAGGATGCAGGCCTCATAGAATGCAAGCAAGCTTGACCTGCTTTAGTCGCTCAACTCTCTCATTTGCTGGCTCAGAGCTAACCTGCTCAAATTCTCTTCTTTTGGAGCTAACTTTTCACTGCGCTCAGCATTAGTTCTTGTTCATTTAGGTTAACAAATAGATACAGACAGACACCAACCAAAATACTTATTATTCAGTGTCCATCATTGTGTCAATGAAAAGTCACTCTTTGTTGTCATCAGTAGCACATCACTCTCTTGCATCCATATCTTTACTGTCCTCCCTCTCTATAAAGTAAGACCTGCCTTCTTGCAGCTTGGAATCCAATCAAAAGTGACAAATGAAAACCTATGACCATTACAACATAAGCAGAGAACTGTGAGAACAGGTACAACATTAAGTGGTGTATGTTTACTGACCAATGCCTTCAGACTGAAGCAGGACTCTGTGCCCTTATCTGATCATCAAAACACTTTGTAGACCGACTTCAAATTGGCTGTTACACCATGCTGAGCTCTGATTCTGCCCACCCTTTTCAAAGACATTAGGATATGTTGATAGTGGTGAGTGCAAGGAAATCATAGAGTGCTCAAACTCACACATGCACAGACACACAAGAATACACAGACTGTGGCAGTTTAAGCATGTGAGAGTGTGTGTCTATGCATTTGTGCTCTATGCATTACAGCCACTGAGCTTGACTGTTAACTCATTCATCTCCATTGCAACTGAGCAAACTCACTAATTGAAAACCATGTGATACAGTCAAAAGTACCAAAAAGTGGACCTTGACTTGGGAATGTTTTGTGAAACATCAGTGTTTATTGTGTCTACTACTTTTGTAGTAGTACTAGTACAGTACTAGGGCACTAGTAGGGTGTAAGCTTCAAAGGCTCTTTCAGCCTTTAGAAATGTACTTCATTACATGATCTTTAAAGTGGATGTTATTTTATTTTATTTTATTTTTTTTTTTCAGATTCTACCAAAGAAGGCCATGGTATCATCAGCTACATGTCTCTTATCACTCTTGAGTATATTAATGTTAAATATTAAGCGTTTTGCTTGTTTGAGTGATTCTCCCAGGATCTTTCATCAACTAATGGAATTTATATTCTGAAGTAACAAATCAATCAGTATCAAATCTTTCAGGACTGAATGATGACCATTAAAATGACAAAGCATTATTCTTTTTTTTCCTGCCAAAACAGACTCAATTTTCTTTTCACAGTCAAGACCAAGACCTTTCAGTGCACAGGCATAGTAATTACTTATGCAAGGTGTTGCCCTGTTGCCTTATTTATTCAATTCAATTCAATTCAATTTTATTTGTATAGCGCCACATCACAACAAAAGTTGTCTCAGGACACTTTCCATACAGAGCTGGTACAGGCCGAGCTCTTTTATCTACAGAGACCCAACAATTCCCTCATGAGCATATTTATTTCTTGAAGTTCTGGGATATCACCAAGTCAAATCTTGTGACTTGGGTTAGTTGCACTTAGCACATTGATTCCATGTTTCACAGTGTGTCGACCTTTGACTCACTGCTTTTGCTGCTATTTTAACATTGCATTCCTCACCTAGTCTACGTTCCATGTCATGTTACAGTAACTTAATATGATAAATTAATCAATAATATGCTGCAAGACATTATGTGTCCCCTAAACACCCGTTGTTCAGTTTTGCTTTATGAATAGGAAACTGTAGTTCTACCAAGTGCCCACAGAGTGGAGGCACAGACCATCTGTCTGCTGGGAAAATTTTCTGAAAGGAGTAAAGCAGGAAGGGATGAAAAATAAAGAAGCAAGGAGTGGTTAAATATGGACAGAAAAAGCAGGAATAATGATCTAAACCAAGAGAAGGAGAAAAAAAAAAACTGTAAAAATAGGCTATCATGTGATTGGTACCTGATGACCAACATTGAAAATAGAGGCGATAGAGACTGAGAAAGACAGGCACACATGGAAATAGTGTGTGAGAATGCTGTCTCCTGTTCTTATAATGCTTTGAGTAGACTAAAAAGCCCTTAACGAATTAAGAATTAAGTCCAGACATTCACATAAAATTTTAATTCAAACTGTAAAACAGTCAGGACACTGGAGACTTTGTCATATTAAACATTCAAATCTCTCTCTCTCTCTCTCTCTCTCTCTATATATATATATATATACATACATACATATATGGGCTGTCCTGCAATCGGCTGGCGACCGGTCCAGGGTGTACCCCGCCTCTCGCCCGTATATATATATATATATATATATATATATATACACACACACACACACACACACACACACACACACACACACACACATATAGTGGCTTTTAAAATGCCACTTAAAATTTTCATGCCGCTCGTTCAGGGACTTATAAGAACGAGTATAAGGTGTGTCTCAGCTTCGTCTCTAGGAAATGATGAGATGAACTCAGAGCCAGGACAGCACTTTCCATCACCATGGTTACCTTTGATTGCAGCTGGGGAAACACAGCTGATTGAGAGTTGCTAATTAGTGCACACACACACACACACACACACACACACACACACACACACACACACACACACAGGACTTATACATTTTTACACTTTTTCAAACATTTCTACTCATTAAAACTTTCAGCTACAAACTCTATTTAAACCTTAAAATGTTAATACCTTACAAGTTTTATTCATCAAGCAAATTCCACTCACGCTTTTTGAAAACATTCAGATTTGTTCAAAGTTTAGTAATATGATGATGATAATGAGAGAAACCTATAAACCCATCCGTTCTAAACGACTTTCAACTGTGGCTCGGGAGTTAGAGTGGTTGTCTACTATTCAGAAAGTCAGTGGTTTGATCCCTGGTCCCTGCAGTCTACAAATCAAAGTATCCATGGGCCCAAATTGCTCTTGAGGGTGCGTGAGAATGCTGCCTCGTATAAAATGCAGTGAGTGGTCAGTAAGATCAGAAAAGAGCTTTATGAATACAGTTCATTTTCCAACTCAATTTTTCACATCTCTCATACTGCTTGGGGGAAGCCTCTCACTCTCTGTCGTATTCATACGTGTGTCAGGCATGCACACACATTAACAGAAATACATATATTTTCAAAATAAAACCTCAAATACAGTAAAAGGGGCCCAACAGTGGTCCCAGGGTAGGCTATATTTTCAAAATAAAAGCCAACAGACACTAACAGGAGCACAGCAGAGGGCTATTTATTTATGACAGCATACTTGTCAACCCTGGAATTTGAAAATAAGGGAAATTTTCCAATGCCCTAGCCTGAACCATCCCACTATCCTCATCACTGTCCACATACCCCCTACATGTAGACATTTAGGTACATATACATAATACATTAACACATTCATTAAGTGCCACTAAGTGTCATTCAGTCAGCTCTGTCATTTTTGATAGGTGTTATGGTTTGAATTAATTGACAGAATGGCACTTCATGACAACAATCATAAATAAACAATAAATATAAATTCATAAAGATTCCTTCATAATACCCACATACTAACAGGTAAAATATTACGCTTTTTCATATTTTCTTATTATAGCAGTGAGTGAGTGGGTGTTATAGTCTGTGTGATATTGATTTGGTTTTTCTCTCTGTGTTTGTGTGTTTGTAACTGTCTCTCCTTGTCTGCAGTGGAGGTGTGGCCTGGCGGTGCGGCGAGCAGACGACGCACCTGAGGCTGATCTCCCCTAATTCTCCTCATGATTTAAGCAGCATGGCAGAGTCGGCACACTGCCAGATTGTCAAAGCTGTCTTGCTGAGACTTTCCAGCCATTTCTTGTTACCATAGCTTTCCCATACTCTCGCGTTATCGTAGTTGCCTGTGTGCGGATCTTGTCCTAGCCTTAGTTACCCTCAGCCTAGCACCACAGTCCAAATCCGGTAAGTAAAACAGTCTCAACAAGATCAACATTGAGGCAGCTAACAAGTTATACTCGACCTAAAACGGTGGGTCAACTCAAATGCAAATACCCAGCTAATGTTAGCCCATGTATTTTTTCATAGACAAATGACCTGAAATTGCTAACGTTAGCCAGGCAGTTGACAAGACTCTGCGATGTGCGGCCAAGGGAAAGATGTCGGTGCATTTTCCTCAACAAGAGCTGTTTCTGATTTTATACTGTACCTGCTGCTAATCTGGACTGGGTTGTACAAGTTGTTCCATATTGCTTGTTTGATATTCTGCACCAGGTTAGCCCATCACTGGGAGCACAGTAACACGTTTAAGTACCTGCAGCATTAGACACTCAGGATATGTGTAAATGTGTTTTCATGAGGTTTTCAAAAATAAAGCTCTCTTGTGAAAAGTGTACCCCTGTGAAAAGAAAATTTCTAATATTTATATTTCAGTTCATAGATTTGATATTTATATACTAGATGAAAAGAGCCCTGTGAGAAATTCATAGTAAAGTTCATAAAAAGTAAAAAGTTCATACAATTAAAATTCATGAAGAAGTTCAGACTATTTCATCCAGAAAGGCCTCTGGTTAGCTAGCTAATTTAAAACATGTAAACCTTTTTGACCCTGCCTCTTAAAAGAATTGGAACCGGAATTGAAACGAGGAATCAGAATCGGAACCGGAATCGTTCAAATTCAAGCGATGCCCAATCCTACCAGTGTCGAAATCACACGCCAACCTCCTCCCCATGAGGGCTGCGGACAAGATTTCAGCTTGTGTGCACCACTTCTTTATCTGCTGCTATACTAAGCATTTCTAAGACTTATGAAATAGTCCAGTATCATCACAACTTGTGTCTTATATATTCAACCAAAGGACTTTCTGTGACCAGCTGTAAATATACTCATTACAGTTTTCTTTACAGTTACTAGCATGTATTTCACTATACTGAACTCTTAACACAGTCAGCACAATCAGTACAAAGCAGTCAGTACAGACTGTGGGTCACTTTTCGTTGGTTTGATACAAATGCATTTAATGTACAATAAAATTCATGAACTGTTTGCTCCACCATCACCAAATCTCTTTTTATTCCTAACTATTGTCAAAACTTTTCAATCTATATTGAAAATAACACAAAATTACTATAAATTAAATTTCAAACGTTTTCTTGTAAAAGAATTAATTCTGAGATGGGATAGATGTAGGGTTAGGGTTAGGGGTTAAAATAGACATGATTTGAAATGTTTGGGTGGCTTTATATAATTTGAACTATTGTGCTGAGCTGCATGTCATGTAAAAAGAATAGTTTTGAAAAAGTGAACTCAGTATAGAGAGATATGGGTTCAGAAATATAATAATAATAATAATAATAATAATAATAATAATAATAATAATAAACATAATCATAATAAGCATAATCATAATAAGCATAATCATAATACGCATAATCATAATATGTACACATGTTGTTCACATGTTGAAAAGTTTTGATGCCAGATATCATTTTCATTTCATGGATTAGATAAATCAAATGGTCCATTAAAATATGCAAGAGATTTTTCCTGCTGGGGACAAACCCATATTTTTGTGCTACAGCAGTGAAAATTTCATTGTATGTTCCATGATGAAAATCAAACTTAATTAACTGAGTTCTCTACATTTTGCAGCATTTTTGTCTATTTAATATGATCAAGCTGAATAGTAGTGAAGCATATGAGTTGCTAGGAAATTCACATTCACAATAAAAAATAAAAAACAATCTCCACACTTATGACTTAATCCACCTTAAGAATGCAATATTTATGATGTTGTGATCAGTATCAGTGTATGTTTTCATTTTCTGTTCACTTGTATGTTCACATGGCATACATGTCTCAGCTGCACATGAAATAAATGGCCGTGTTTGGTCACAGTGATGCCTGGGACTGATGTCTAATTGACAAGGTGTCAGATTATAGCACGGTTAAATATACACAATTTAAATTCTCATTACAGTTCTGGGCTGGGCTGTCAGGCTAATTCTAACATATTTCTTGGATGTAACTGTGTGTATTAGAGTGTGTGTGTGTGTGTGTGTGTGTGTGTGTGTGTGTGTGTGTGTGTGTGTGTGTGTGTGTGTGTGTGTGTGTGTGCATCCCTATGTGTAATGAGATGGTCTCAATAGAGTGTGTCCAAAGGATTGATACACTTTTAACTCACTGACCTTGGCACATTAACAGCACCCAGAAAAATACTTAAATGCATTTAGATTGGTATCAAGATACTGCATATGTGACCACTTAACTTCTGCTGTGTTTTTGTTGTGATGTAGCAAAAGAATGAATGAATGAAGTTTGTTCACACCTTTACAATGAAGACCAGGGAAAACTGCAATACTACCAAAACCCCATCAGGCCTAGGGAATCTCACCTGAGTATAAGATTTGGTTTGAATCCACATCCTAATTTGCCATTGGATGAGACCCATCAGACTCACGGAGTGACATGGTCATAACGTCACCAAAGATATGAGAATCAATGGGTCTCACTACACTACAACTTTCCACTGCAATGTGAAGAGATGCACCATTCCTATTCCAAAGTTTGTACTTAGAAGAGCCCAGGCAACAATCCCCCAGCTCGTTCGCTCATCTAAAAGACTGTGTTGTGTTCACTGAACACATTTTAATCCTGAGAAAGTTCACCTTACAACCGGCCATCTTACCTTGCCTGCAGAAGTAAGAAAATGTTACAGATTATGCATTTTGTTCAAGAAAGAGAGGGATAACATTTACGTTCTGCTCTCTTTCAATTAAGCTGACTCTTAATTTTTTCCCCACTGCCATACGAGGACCCATCATTGTCTGAAGCAGGAAGCTCAGCCAGACCTACCAGACAGATTAAAACACACATTAAAAACTCCTGAAGAGATCTCAAGCAAGAAGCTATTGTCTGAGCAGAGACAGGTCAATAATAGTTTGTTGTAAGTTTTCTTGTTGTATAAGCTATAAGTGCTTGTGTTAGTTTCACTCATTGCATGTAAAGAAAGTAAGCTGCACTTTATCAGTTAAAAGATCAGTGCCACTGCTGACAACTGAGTTTGCAAGCCAGGCATCTGTGTGATAAACACACAGTTATTTTGTCTTTCCTTAGCAATAAAGATGTCCTCTGCTTTGTTTTTGAGTGCATTTCCCTCTCTAACACAGAACTTTAATGCACACATAGCGCGTTAGCATAACTCAGCTTGATTCCACGCCACATTGTTGTTAGAGATACGAGAATTACGTTCCCATCTCATGGTCCTGTCCATCATCTTGAATTGCTATACGTCGTAACCACTCATGTGGTCACGTCTGCCGTCTTGATTTCTCTCTTTCTCTCTCTTCCTCTCACGCACACACACACACACACATGCACACGCACACACAGTCACAGACGACACACTCTTGCCTGCTGTTTTATACTGGTTATTGTAGTTGCTTGTGCCTCTAGCTGTTTGTTATTGTAGTTTTAGTTGGATAGTAGTTAAATAAAATTCTTTTAACGTGCAGTTGTTATTGTGATTATTGTGTATACGTGTTGTGATAACAGCTGGTTGTGACCATCAATGCTCAGATTGAACCCTTCACTGTTCACCTGACAAATGCAAAACAATGCTCAAAAACATTTTAAGTGAACACCCCTTTGAGAGACTGAATGCATGGTTCGGTTATTAGTTCCTGATCCCAGGTCCAGTTATTATTCATTCATATTAATAATTTTGTTGATATGAATAGCTATCTCTGCTCATCTTAGATCACTAAAGTTGAGAAGCAAGGAAATACAGTGACTTCTAAAATATTATGAAATATTATTAACATCTAGTGTCGTGAGAACCAGGCCTGTTTTTGAACCAATAAATTCCCAATGAAACTTTCTGCACAGATTTTTCACATTTAAGATTTTCCAGTTCAAAGGGCAAGGTTAATTCCTTTTCCAGCAGGCTTTTAACCCATTAGTGACTAACGGCTACATTTAGTATGTGAAGGAAAAGCCTCACAGAGTTTTTTTCTGGGAAACACAAAACAGAAAAAACTTCCTGTAAAAAGACACAAAATAAAAACTTTTGATATCACACATCCATCATGCCTTAATTTGAAGACAAGGCTGATTTTATTTCACAAATGGACAATATCAAAATTTCAAAAAAGTTGGGAGACCGTAAAATATAAATAGAAACAGACATATGATTTGCGAAACACTGAAACCCCATATTTAATTGAAAATACCACAAAGACAGCATATTAAATGTTGAAATGTTGAATTATTTCCTCATTTAGAATTTGATGCCTGCAACATGTTTTAAAAAAGTTGGAACAGGGTCAGGTTTACAACTGTGCTGCATCACCTCTTCTTTTAACAACACTCCATAAGCATTTGGACAGTAACTTGGACAGACAGAATGTTTTCCCATTCTTGCTAGATGTGCAATTTCAGCTGCTCAATTGTTCGGGGTTTCCTTTGTCGTATTTTACGTTTCACGATCCGTCAAACATTTTCAGTGAGTGATAAGTCTGGACTGCAGGCAGGCCAGTTTAGCACCTAGACTCTTTTTCTAGGGAGACATGCTTGGAATACATGCAGAATATGGTTCATCTTTTTGAAATATGGAAGGCAGCATACCATATTTTCCAAACTATAAGTCGCTTCGGAGTATAAGTCGCATCAGTCAAAAAATGCGTCATGAAGAGGAATTGAAGAGGCTCTCAAGTCTCACGCATTGGGTGTGAGACACACGCATTTCAACCCATTAACACGCTGACACGCCACACCTTGTATTTGTAAATACTAATAATAAAGATTAATAATAGATTATAAATAATAAATTAATAATAAATTTATGTGTCATTTATTAGATCAGCTCCCGATCTCATTCCACATCACTAAATCCATTGAAATCATCCTCGGTGTCGCTCCTGAACAATTCCGCCAACTCCGGAGGAAGATGAAATGCTGTCTCCTCTTCTGCGAGGATGTCGTCAGACTCAGCATCAGTTCCAGTTATTCCGGCCTTTCTGAATCCTGACAGGATGGTTTCGGTTATCACTGAAGTCCATGCTTTGTTGATCTGTCCAAGGACTTGCTGGAAAGTTGCATGGCTCATCCTCCGCGTTACCGTGAAGCTGTGCTCTCCATCCACCATCCACTCCTCCCACAGGCAACGCAAGGCTTCCTTAAAGCTCCGGTTCACAGAGATGTCGAGTGGCTGGAGTACTTTGGTTAAGCCTCCAGGGATAATGGCAGTTATGGAGTTGCAAGCTTTTATTTTATTTTTGAATTGCGGTGTTATGTGTGCTCGCATACTGTCCATCACAGGCAGGGCTTTGCGTATTTTAAAGAAGCCATCAGGAGGCTTAGTGTAGCACTTTGTAAGCCAAAGGTTAATCATTTCTTGATTCATCCACCCTTTCTCATTCACGGCCATGACAACTTTGTAGGGGAGGGATTCGTGTTTTGCCATGGTTTTCCGTTTGAAAATGACCATCGGTGGCAGTCATTTAAATTCATCTCCTTGGCAACTGCCTGGGCATGGAGATGTAACTGCACAGTTGACAAGCCTCTCCTGGCAGCACGTTGTTCAAGCACCCATCTGTGGACTCGTTTCTCCAGCTCTGGCCATCGTGCTTTAAGCTCGCGATTAGCTGTCTTTGTTTTTTCTTTGCAGTAAGTGGAACCTCTGCTTTTCGCCAGTCCCTGACAAGTTTCTCACTCACTCCAAACTTTGGTTCTGCCGCACGATTACCGTTTTCGGCTGCATATTTTACTACCTGCAGTTTGTAACCTGCAGTATAGGATGTTCTTTTGGGGGGGGCATTTCGTTTGTGTTCAGTCATATAGTTGTCACAAGCCTAGAGTGCCCTCACGCAGCTGTAGATGGTAATCCGTAATTTTTATATAATTTTTTATATTCCTTGATATTGTTTGTTGTTTATATTGTTTGTCTGATATTTAATGTCTTTTTTTTACTGATGCCCTATATTCCTACTATCCGCTTTGCTGCTGTAATACCTGAAATTTCTCCACCGTGGGACTAATAAAGGTATATCTTATCTTATCTTATCTTATCTTATCTTATCTTATCTTATCTTATCTTATCTTATATTAAACTGTGACCTCACCTGACTAAAAGTTGCAGGACCAGCCAAACAAAAGTGCGACTTACAGTCTGTAAAATGCGGTATGTTGCTCCAAAACCTGTATATATGGTTCAGCACTGATGCCTTCACAAATGTGACCAGCCACGAGAAAGCCAGCAACAAATCTCATTTTGAGTTTTTACAGATTCTGAAAGTGTATTTTCTAAGCTTTCCAACAATGTCTAACACATGGAATTCTGAAAATATTTGAGGAAGATGTGGCCATTTGAATGTAGGCACTCCTCAAACTAGTTTTTTGAGAAATCCAGACTGAAAGATTCTCACCTACCAGGGGAGCCAGGTAACACAGTGCTGCTCATTGCATCTCATTTACATAAGTCCAACCCCCTAACCATTGTTTGAACTATTGTAGTAGTAGTAGTTTGAACAATGGTTATCAAATGGAAATGGAATTTTTAGTCCCTGAATAAAAATGAAAAACAATAAAGGCAATATACTTAAGAGTTAGAAGGAGCAAATGTTGATACTTATTTCTAAATATTAAATAAAATAAAATAAATTCTGTCAGTGGGACAGTAGTGCAGTGGGATGGATTAGTCTGTTGTCAAGTCAAGTCGATTCAACTTTATTGTCAATGCTGCTATATGTACAGGACACTACCCTTGCCAGGGCAAAAAAAAAAAAAAAAGAAAAGAAAAGAAAAGAAAGAAGAAAGAAAATCATGTGCTTTTATTTTAAAGGGATTTTTTTTTTTTTTTTTTTTTTTTTTTTTTAATGCAGCTGAGTGTTGCCGAGGGGTGATGGTGGGTCCCAAAGCCACATGGTGGGTGGCTCGCGACCGACCCATTTTCAATGGGTTGCAGGCCTTTACATGGGAAAAAAAATCCTGGGCATTTATTTTGAAGAGGTGCCGTCTTTTCGTGCCGTGGCTTGGGTCACAGCTTGTCATTAAGGAGTGTTGGTGGGTCCTGAAGCCAGACCAGTTGAGAACCACTGCACTTATGCACCCCCGTACCATCATGGATGCTGGCCTTTGAACTGTGCACTGATAACAAGCTGGATGGTCCATCTTTAGCCCAGAGGACAAACAATTCCAAAACAAATTTCAAATTTTGACTTTTCAGGCCACAGGACAGTTTTCCACTTTGCCTCACTCCTTAGTTTCGGAATCTGTTTTTATGTATAGCTTCCTCTTTGCATGGTGAAGTTTCAACTTGTATTGGTGGATGCAGCAATGAACTGTTTTCAGAGACAATGGTTTTTGAAAGTGTTCCAGAGCTCATGCAGTGATGTCCACTACAGAATTGTGTCGGTTTTGAAGTGCTGTCTGAGGGCCCTAAGATCACAGCCATTCTTTCAATCTTTTAATGACATTATGTACTGTAGACAAAGAAATCCCCAAATTCTTTGCAATTTTACATTGAGAAACATTATTCTTAAATTGTTCCACTGTTTGCCAGTGCTGTCTGTCACAAAGTGGTGAACCCCTCCCCATCTTTACTTCAGAAAGACCCCTCTCTGGGATGCTCTTTTTGGCCCCAATCATGTTACTAACCTGTTCCCAGTTAATCTAATTCATTGTGAGATGTTCCAACAGATTTTTTCTTTCAGCATTTCACAACTTTTCCAGTCTTTTGTTGCCACTGTTCGAACATTTTGAAATGTGTTGCTGTAATTAAATGCTAAATAAGGATATAATTTTTTTTAAAAAAAACAATAACATTTATCAGTTTCAACATATGTTGTCTTTGTGCTATTTTCAATTAAATATGGGATTTTAATATTTTGGAAATCATCACATTCTGTTTCTATATACAATTTACTCAGCATCCCAACTTTTTTGGAAGCTGGGTTGTACTAAAAATCAGATTTACACCAGAAAACTGAGAGTGCTGGTTTCCAGGTACAAGCCTTTCACCAGAGTCCACAAAGACATGGAAAATATTTTTCCTCTGAGTGTGGTAGCTATGCCTGACAACATGTATTCTCCCTGTCCAACCTTGTTTAGCAAGTACAAGCAATCCCCAGCGATTCCTCAGCATCAAGTTTATGCTTGCCTCTCTGACCATTTGCACCAGTGTGCCAAACATTGCTGCAGCTGTCTCCATGATGGGCACTAAGCCAGGGGTTCTTTACCGTGAGCTAGAAACTGACATTAGGAAGGCTATGACGGCTGTCCTGACTCTCGCCATAGCAACAACAATGACTGAATCCAGGATTATGGCATGGCAGACTATGATGAGGAGAAATATTGGGCTGCACGTGTCAACTTCCCCCTCTCATCAGACGGGAGCTGCTAGTGCGTACCATATCTTCTAGTGGACTGTTTGGACCACTCCTCTAAAGCACCACAACTCACCTGCATGGAGCAGCCAAGGAAGCAGACAGGGTGAAGTGGCATGCCTCCTGGAGCACAGCTGCACCTCACCCTTTGTCGGCAGCATCAACATGATTACTGCAGGAATAATTGCCCTGCATCCGCTGCGGCACTATCTCCTCCCCTGCCACTGTGTCTTCCTCCGCACTGCTCTGGCATCAACCATCCGCCAGCATGCTGTCTTTGTCACTGTTGACAAAGACTCATGAATGCGGGCAACGTGTGTCTTAATCCAGCTGAGCAAAGTGAATAAAATGCCGTGTTTTAGGGCCAACCAACCACCGCAACAGCATTTTCCTCTTAGCCAGTCTGCTTATGCTCCTACAGGTCATTTTCAGCTACTTTCCCACACACACCCTCCCGACACAAAACAGAGGCTCGCCGCCATACACAACCAGTGTGGTAGGCACAGCTCTATCACTTCGCCACAAATTTTTGATGTTAAATGCTGCTCATAATTACGATTTGATGAATGTCTTATTGCTATAATATTGTACAAAAAATAGAATTGCTAGTGGTAGTAGTAATAGTTTGCATGTGTGTTGGTGTGTGTGTGTTGAAAATTCCACAGGAATACTGTATAAAATTCTGCACAACTGAATGAAGAAAAACAACAAATTATCAGAGCAACAAGACTATAAATATATCAAAATTGGGGGGACATGAAGGGATTAATTTGAGGAGTTTTACTGGCAGTAACTTAAAACGAAACAAAAACAAAAAAGGTAGTAGATAAAGCAATTTGCAATTTGCCCAATGATACTTAGACATGAAGAATGCTGGGGCCAGGGATCGAACCACCAATGTTCTGATAAGTCGACAACCTTTCTACCCCTTTCTCAAGTGGAATATGTGCTGCAGAAATATGCCTCATGAAGACTTTACCATGTGATCCATTTGTAGTATGGGTAAATCCTTATCAGTGTTATTTATGCAGCCTTTATTAGGGACAGGTGTTTGCTGGCCTTTAATCAGATTGATAGATTGACCCCTCTTTGGAACCTTTTCATGATTGGACCACCTGATCTAAGGAGAATAATACATGTTGAAACAGATGTTGTAGTGTTAGGAGCCAGGCAAATAACAGCATCTAATACCAAAGTAATGAAAAGAACCAATGGTAGAATGTTTCCTGGACAAAAGTATTCAAACTGATGAATCGATAAATTAACAATATTGATAGGAGACCAACGAACCAGTTCAACAACTGTCGTCAGCCCACCTGAAATCGCCATGACGATATCAAGATAAAGACAACCTTTCCAGATTTCACACAGGGAATGAACTAGCACTAGCACATTCTATCCTGTTTAAATCAATGGACCAATAGAAAATAAAATAGACCAACAGCTAACCATGCTTATGCTGAAGTCAATACATTTCACTTCAAGTTGTTGCTCCATGTGTCCAAAATGTTCTCCATCCTGCTTATGTTCTCTAAAGTCTCTTTATATTCTCAACTCCACTGCAAAAGCTTGACAATGAGCTGATCATTTGGCCCAAGGACTAGAATTGAGAAACACTGACTTAACTAATGGTGTTTCAGTGCTGTGGCACTTTATTCTGCTGGAAAAAAAATTATTGAAATCAGAGCCACAGACAAATGGCAGGTAACACCATGCAGAACAGTAAATATCCACTGGGTATACAGCACTGACACCACAATATAATGGCTGCTACACATGCATGTACACACACACACACACACACACACACACACACACACACACACACACACACACACACACACACACACACACACACACATTGACTGTGGGTACTCCTCAGCTCACCTTGAAGTGTCACACAGCACAGCTATATAATAAAAGGTCAAAATTCTTAATACGTCCTCAATGAAAATGTAACATATATGTTCACACAAATATATACAAAGCCAAATAATAGTGTTTATGAAGAGGATTTTATGCAACACTCACTCACTATCTCTGGCTCCTCATAATTATATTGCAATATTTCAATAAAACGTTCCTTGCAAAATAATTCAAATAGAAATGTGCACCTCATATCAGATTGACCCACTGATGCCCTACAACATTTTCTTTCAAAAGTAAAAATAAGATTCAGAAGAAATTATTATCCAATGGCTCACAGAATGAGGAAAGAGGAAAACGTGCTGTAGTCAGAGAAAGGTGTTATTTGATATGCTAAAAAAAACTAGTGGGAGCAATTTGTGAGGATTTGGGATGTGTTAATCATTTCAACTCTGATCAGTTAAAATCAATCCACTGCCTGTCTCACCAGTTTTCTGTCATTGTGGGATCTCTGGCACAGCTACATATGTGTGAACATTGACAATGAGGCAGGGAAGCTTGGATGACCCTTTAGTCTCTAATCTACAATCCTAATACAACACAGTCCTGATATCAATAATGCACAGGTATGCAATAAAACATTGTACTTTACTGACTTGTACAAATGTTGATTGTATAAGGCATTTGCTGAAACCACAATTTTAGAACTAATAGAAGATAGAATGTTTTCTTTAATTTTTAAATTTCCATGTCACCATCCTTCCATGACACAGAAAACACCTGTGGTTGGCCTTCACAGGGAGGATACTTCAGTACAACCACCTTTGCTTCCATTGTTCCCTGGTCCAAACTACAAGCTCCATATAGTTTGTTCAAGGAAGCAGGATAAATTCTGGCCTTCGAGCAATGTCAAGTGGACTTCTCCTGTAGCTACAAAAGGACCACACTACAGCCTGGTCAGCAGCAGTTTCCAGACTGGACTCATATGGCCTGACAGCGCACCTTTACATATGTTGCACCTGGTTCCATGTGTGGAAATTGTACAGTTTGTACAATTTAAGCTACAATCCCCAATCTCTCTGCTTTGGTACAAGCCAGTGTCTCCTTTTGGGACTGTCCTCTTTCACATCAACCTTCTGGAACTCATGGCAGTTGAGTTGTTAAGGTCACACAACACCACAGACATTGATTATTTGAAGTGTGATGTCCCTTAGCCTTCATGGAAAGGTGGGGAAGATCCTTACATGGACTGTATCGTCACTGGCTGATGGCTCAGTATGTTCACAGACTCCTCAATACAGGAGCAAGACCAAATTACTGAAAATTGCACCCTATGTGTATATGTAACAGTTCAGCTCTCATACATCACCAGGAACTCAATTTCTTCTTTCCCTCTTGTGTTTAATTCAGTTAAGTCAAACAGCCTCAGGGCAGGCCCAATTTGATCAGTCTAGGTAAAACATTATCAACTGATGTGTGTTCGCCTCAATCTGCCCCACCTTGTGTCCGTCTGAATACACCTTTACATGCCTAAGAGGAGGGAGAGGATGGTGATGGTGAGAGAAACCTGCAGATGTAATTAAACTGGTGGATGCACAACACATGGCCAGTTTGTGTTGAGTCTGCAATATTTAACTGAAAAACTATTAACTAAGTTTACATTCATGAAAAGGGGCATACTTGGATTGCAGTAAAGCTTAAGCAGCGATTAATTACCCAGACTGTGCTCAGACACAATATTATCTTGTGACAAAGTTGCTGTCCATGTTGATTATGTATAAAAACTGTGTGTATGCACTTATTAGTCACACGTGCCTAACCCTGTTATGGCACAGAACAACTGCATTGTATCTGCAATAAGCATAACACACTGCAGTCCAGGCAACTACTGTATTGTGGCAATATCAACCAGGAAACATTGGCAGAGAAAATTTGGTTTTAAGTGTGTGCGTATGTGGATGCATGTGGGTGTGTTTGTGCCCTGCCTGTGTCCTGTCCTGTGGGCTGCATTGGTGCAGTAGAATAAACATGGACAACCAACTCACAAAGATGACATGATGAGCTCTGGCTGTTAAAAACAAGCTCAGTCATATCCCCTCCCTTCTGTTTCTTCTTTCTTTCCAGTAACTCAATTTCCCCTTTTTTCTCCATTTTGTAGTTATTTATTTCTCCATTTAACTTTGTCTTTAACCTAAACCTGGACACTCCAAAATTGTCATTGTTTGTTTCTTTTTTTTTTGCCCCCCCATCTATAGATACAATAAAGGCACAGTGCCCAATTAGTCACAACCACGTGCGGATATGTGAGGAAAAGTCACAAGATAAGCACAGGTGTGCTGCTGGTCAAGGACTAGGTTGAACTCCAATAATCACCAGTTGGTCCACCTAATGCAAGGTTGGCTGATAGCTTTTAGCTAATGTTAGCGCAACTTTAGTTCATCAGTTTAGGGGTAAGTTTCAGTCATAAAAATGTCACCCAAGAACAATAAGAAGAACTTGACCATGCAGAGCTTCAAGTCAGAAATCAACAGAAAACAAACAAACAAACAAACAAACAAACAAAAACAGATCTTACATTGTCATTCAGAGTGGGAGCCGAAACAATTTTTGAAATAAGTTGGCAACAATGTCTAATGAGAGCAGCACACTGTGACAGAAATTTAGAATGAAAAGTTTGCGTTTAGATGTGTGTAGGTCGATACAATAAAATGTCTTGCAAAAGCAAGGCCATCTATGACTTAAATAGGACAGGTGTGAAGCCGTCATGCAGATTGAGGATGAGAAACTATTAGCTAGTATTACAGAGGATGTTCCCCCTGACAGCTACTTGCATAAACACTCTGACGCAACTGTCAGAGTGACAGGGGCATTACCAATCCGGACAGGCTCATGGAACCTGTGGTGCCATTGTAAACACAACTTTCACAAGGTGACACAAGACCCAAGATGGCAGCTTACTGCTACTAGACTGATAATTCAAAGGCACATATCTCTCCTTATCATAAAAACTTTTTTTTTTTTTCTCAACACTTCAAAATTGGACTATAACATCAACAGCATCAAGTGACCTGGACAATTTGGGAAAATGTATAGACAAATACTTACACAGACTTTATACAATGAACAAAGAAAAAACAGACAATACAAAAAAGGGCAAAGCCAACTAACCTCTAAACCCCAAGATACTGGCTCACTCTCCAGCCTGGATACAAAACCATGTACTGCATCTCCAAAGCCACCATGCAGCACCGACGTAACAGACATACAGTACTAATTTCCACTGAAAATAAACTTGTAGGACTTGACACCAGAATCACACTCGTTGAAGGCCCACAGGACCAAAGCCTGGAATTCAGTCAGGACCAAACAGACACACTCACTAAGGAAAACAGGTCACTACAACACTCTGTTAATCTAACCACCCAGCTCACCTCTGTTGTCAAAGAAGAAAGAGACAATTCTGTGCTTAAAAGCATGCAGGCTGAGAGACAGTTTGGTTTTCACTGGTACTTCCAAACAAATCCCAGACGACCTTGAACAATGGGTTCTGGAATTCATGACCAGACAGCTCAAACTACCTGCAGATTGAAGAACACCACAACAAACCATGCAATGCTTGAATTTTCAGAAATGCAAATAAAAACAAAAATAGTTCAACTAGAAGGCAGACAGCTAAAAGGATCAGACTACAGACTAAATGACCAGTATCCAACAGAAATCTTACAAAGGCCAAACAAACTGTCTAATCTGAAAACAGTTGAAGGAAGAAAAAAAAGCAGTTCACGCCCATAGGATGAACTCTCCACTGCTCTCAGTTGTACAAACAGTGTTTGAAATTTCCGGCAAACATGAATAGAGTCACAATTTCACTCCTTCTAAAGCCTAAAAAAGATTTAACCTTACCATCCAGTTCTCTCATCAATGTGGATATAAATGGCATAGCAGTAAAGCACAAAATCACCGAATAGAAAGTCACTAAATCCACAATCCATCCAGATCAAACCATTCAAAGTTAGACACTCATTCACTTAAGACTTAGTGCATTACTCACAATTACAACAGGCAGGAATCATCAGAGCTGCCTGGGATGCAAAAAGCCTCTAAACTAGAAAGTTCTCTTTATCACAGAAAGATTTGTTAACTGTCATCACCAACTGAGAAAAATGACAAAACCTCACTATGCACAAGGGCACTAGGCAAGAATGTCTGCTGTCCCCTTCTCTATTCACCATTTTCATCTGAACATTAGCATCTGTCATCATTCGCTGGAAATTATACACACAAAAAAAAAAAATAAATAAAAAATAAAAAATAGGCGTGTGTGTGATTAGTCAACTACTCGATCAAACTTTGCTACCCTTGTTAGTCGGCATGGACTATTCAGTTGAACTAGTCAGTGGGAACTGTTCAAAGTTACAGTGATCAACTGCTTAAATGGATTAAAAAAAAATAAAAAATTGGTGCTGCATGCACACTGAAATCATAATGGAAAAACGAAAGTCACCAAAGTAGAATTGCTGGAGGGTTAATTCCACCTTTCAGACACTGGGGTAGCAGTTAAATCATTAGCTTAAACATAGCTATCTCCAAAGTGCTAACATGAGTTTTTCTTTAATGGCCACTTACACAATGGTTGTGGTGTTTGGTGGTTTCTGGTTGTTGTCAGTAAAAGGGCTAATAAAATCACACAACAGGGGTTCACCTGTTGTGTGCTCTATTGTTTGTTGTTTTACTGCCGCCTACTGAACGGGGTATAGAATATAAAGAAGAAGAAAGAAGTTGGTTACAATAACCATCGGCTTATAGTGATCAATTTGACCCTGATAGCAGTTTCCACTAAGGATGTCGATCATGTTTTTTTGTCCCGAGTCCGAGTCATTTGATTTTGAGTATCTGCCGATACCGAGTCCCGATCTGATACTTCTTTAAAACATAATGAAACAAACTAAGTGCAAAGAATAAGATCCAGGATGTCCCTTATTTTAATTTTATTTTATTTTTTTACCAATGGCTCTTATGCACAATTGTGCATGCATGCAGTGCAGTGTATTGTAAACTTCTATGAGGTAGCTTGAATTACAGTCTCAAGTCAGAACAGAACACAGAAATAAAATAAAATTTTCTTCACATTAGGAATAGTCTCCTCCTTGAACTGCCACCTTATCGTGGTGGAGGAGTTTGAGTACCCGAATGATCCTAGAGGCTATGTTGTCCGGGGCTTAATGCCCCTGGTAGGGTCTCCCAAGGCAAACAGGTTCTAGGTGACGGGTCAGACTAAGAGCAGTTCAAGAAGCCCCTATGAAAGAAATTAAAGCAAGGAAGCGTACGTCGCCCGGATTGGCGTCACCGGGGCCCCGCCCTGGAGCCAGGCCTGGGGTTGGGGCTCGCAGGCGAGCGCCTGGTGGCCGGGTCTTTGCCCACGGGACCCGGCTGGGCACAGCCCGAAGGAGCGACGTGGGCCCGCCTTCCCGTAGGCCCACCACCCGCAGGAAGGATCAGAAGGGGCCGGTGCTATGTGGAATGGGTAGCAGTCGTGGGCGGGGGCCCCGACGACCCAAATCCTGGACAACGACTCTGGCTATGGGGACACGGAATGTCACCTCACTGTGGGGGAAAGAGCCTGAGCTAGTGCGGGAGGTTGAGCGGTACCGGCTAGAGATAGTCGGGCTCACCTCCACGCACAGTCTGGGCTCGGGAACCCAACTCCTTGAGAGAGGCTGGACTCTCTTCTACTCTGGAGTTGCCCGCGGTGAGAGGCGGCGAGCTGGTGTGGGCTTGCTTATAGCCCCCCAGCTCAGCCGCCATGTGTTGGAGTTCTCCCCGCTGAGCGAGAGGGTCGCTTCCCTGCGCCTTCGGGTTGGGGATAGGTCTCTCACTATTGTTTCGGCCTACGGGCCGAACAGTAGCGTAGAGTACCCGGCCTTCTTGGAGTCCCTGGGAGGGGTACTGGAAAGTGCTCCAACCGGGGACTCCATTGTTCTGCTGGGAGACTTCAATGCTCACGTGGGCAGCGACAGTGACACCTGGAGGGGAGTGATTGGGAGGAACGGCCTCCCCGATCTGAACCCGAGTGGTGTTCTGTTATTGGATTTCTGTGCTAGTCACAGTTTGTCCATAACGAACACCATGTTCAAGCATAAGGGTGTCCATCAGTGCACGTGGCACCAGGACACCCTAGGCCGGAGGTCAATGATCGACTTTGTAGTCGTATCATCTGACCTTCGGCGGTATGTCTTGGACACTCGGGTAAAGAGAGGGGCTGAGCTGTCAACTGATCACCACCTGGTGGTGAGTTGGATTCGCTGGCAGGGGAAGAAGCGGGACAGACTTGGCAGACCCAAACGTACCGTGAGGGTCTGTTGGGAACGTCTGGCGGAACCCGCTGTCAGGGAAGTTTTCAACTCCCACCTCCGGGAGAGCTTCAACCAGATCCCGAGGGAGGTTGGAGACATTGAGTCCGAATGGACCATGTTCTCCACTTCCATTGTTGATGCAGCCGTCCATAGCTGTGGCCGTAAAGTCGGCGGTGCCTGTCGTGGCGGCAACCCCCGAACCCGGTGGTGGACACCGGAAGTAAGGGATGCCGTCAAGCTGAAGAAGGAGTCCTATCGGGCCTGGTTGGCTCATAGGACTCCTGAGGCAGCTGATGGGTACCGGCGGACCAAGCGTGCGGCAGCTCGGGCAGTTGTAGAAGCAAAAACTCGGGTCTGGGAGGAGTTCGGGGAGGCCATGGAGGAGGACTACCGGTCGGCCTCGAGGAAATTCTGGCAAACCGTTCGGCGCCTCAGGAAGGGGAAGCAGCTTTCTGTCAACACTGTTTACAGTGGAGGTGGGGAGCTGTTGACCTCGACTGGGGATATTGTCGGGCGGTGGAAGGAATACTTCGAGGATCTCCTCAATCCCTCTGTCATGTCTTCCGTAGAGGAAGCAGAGACTGGGGACTTGGAGGTCGATTCATTCATCACCGGGGCTGAAGTCACTGAGGCAGTTCGCAAGCTCCTCGGTGGCAAAGCGCCGGGGGTGGATGAGATCCGCCCTGAGTACCTCAAGTCTCTGGATGTTGTAGGACTGTCTTGGTTGACACGCCTCTGCAGCATCGCGTGGCAGACGGGGACAGTGCCTCTGGACTGGCAGACTGGGGTGGTGGTCCCTCTTTTTAAAAAGGGGGACCGGAGGGTGTGTTCCAACTATCGGGGGATCACACTCCTCAGCCTCCCTGGTAAAGTCTATTCCAGGGTACTGGAGAGGAGAATCCGGCCGATAGTCGAACCCCGGATTCAAGAGGAACAATGCGGTTTTCGTCCTGGCCGTGGAACACTGGACCAGCTCTATAACCTCCACAGGGTGCTTGAGGGTTCATGGGAGTTTGCCCAAACAGTCCACATGTGCTTCGTGGACTTGGAGAAGGCATTCGACCGTGTCCCTCGTGTCATTCTGTGGGAGGTGCTCCAGGAGTATGGGGTTGGAGGCCCTCTGTTGAGGGCTGTGCAGTCCCTGTACAACCGGAGCAGGAGCTTGGTCCGCATTGCCGGCAGTAAGTCGGACCTGTTCCCAGTGCATGTTGGACTCCGGCAGGGCTGCCCTATGTCACCGGTTCTGTTCATCATTTTTATGGACAGGATTTCTAGGCGCAGCCAGGGGCCGGAGGGGGTTCGGTTCGGGGGCCGGCAGATTTCGTCTCTGCTTTTCGCGGATGATGTTGTCTTGTTGGCTTCCTCGAGCCAGGACCTTCAGCATGCGCTGGGGCGGTTCGCAGCCGAGTGTGAAGCAGCTGGGATGAGAGTTAGCACCTCCAAGTCCGAGGCCATGGTTCTCGACCGGAAAAAGGTGGCTTGCTCCCTTCAGGTTGGAGGAGAGTTCCTGCCTCAAGTGGAGGAGTTTAAGTATCTTGGGATCCTGTTCACGAGTGAGGGAAGGATGGAACGTGAGATTGACAGGCGGATCGGTGCAGCGGCTGCAGTAATGCGGTCGCTGTATCGGTCTGTCGTGGTAAAGAAGGAGCTGAGCCGAAAGGCGAAGCTCTCGATTTACCGGTCAATCTACGTTCCTACCCTCACCTATGGTCATGAACTTTGGGTCATGACCGAAAGAACGAGGTCCCGGATACAAGCGGCTGAAATGAGTTTCCTCCGCAGGGTGGCGGAGCGCTCCCTTAGAGATAGGGTGAGGAGCTCTGTCACCCGGGAGGAGCTCAGAGTAGAGTCGCTGCTCCTCCGCATCGAGAGGAGTCAGCTGAGGTGGCTCGGGCATCTCTATCGGATGCCCCCTGGACGCCTCCCTAGGGAGGTGTTCCAGGCATGTCCCACCGGGAGGAGGCCCCGGGGAAGACCCAGGACACGCTGGGGTGACTACGTCACTCGGCTGGCCTGGGAACGCCTCGGGATCCCCCCGGAAGAGTTGGAGGAAGTGTCCGGGGAGAGGGAAGTCTGGGCGTCCCTGCTCAGACTGCTCCCCCCGCAACCCGGCCCCGGATAAGCGGAAGATAATGGATGGATGGATTAGGAATAGTGCAACATTACGTAGGGGATAATGCCCAACGAGGTGTCCATTATCAGAAATGAATGGACAACGCGGAGGCGTGAACCGTCCGACGCGAATGAATGGACTTTGCTTTCATTTCTTATAGTGGACACCTCGAAGGGCATTATCCCGCTTATACCATGGTCACTTCCGAAATAAATAAATATTAAATCAATTATTAATACGTTAATGTTGTTTTTACTGTTAAAATCGTAAGTTTTTCACAAGAAGCGGCTGAGTGGACTATTTAATATCTCTTGCCAAGGTAACCGGCTCTGACCACAGAACCTGCAGCTCGGTGGGCCGCAGCTGTTATATTAGGCCTAATCAGTGGAGGGAAGTGAGATGATTGCTTAACGTTATGTTACGTGATACAAATATCATTTCAGAGGGCAAGTGCACCTCTTACCGCTTGTGTGTGTCCTCTACTGTCCTGCCGTTGTGATAAATAAACTGTGAAACAACGTATGTTAACATATGTTCTGAGTTTCTGTTACCACGGTTACCAACTAGCGTTTGAGCCAGTGCAATAATTTAGAACAATCAGGATGTTTGACTGTAACATTTTTATAGGTGTCCACAACACTTTTTAACGGACACCCTGCAGCCAATCAGAATCGAGTACTCACCCAGACCATGGTATAAAGACTCAATAGTCTAGTATTAAAACAAATAGCTGCTTAACTTAAAATAGGCATCAAAATATCAAATGCAAACAAATGAGCAAATAAAAGTGACTGTTATCAAGTAGCCTAAGGCCAGTATTGTGCTTTTAGGAACTGCACTCCTAACTCTAAATACTATTTTATTCTCATTTATTTTTAATCACTATCCCATATATTGTAAATGTGATTAAAAATAACAATAAATATACATATGTATATATATTATTTATCCCATACCTGATTGGGACAGAACGTCCGATCCGATCAAGTCTGCAGTCAAGCGATCGGCCACAATTTCCGATCACGTGATCAGATCGGGACAACCCTAGTTTCCGCTGCATGATTTTAGAATTTTTTACACAATTAAATGGCAGGACAATGTGAAATGTTCAGAACACATGGTGCAAAGTGCCACATATTTCATCAGCAATATTTTTTATGCTTATAAAATTAAATTAGGCTTAACTTTGACTGTGTCTCGAATATTTTCTTACTTTAAACTAGTCAACTAGTCTAAGTTTAAATGTTTCTTTAATGGTCATGGGAATTACTAGTTAGAAACGTGTCACAGTATACTGAGTCTCTTACCTGCTGCCATTTTCCTTCATCTGTTCACATGCTCAATCAGTTATTTTCCACTCTCAATCCCCTGCCAGCCCCGCCCACCTGTGACCTGCCCACTCACCTGATCACACACCTCAGATTCATTCCCAATCAGCCTAGTATTTAAGCTGCTTTTCTGAACTCACCCATGCCAGACTGTTCTTTGTTTCCATGCAAGACTATCCAGCATTTACTACTGAACTGATATCTTGTTGCCAAACCTGCCTGCCTTTAACAACATCTGTTCTCTTGTTCCCCGCTAAATATCTCAGCCTTTTGTCTACAAACCATGAGTCTTGCCCTGCACTTCCTGGATCTTTGCTCGCCTGTGACTGTTTCATGTTGGGTTCACCAAACATTTAAAGAGAATCTGTATTACATTGAGAGACTATAATTCCGAACTGATCACTGAATGTGTGTTCGTGTTCTGGTGCTACTGCGATACAGTCCTAAACCCCCTTGTCACAGGAATGTCCCTATCAAACACGCATCACAAGATCAGTCTCTACGCAGATGATTTATTAATCATCCATCTAAACAAAATTTTTTACATTTTAAATCTTTCTCCGTCAAATTTTAAATTAGTAAATTAACATGCAAGCTCCTTAAAACAATAATAAGCTGTTAGTATCTTTCAATTGACTGTTGCAACATTAATCATTAGCTGTTAAATCACAAAGTTATGTCGCTACACCATTGTTCTACAAAACCATTCCAGTAACGACATTGGTCACTTTCTGATCAACAATCTCACACATGATTTTCATCCAGGTTAAGAGGTTATTCCCGACGCTTCCCACATCTGCTCCAACCTTCAGTCAATGCATTGTGTCAGTCATGAACATTTTGTGCAAAAAAACAAATCCTTTGGGGTGAATGAAGGGGCTTGATATATTTCCTGAAATGGAATTAAATTAACAGGGATCTATTTCATCAAACTAGTAACCGGCAGCCAGTGTCCTACCTCTCATTTCCTCATTTCCATGCTAATTAAAGATTTGCAAAACAGGAACCCAGTCTCAGGTTTATGCAAGAGAACAAAACTTGGGCACATCTAAACATACACATTTACCTCTTTCACAGGTGCGTGACCAGTAGCCAGTGCCAGTGCAATCACATATGAATCGATTCCAGCCTTCTTTGCAGACGCCTCGGTTCTTGCACGGGTAGCTTTCACACTGCTTGCCAGGTTGCTTGTTGCATGAGGGTTTGATGCCAGCACCATTTTGTGCTTCAGCAATCTGACGGATGTCTTTACTTCGACCATCAATGAAAAGGTCACGGATACACCCCACATAGCCGTAGTTGAGCATCGCTGTCCAGAGCTCAGTGGGCAGGATCAGGTTGGTGCGGTCAGTGGGAAGCCCGCCCAAGTACATGTCACCTTCAAGGTCCAGAATCTCACTCTCACCACTGGCTGTGAACGGAGTCCTTCTGCTGTTTACAGAGATGGTGCCTGTGGTGAGGATAGAGGTAGAGATCAGTATATGGCTGCACTGACGCAAGATAAAATGATGATATCACAGTGCATAACACTGCTCTCCTGGTCCTGATTCCAAATTGAGTTCTCTGAGTTTTTATCAGGTTTAGTCCTTACAGTAATTATTGTAGGTGACTTTAATGTACAAGTTGACATTGATAATGACAGCCTTAGTACTGCGTTTATCTCAGTATTAGACTCAGTTGGCTTCCATCAGCATGTACATTAACCTACTCATTGTTTAAACCACACCCTCGACCTTGTTCTGACATATGGCATTGAAATTGAACACTTAATAGTCTCCTCACAGTCTCCTCTCCTCCTCTTTTATCAGACCATCATTTAATAACGTTTGAATTCATATTACCAGACTACCAGCCTATAGCGCTACACTATTAAAGGAAAATAAGAACAATCCCAGATTTCTCTTCAGCACTGAAGCCAGGCTGACTGAGAGCCATAATTCTGTTGAACCATGTATTCCTTTAGCTCTGAACAGTAAAGACTTCATGAGCTTCTTTAATGATAAACTTCTAACTAGCAGAGGTAGAATTCATCACCTCCTGCTGTCAACAGGTACTGATTTATCTTCAAACACAGAAACCATGGATTGTTATTAAACCTGTTAGACCGTTTTTCACCTGTTGACCTTCATCAACTAACAGTTTCAACATCAAAATCTGTATAAATCTGTATACATCAACCTGTATTCTAGACCCCACCCCAACTAAGCTTCTTAGAGAAGTTTTACCCTTGACTGGCTCTTCATTATTAGACATGATCAATCTGTCTTTATCAACAGGCTGCTTACCACAATCCTTTAAAGTAACTGTAATAAAACCTCTACTTAAAAAGCCTACTCTTGATCCAGGGGTTTTAGCCAACTATAGACCGATATCCAACCTCCCCTTTCTCTCAGAAATTCTTGAGAAAGCAGTTGCTAATCAGCTGTGTGACTTTCAACGCAGCAATAGTTTATCTGAGGATTTCCTGTCAGGATTCAGAGTGCACAGAGACAGCATTGGTTAAAGTTACAAATGACCTTCTAATTGCATCAGACAAAAGACTTGTCTCTGTACTAGTCTTAATAGATCTTAGTGCTGCATTCAACATTATTGACCATGGTATCTTTTGCAGAAACTGGAACAGTTTATTGGCATTGAGGGAACTGCACTAAGCTGGTTTAAATCCTACTTTTCAGATCTCCCTCAGTTTGTAAACTTTAACGATGGCTACAGTCAGCTACGGAGTTCCGCAGAGTTCTGTGCTTGGACCAGTTCTCTTTACCTTATATGTGCTTCCTTTAGGGAACATTATTAGGAAGCACTCAGTAAATTTTCATTGCTATGCAGATGATACCCAGCTATATTTATCAATGAAACCAGAAGAAACCAACCAGTTAACTAGACTTCAAGTGTGTCTTCAGGACATAAAGACCAAGATGACCTGCAATTTTCTGTTGCAAAACTCGGGCAAAACAACTTATAGTACTAGGCCCTAAACACCTTAGAAATTGAGTTTCTGATGATATAGCAGTCATGGATTGCATTGCGCTGGCCTCCAGCACCCCTGTAAAGAATCTGGGAGACATCTTTGATCAGGACATGTCTTTTCACTTCCATGTAAAACAAATTTCTAGGACTGCCTTTTTTCACCTATGTAACATTGTAAAAATGAGGCACATCCTGACTCAAAATGATGCAGAAAAACTAGCCCATGCTTTCGTAACTTGCAGGTTGGATTATTGCAATTCCTTACTATCAGGCTGCCCAAATTTGTTGCTGAATATTCTCCAGTTGCTCTAGAACCCTGCAGCATGTGTTTTGACAAAAACGAGGAAGAGAGATCATATTTATTTAAAATACTCCTCCTTACTTTCAAAGCCATAAATGGTAAGGCACCATCTTATCTTAAAGAGCTCACAGTACCTTATTACCCCAATAGAACACTGTGTTCCCAGAATGCAGGCTTACGTATGGTTCCTAAAGTCTTCAAAAGCAGAACCGGAGCCAGAGCATTTAGCTATCAAGCGTCTCTCCTGTGGAACCATCTTCCAGTCTTTGTCTGGGAGGCAGACACTGTCTCTGCATTTAAGAGTAGGTTTAAAACTTTCCTTTTTGATAAATGCTATAGTTAGGGCTGGCTCAGGCTTGCCCTGGACCAGCCCCTAGTTATGCTGCTATAGGATTAGAATGTCTGGAGATCTCCACAGATATACCGAACTCCTCTGTTCTTCTCTCCCTCTCCGTCTGCACACTTTCATCTCTCTCTCGCTCTCTCTCTCTCACACCAAGCCAGTCGAGGCAGATGGCCGCCCACCCAGAGCCTGGTTCAGCTTGAGGTTTCTGCCTATTAAAAGGAAGCTTTTTCTCGCCACTGTCGATAAAAGAGCTTGGTCTGTACCAGCTCTATATGGAAAGTGTCCTGAGACAACTTCTGTTGTGATTTGGCACTATACAAATAAAATTGAAGTGAATCATAAAAAAAATTATGGAAGCAGTACACTGTTCAGCCTGATGAGAACAAAAGAAAGCTTTTGGTGTACTTTATTTTTTAAAGTTAGTTGTTGTACTTTATTACCTACTTTATTACCTACTCATTACTTATTAACTAGTCTGTGAGTCTGTGATGGCGAGTACTCTCCTGTTTGCTGTTGTGTGCTGGGGCAGCAGGTTGAGGGCTACAGATGGCAACAGGCTCAAGAAACTGATTCCCGAAAGCAGTGATGTTGTGGGGATGAAGCTGGACTCTCTGGAGGCAGTGTCAGAGAGGAGGACGCTGTTCAAGTTAAGTGTCATTGTGGACAATGAATCCCACCCACTCTATGACTTGCTTTAGTCAGTAGCTGCATTAGTGAATTACTTCATAATTATAATAATCCCATCAACATGTGCAATGTTGTGCATGTTAATTCAACTGGGCTGTGCAATAATTCAATTTTGAAAAACTACGGTGGATATATACATTACCGATATTGCATATTTATACTGCATTGTTGTACTAGGAGTATTATTATTATTACTACTACATATTGATAATACTATTAATACTATATATATTACTATATATTATTATTAGTAGTATTCTTATAATTATTATTATAGTATTTGTATTTGCATAGAAGTATTCTAGCACAACAAACCGAGTGTACAGTCAGCTAATGAATCATAAAAAAAATTATGGAAGCAGTACACTGTTCAGCCTGATGAGAACAAAAGAAAGCTTTTGGTGTACTTTATTTTTTAAAGTTAGTTGTTGTACTTTATTACCTACTCATTACTTATTAACTATTAATGTGTTTAAGAATAATATTAAATGCAATTTTAAATTTTTGCTATTGAAGGAAATCAGTACATTTGACAACAACTTCGTAACAATTTCTCCGTAAAGGTTTGTATTGTATATGATGAAGTATTGAATATTTTTTTTTAATTCTATTATCAATGCTTTTAAAGCTTTTGGTTTACTCCTTTAAAAGTTTAAAGCAATTCTAGCATTGAAGTACTTTAAAAGCCTTCAAATTAAAAGTAAAATTCTTAATTTACTTCAAAGTGGTGGTTTTACAGTAAAGGGTTATTTAAATTTTATTAAAGCTAGTACACTTAACAGTTTCATCAATTTCGCCAACACAACTGACCTGATCGTCCATCTCTCTGGATATCCACATGATACCAGGCACCATCATTGACCTTTGTCTGAGTTGCCTTCACCTTAATGGTCCCTGAGCCCATATCCAACAGCAGGTACAGGCTGCCATCCAGCAGCTCTACGGCAAAGAAATCCACCTGGACCAGGGCAAAACAAAAACAAGTCAAGAGAGATTAACTTTCAGTCGAAGTCTTTTTTCAGAAAAAAAAGGAGTGCAGGATAAAGTTCTTCATTTGATTATTATTTTATTACAGTAAAGTTGCATGGATAGTGCTGTAATTGTCAAAAAAAAAAATCACAAAAACTGAGACCTGAAAAAACAATTGGTAAATTATTTGAAACATTCCAAGACCAACCTATAATTAGTATTCAAGTGTCACTGAACTTAACAACAGCTGAAAATTTTGTTTTTGGTAACCCCGAGGGCTAGGTTGCACCAGCTGGTCTTTACTAAGTCTGGTCCTAAATGCTTTGTCAGTGATTAATAAGACCAGTCTTTACAATAGACTACACCCAGTCTTAGCAATATGGCTATTGCCTAGCAGCGTGCTAGGATATATTGGTACCAATCTCCCTCTGTCCTGCTAATTTCTAGCTAATCATTTCCGATTTGTAGAAATATTATGGAGAGTCGAAGAAAAAGGAAAGGCAATTTTTTACTGAAATTGAAATAAAGAAAGCAAAGGAGCTGTACAGCCAGCACAAGGCTATCCTGACTGCCAAGCGGTCCAACATGATAACAACGGAGAAGAAACAGTCCACTTAAAGAAAAATAATGGAGGCCATGAATTTGTTCTGCCTCTGGCAGCATTCAAGGGAAAAGTGGAGAGATCGCCTGAGCAAGACAAAGAAATAAAATCCTTTGAAGAAAATACACCATGTCCTTGCCAGAAAACATCAGTATACAATGACTGTTGATGTTTTTGGTGAGAATAATAATAATTAATAATGGACCACAACCTAATAAAGGTGGTTAAGATGTTAGGAAACAGACAGACAGATGTGTCTGAACTCATTAGGCTTTAACAGTGTACAGTCATCCACCAATGTCCTTGTGCACCGCAGGGAGCATAGGGTACACATTTTCATCTTGCACCAGCTGATGGTGTTGCTTGTGGGGAAGTCGAAGCCATCTCTACTTCCTGAGAAGGCAGAGGTTCTTCAACATCTGCCGACAAAGTTGAGGATGTTTTATGAGTCTGTGATGGCGAGTACTCTCCGTTTTCTGTTGTGTGCTGGGGCAGCAGGTTGAGGGCTACAGACAGCAACAGGCTCAAGAAACTGATTCCCGAAAGCAGTGACGTTGTGGGGATGAAGCTGGACTCTCTGGAGGCAGTGTCAGAGAGGAGGACGCTGTTCAAGTTAAGTGTCATTGTGGACAATGAATCCCACCCACTCTATGACTTGCTTTAGTCAGTAGCTGCATTAGTGAATTACTTCGTAATTATAATAATCCCATCAACATGTGCAATGTTGTGCATGTTAATTCAACTGGGCTGTGCAATAATTCAATTTTGAAAAACTACGGTGGATATATACATTACCAATATTGCATATTTATACTGCATTGTTGTACTAGGAGTATTATTATTATTACTACTACATTTGATAATACTATTAATACTATATATATTACTATATATTATTAGTAGTAGTATTCTTATAATTATTATTATAGTATTTGTATTTGCATAGAAGTATTCTAGTATTCTATTATTCTTGTTACTTAATGTAGAATGTTGCACAACATATATATTTCTATAAAGGTGGATTTATTGTAGCATAAAACACATATTTTACTTATTGCATTTACATAGCTCATATTGTTTATTATTAACGGCTGATTTATATTGGACATATTTTTACATATTCTCTAAGATATTTCTTATTTCCTATTTCTATTCTTTATTACTTTTTCTACAGTGGGAGCAAGTGCAACTGACACATTTGCCCCTCAGGGATCAATAACGTATTCTGATTCTCATTCTGATTCTACTCAGTCCTTAGAGTGATTATCTGTCCAGTCTGTTCCTGTCATCAGCCAGCATTTCAGAAGTTAGCGACTGTCACCAAGGAGCAACCTGGTGATTCTTCCACCCTCAAAGTCCTGGTATAACACACTCTCCTGGAGGATGTGTGTGTCATGAGTAGATCCAGGCCATCTTACCACCAAATTAAAGATGTTATAATTGGCACCACAAGCAGTCTGAACACTGAACAGTGTTCCTTGAGGTTGTTCAGATCATTGTTTCATCATTGCCTACTCTGTTTCAGTGAGAGGATGAGCATGGGGGGCTCTGTGCCAGTGACAAGTGGTGGACTCGTGGACACCAGTCTCCAACAATGTTTTGAAATGCACCATTTGCATAAAAGCAAAGTGCTATATGCAGCAGCAGTGCCGATGACAAAGTCTGGTCAGAGCTCTTCAATAAGTTCAAATACCTGTCATGCACAGAATAGAAACCTCTCATTCAGCTGTCCAATGGATTGTTTCTGTCCCTAATAACTTCATCTAAAAGCTAACACATGAAAAGAATCATTGCATCAGTGTGAAGTTGTTACTATAGAAACAGGCTTGATTTTGATTTTACACCTGCTCATGTCAAGGCATAAGATTTGTGCCCAGCAAGAAAAAGGCTTCGGCCTAGATCAGGAGTGTTTTTTCCTATCAAGAGCCATTTTACTTCTTACTGGTGTCACTGGTGATTGGGCAGCTCATTATGCATATGGAGGGGACAGGGTGGCCTTGGCCCCCATACCACATACCGAATTACCATCCTAAATTATTTAACACATATCACACTAATCTCTACAATCAATGGAACTGCTTTTCTAGTGAGCAGTCTGATATCAGGTGGTAGTGATGATGATGCTACTAGTTGTTGAATTCCAAATTTGGGTCAGTAAGTCTTGAGTGGAACTGAGTCTTTGCATGAGACATTTTTGAACAACTGCTTACAATAGGTCCTTCCTTTGTATCTCAGTTATTTCAGGTTGTAGGTTGTAGGTTGCCAGGCACATCAATTGGTCCTACATTAAATTGCGGAGCAAACATGATCAGTACCTTTGGTTCACTTTTCTTGCTAAATGCATATGTCAGATGTCAAAGCAGGCTTTTGTTCTTGCAGAGTAGGAAAATGCAATGTTCCTCCTTTCCAGTTGCACTTCCCACAGCCTTAATTTTGTTTCAAATGAGTTCATATTTGAAAGCAGAGAAGAGAAGCTTGTTGGAGCCAGAGGTTCAGCTCTGAGAGGTACTGACCTGCACTGTGAAGGCCAAGTCACTTGTTATCACTGAGTTTCCATGACAGGTTTTCCCCTCATCTTGATAAACTATTTGACACAAACTGACACTGTTGAACACTTTACTTTGGTGAAAACAGCTCCATAGCAGCAACAAGCGTCTCCACAAATCTTCCTTCTGAATGATGTTTCAGCTTCTTAGCTATTAGCTTGCTCATTACAAAACATTGTAATGTTCCAGAATGTGCCTCTGACAAAAAGTAACTGCTTTTTCATGTTTCTAAATTGCAACTGAGACTGAGAAGCTAAACTTTTGGGGCCGTTTAGCTTCTCAGTCAGTGATATAACAATACACCACAACATCACTGTTAGGTGTGTTCATAGATGCAACAGATGACACTTCTGACCACACTCAACGACCTAAGAGGTGACACAGACTTTAAATTTTCAATAAGGGATCAGCAAATCAATGCTGATGTAAAATTACAGGTGTAGTTACACAAGTTAGACCTGAAGGGGTCAAGAGTGCATTAACAAGATGGGTATAAGAGAAAAACACTTTTTAAAATAAAAAATACTACACAAGGTGGGTTACCTTTGACCAAATAGTTTCAGATATTATTAAGATGGTATTTCTTAAAACAGAGTGGAAATTACCAAGTGATCTTAGACATTATGGACTGACCTTGGTGTTCTTCTGGCTGCGGGCAGTGTCTTTGCGCTCTTGGGGTTTGCCATGGGTGAAGAGAATGAGGCCATTGGGCTCTGTCGTGCGAAAATCAAAAGAAATGGACCCCATTCGTTTGGTGTTCCACTTGGGGAGGCTGATGAAGGCCTCAGGAGTCTCGAAAGAAATGGGGTCCAGGGTGGCTACATTCTCACACTTGTAGGAGACCTCACCCTGGATTTTCATCTTTGGGTCCACAATTCGTGCCAAGCGGGACAACTCAAGACGGATGTCATTGTTCTTATACACCACCTGTGATAGGACAAGGAAGGCATTATAAATATTTTTCCATATAGGTATTGTCAAAGATGGATATAGTTACTCGACACTCAGCCAAGTAACTCTGGTAACGCTTAAAATTACTGGAAAGATTTTTTTTTTCTTTTTCATGAAACAAATACATCAAAATAGTGAGAAAATGATCAGATTTAAGATGAATCCAATGTCCGTCCGTGGACATGAACTTTTATTCAAGCTCATATACAATCCTGTCTATGGAGACAAAGGAATCAAGCTTCAAAGGAACCGCTCACCTCAAAGACAATGTGAACATCATCATGCTGTCTCCCCAAATGGATTAACAGTGCTTTACGCCAAAGATTAATACTTGACAACAACCACTTCTAAGGTATTATCAGACTCCGATGAAGTAAAGAAGTAGTAAAAATAAAAGCATTTCAGCTGTTGTGGAAATTAGCTACAGATGTAGCGGCCTTGAAATTCCCCTAATCTCGTGCTGGGGCCCTGGCGGGTCCGTGACCGGTCCCTGCTCTGCAGTAGGAGGGTTCGTGACTGTAATGAGATCCCCCGCGATGACGTCATCGGTGCAGGGCCAACTTGTAACGCCCCTAAGCTCCATTTGTGGAAACTACCTGCACTCGCTCATCATCCATTTGCGGAAACTACCTGCACTCGCTCAATCAGTCCACCAGGAGGAGCAGTCATTATAATTGGTTACCGTGTCAGCTTTGCTGAGTCGTTCATTAGATCTGCACATAGCCTCCACTGCTGTAAGAAAAACTGCTTGTCTAGTAGAGCACCCTGTGCAGTTTTTTGAATATAATTATGCTTAATTATCCACATTATTGTAGTGCTCGTTCACAAACTTCTTGGATCTGCTCATCTGCCCATCCTGCCTTTTCCTCCACATCTCTCTCCACCTTTGGGGAGGCTCCCAGCGCATCTCCGCGTGCCGAGTGATTTGTGCCCAGAAAATTAATCATGAATAACAGAAGTTGTGCGTCGCGTTTTTCTAGCATTCTGAACTGCTAAACAGTTAAATGTTTAATACTCTGCCTGATTCGCGGAGCCACTCTGCTTTTCAGTTGGTGGGTTTCCTGTTTGATGCGGCGACCAGCAATACGCAGAGTCCTGTATGTGTGTGTACAGTATATTACTGGACAGAAATCATTTACAGTGCGCTGAAGAGGGAGGGACGGGAGGATGAAATGCCAATTTCAGCCTGTGATCTGTTAATGTCTGACTGAACAGCCTCACGGAAGTGATATTTTACAGTTCTACATATTTTAATCTAACGAAATTCGTTAAAACAAATCACTTGGTGCTTTCAAAGTCATGTCATTGAGCTGAAAGGTTCCAGATTTCGTTCGCCTTCACAGGCGGCTGCGGAGCGCAGCAGACGGCTCGCACTGCGATGTTCAACATCATAGGCTTAATATACTGTAGTTAATTATCACTGATCTTTTTCATCACTCTGTGTGACTGTCTGTGTCCTCCTCTCTGTGTCTCTGTCTCTTTTTTCAGACTGTTCACGCGATGAATATAAACAGTAACTATTAAAAAAAGTTATGGTCGCGGGTAAACATAGTACTCAGAAGCACAGCAAGAATGCATTTTTTTACGTCAGGCGTTGTGCACGCGTGTTTGATATTAATATTGTGCCACTGCACCTCAAATAAATGTTTTTTTGGGAAACGGAAATGTTCAACATGACTTCATCATGTTAGACCAGGCAGACAGGTTCTTACTACAACATCAACTCTCCCTCCGCAGCCAGCGAGCCTCATCATCATGAATAATCCTAATGGGCCAATCAGACCCATGAAAAAAAACAATGTTGTGGGGCATAAAGGGCCAATTGGCCGATGTAGATGGGCCAATCTACTTGTTTTTATTGGCCAATCAGTTAACACACACACATGAAAACGGCCAATAAACAGTGAAATCAGTATCATGAGTATTTCTCAGATGATGATTTCTGTATCTATCTAATCCGTGGCATGCAATATTTCACCCCGATTTTGGATAAAGTATAAATCCAATTCTTTCATTGTTTCATATTTTGAAGTATTTCCACACAACGCTGGTGGCAGACAGCATGTTATGCACGTAAATAAATAAATATAAAGGCGACTAGTAAATTGACATTAGACATTGAAAAGTTTGTGATCCTTCTCTAGGCTGTGATATTTTGTTGATTTTTCATAATTTCCGGAGTAAAAAATGCATTCTTGATGTGCTTCTGAGTACAAAGAAGATGCACATGATTTAAAAGGCTTCACACTTAGACATCAGAAGCAAACACAGTTTTGCATCACAGAAGTTTACATTTCAGCTGTCGTAGCCAAATCTCTTGTTAATTTATTAAGCTCTTCCGCACAGTGTGACATCTATTTTAATTATTAGAGAGCTGCTCTAATGGCCACTGATAGACAGTCCATCCTATTCTCTAAACTGTTGGTGGTTTGTGAACTTCACTGCATTTGTGCATTTGAAGCGATTAACTCCCGGCACATTTCAGAGCTGAGTAAACCTGTAGTTTCACTGACACATCGCGCATCATCACCACGGGCGTCATGATGTTCTCCTGTCTGTCACTCTGTCAGGCATGTGTAGTGTCGAGCCGGCCGCGTTGTTGGCTGAAAAGTCATTATTTGCATTACAGTGTATCCTTTGTTCTAACTCAATGGATGGTCGCCAGCCAAACAGGCTCCCAGCCCCCACTGTCCCACAGACTAGCTATGGCCAGTAAAATAGGTGGAGGGCTGAGGGGAGCGCGTACCTCCAGTAATTAAAAATCAATTTGTTCCACAGATATTAATATTGTGTCGCTGGCTACTTTATAGACTTCACAAAATTTTTCCATTACACTTAATTACATTTATGGATAAGCCAACTTTCCCACCTCCCTCATGCATCAAAATGTATCTTATCAGTCCGACCAGGAAATCTTGCGATCGCAAAAATTAGCGCATATTCAACCAATACTAATATGACTGTCTACTGGCCGCTTCCTGGTCTATTTTTGCCGAGAGCTGCGCGCCTGTTGCGGAAAACATAGGCGAGCCCTGGAATCTCCAGATGACGCGCTCTGCTCCTGCAGCTCTGTCTCTGTTCCAGCGCATGTAAAGTAAAATTAGGTCATCATTTTTGTTGATAATTATCAAAAGCAAACTCTATGTTAACAGATGGAGCCTGTTCATTTTTGGAGTCACAGGCTGTTTTGTAAAGCTACATCACTTTTATGACTCAGGAATGATTTTGTAACTTTTTTTTTTCGAAGTTATGTTTTGGGCTTTTTGGCCTTTAGTGTATAGGACAGCTGAGGAGCAGCCATAAAGGTGGTTCAAGAGAGGGAAGATGACGTGCAGCAGGGGGCTGACGGAGGGAATCGAACCCATAGCCGCTGCAGAGAGCTTCTTACATGGGGCGGACGCTCTACCAACTGTGCCAAATCCCCGCCCCCTGATTACGTTACTTTGAGCTGATACTTCTCATTATCAAGTTAAAACATTTTTTTTTTTTTTTAGGATGAGAACTGAATCTTTTCGACTGTTCCTGTAATGTGAAGTATGCTTATTATCATATAGGAAGTGATTATATACAACTTTTTTACATGAGTTTGTTTTTTTTGATCGCAACAATCACAAAAAAAATTCATACAGTATATTGTAAGAGAAAAACTTAGGAATTTCCTGTTTGCAAATCGAAAATATGCATTAAAACAGGCTGATGGAAACACACATTTATGACTTTTTTAAGACTTTGTGCGAGAAATATTTTTCTAAGTTGATTTATATAATCAAGGTAAAATAGTTGAGTAACTGTGACTGCCTAACTACAAATAAGCCTAAAGCAGATGAATGTAGTGGAGTAAAAATCTTTGCCATCCAGCTCCCGGCTGGGAGCTGGATGGCCTCTGGCTGGGAGGGGAATTTCGAGGCTGCTGCATCTGTATAGTAGTCTCTCATTTTATTCTGCTACTCAGTGATGGCCCTGCACAGTATTATTACCATTGTACCAGCAGGGGCGTCGTTTGCATTTTAATTCTCAGGCAAGTCCAAACTATTCCACAAAGACTGCATCCTTTTGATTGGTTGGAGGAAGAACCTGCAGCCACACGGCCCTTTGTGGAATAGTTTGGACATGCCTGCCCTAGAGTTTTCAGTTCGGCACAAAGATAGTAATGGGCCCGGACAGCACTGGCCCACCCAGCCAACTTTGATCAAAATACATTTTGTAACAACAAATATATATAGGAAAGGAAATTGAAAAGCAATTTGTTTTTATGGTTCTGAAACTGTCCTTTTTTGACTGGTTTTTCAGGCAATGCAAAGTTAATGGTACAGCAATGGCTAAACAAATTCCTTATTAATGTGTTGACGAAGATACACCACTGACTCTTACATGGGGCTACTCAGTCCAGTTCTTCAGACTCTCCCAGGCAACCTGATGCAGGTTCACTCTGTGATCTATTTGCAATTGATTAATCACCTTCACAGCCATATTTGAAAATATATCCCAGCACAGCCAAGAATATAAAATCAAGGTGCTCCTTGTCAAAGTGGTATGGACAGTTTTCTTGGTTGGAATAAAGTATAAATAGGGATACAGTTTTGATTTGGCTTATTATCAATTTTTTAGCAAAATTTTATTATTTTTGGATTAGACTGCAAAGTGCATATTTGTCTTTATAGTGGTAAAAAGGCTTATTAAAATCTACTGGAAAATTAAAAAAAAAAAAAAAAAACAATCACTAAGACATTGCAGAGTTAATCCAAAAACCATCATCAGTTGCAAAGTGACACTAAGTAACTCTGTCAAGAAATACACATGATTTGCATATGACTTGAGATGCAAAAGTCACATGACTATTATTGATAATAGTTGATAATATTATTCTTCCATGGACACTTGGTTTCACCTCATCTTTCATCTTGGTTTCACCTCATCTTTCATCTAAAACAGTTAATGCAGCCTAAAACAACACTGTGAGACAGTGTTGTGAACAGTAAAATTAAACAATGAGCTGAAACTCACTATACAGCTCCGTAAATTGGAGGGGAACCAAAGACGCAGGTGATAATTCTCCGTAGGTTCATGCAGCCTCTTCCACAATGTCACGTTGTTGATAGATTGTTTTAAAAATATCGGCCACAGCTGCTGTTAGTGATAATACTCAATAACAAAAGTAGAAATTGTAAAATAAAATGTAGAAACTGAAAAATACACATTCTAGGATAAGCACAAGATGGGTATACAAAGCTTGGTAAGACAGACTATTGAAACTGTTTGACCCTCTACTCTTTATTGTTGCCTCAACAAACACAAAATCAGACTGAGAATTGACTCTCTGTAAGCTGACATGGTATGTTCTGCCTAACTGAATGATGGCTCAACAAAAAAGCTAGACACAAACACACCCTTGTGTGTGGTGTTGCGCCCAGCCTAGGGGTGCACAGACACAACACGAAAAGAGCCCCCATCTTCCCCAAGTCCCAAGTAGCCACAGATCCAGAGCAAAAGTTTCATAAGGGATTACTATATTTATTTACAAAAGAAAATGAATGAACAAAATGTTCAAGGCAATAATGGCTTCAGAGTGGACCAAGGCCAACAAACAAAACAATTCTAACTGGGGAGGATATAACTTACCTAGTAATACAAAGGAACCAAAAGACATAAGACTTACCTCCCTAACTAAGCAAAAACAGGAGAGAAGAATAGGTTTAACAAAACTGGCAGTCCACCCCTACTAAAAGAACATCACTAGAATCACTAGCAAGTGTGGCCAGTTGGGAAAAGAGGGAGATGAGGAATGCCTGCCGCTGTCCAGCTGCCAACTGCCATGTTGGAACCTTTTATAGCAGGTACCCTCCGGAAAACAGCCAATCCGCCAGCCAGGACCAAAAACAATTAACCAATCACCTCTCAGCAATGACACACTCCAATCTGCATAAGGAATACTACATAAACACAGACAAGGAAACACAGAGCACACAAAAACTAACAGAACTTATGACTGCAGTTGTAACAGTGGCCTTCTTCGGTTAATTTAGGAGGTTGACATCAGGCACTGGCACAAGATCTGTCTACCACAAAGTAGCAAACACACACACACACACACACACACACACACACACACACACACACACACACACACACACACACACACACACACACACACACACACACACACAATTTCATAATCAGGAACAGCCATTTCTTCAACATAACCACACTCACTGCCTCCCAGGAGCCACAGACCTTGTCATCCTGGATAAACTCCCCAGTGCTCCTGCGCTCCCTTCCGTAGTCTACCATTCAAGTGATTGTCCAGGGGGGGATAAATGATGCAGCTCATCAGCAGTCTGAACTGACCAAAAAGGACTCTGATGTCCTTTTTACATTTTCACGTACTTGTGGAAAGTGTGTTTTAATTTCTGAGAATCCTCAGCCTCCATAGTTGACTCCAGTCTGCCTGCAGAGCTCACAATATAGGTTTTACTGACAAATACATTTTTTTCAGATTGTTTCTCCCTCTTCAGGTCTGACGGATTCAACCGCAACTGGGAAACTGCATGCTAGTGGCTATCTTGCAGCATTCTGTACAGTGACTGTTTACATCTAACACTCTTGCCCCAGAACCTCCTTCTCCACTTACAGTGGCACCACAGAGTACAGTTCTCCCTGCTATCTCCCCCCATCAAACTCATTTGTCATTAAACCTTTCATCTGGAATGTTCCACAAACAGACCATGATAAGAGCCTCCCATCAACATGGCATATCTATAGGTGGATTATAGCTGCGTCTCCTGCCATGGCCCCACCCGACATCCATTGCAACTGCTACTACTATTAGTCATACTTCCATTACTATTCCATCCATAGTTCTGTATTACGTACACATACTATCTGTTCTCAACACGTACATATATCACACACATAAATATAACATATTTGCATATACTATGTTATATATACTACATATAGTTAAGAGTCTATTATTAGAACTGTCACTGTCACTGTGGTTGCATTTTTGTCTGTCCCTCTCTGTCGCTCTCTCTCTGTCTGTCTTTGTGTGTCTCTTTCTCTCTGTCTGTCTCTCCCTCTCCCTCTCTGTCTCTCTCTCTCTCTCTCTCTCTCTCTCTTTCTCTCTGTCTGTCTCTCTCTCGCTCTAACCCTACCATTTGAGGCAGTTGGCCACCCACCCAGAGCCTGGTATTACTGGCCCAGTCAAAGTCCAGTCCTCGAGAATCTGTGGCAAGATCTGAAAACTGCCGTTCACAAATGCTCTGCCGTCTAATCTGACTGAGTTTGAGTTGTTTTGCAAGGAAGAATGGGCAAAAATTTCAGTCTCTAGATGTGCAAAGCTGGTAGAGACATACCCCATAAAACTTGCAGTTGTAATTGCTACAAAGTATTAACAGGGGGGCTGAATACTTTTGCACACTGTACTTTTCAGTTTTCTATTTAAAAAAAAATTAAAATCATGTACAATTGTACATTCACACACATTCACACACTTCACAATTGTGTGCCACATTGTGTTGGTCTTTCACATAAAATTCCAACAAAATATATTTATGTTTGTGGCCGTAACGTGACAAAATGTGGAAAAGTTCAAAATAAATCTAAATACCAGTCTTTGTTTAGATATATGGCTTACTGGCCAAATGGTCTTTTATGGGTGTAAGACAGGAACTAGCATCCTTGCTTGTCTAGATTTGGCAATTCCACTTCAAATATGGGATGATGCTGCTGCTCTATCCAATGAAGCATTTTCAATGAAAAAGAATAATATGTTGATGCAAAGTATGAGTCTCCATCCTTTAAACTAACAGCAAAGACAAACCATAGCTCTGTCTGTGTTGCATTCAAACCCAGATACACACATCCTTTACCATAAAGTTGCTTTGTAACAGACACAGTTTGCTGTATGAGTGAGTGTCCTGTCAGTGATGGAAAACAATGAATGAAAAACACTAAGTGGCAAATCTTTTATCGTAGCAGCCCTAAATGCTATCAATAACCATGGGAGGATGGAGTCACAGAGGGGGATGTGTGTGTAAATTGAAATCTGCTCAAGTGGAAAATTGAAGGCCTTTTCTATCTCTAATTCTCTGGGCAGAAAAATACCCTCTGTCTGGCTATATTTTGGGCACATATATACACAAAACAAACACACCCTCTCCTCCATTTCACTTTCTTTTATATTAATGTCTCTGCTCCTGCTCCTTGCCCAGGGTTCTGTCTGAGACTGCAGATATGGTTGAGTGGGTAGATTGAGGGGCCTGGCTGAGATTATCGATAATCCACCATCAGATTTGACAGTAAATCAACTCATCCCTTAAAGTGCTTGGGGATTGGATGGAAAATTGTCTTCTCCTCTTCTCTCCTCTCACTCTCTTTCTTTGTTGCCTTTACTTCTCTTTGTGTTACATCCATCCTCTTCTCACTCTGTCCATCTATCTCATTCCCCCACATCTCCCCAAGAAGCAGCCGTTCCAAAATGAAAGCCTAAATAAAACAACAGACTCTTCAGCAGCAAAGACAGGAAAGTAAAGTTGAATTTCACTTTTCACCAATGGTCACAAGTAATACAGTAACTAGAATTACCACCTTGCAGTTATATGCATCCATCAACCACTCAAGTTACAGTTTACCTCCACGTCTGTCCAGACTGATATAATATATATCGTGAAGACTTTGAAGGATTTTAATAAAAGGTATTAAGTTTATTTCTTGGTGAAATCGAAAGTCTTCAGTGGATTGACATGTATGATTCCAGTGAATAATTTCCAGTGAGAAACATGCCGTCTTCACTTAAAGACTATTTTTATAGATGAGCACAGAGGACTGATATAGAGCTTCTTCGCATGATCAACTGAAGCTCTACATAAGTGAAACCAATGAGCTTGTGGTGGACTACAGTGCTTCAAATATGGATATTGCTGCAAAGAAACTACAAATTCTAAAACATGATGCTTCACACACATCTTCAGCCCAGTTTCAGGGTGGACAAGATTAGTGTCACCAATTCAGTGTCTGGCCAAATGTGAATATGGTCACAATCTCCCCTTCTGTTCCTGAGTTATGCTGTGGGATGATAGCCAGAAAGTCTTTGTACAGAACATTATGATGTCACAGTGATGCTGACCACCAAAATCTAATCAGATCATCCCTGGGTCCAACTGAGCTTTTATGGCAACTTTGAAGAAATTTGCTGAAGTTGTTCCTGACACACAGAATCACAAGAATGTGACATACAGACGGATGAATGGGCAAACAGATGGACAACCAGAAAGCATTATGCCTCAATGCATCAATAATTGCACACTCTAAGGGTTGCTATTTGCTCCCCTGCATGTGAATGAAACTTTGTGTGACACTGTGCAGTTGATGATGCAGTCGACGATGACTTTAATGAGGATTTACACTCAGTGGATCTCCTAACACTACAACTACTACTACAAAATAAAACTCACCAAAACTTTCTTAGTCTTTCCACTGTTCCAACAATCACCATTTCTGGTTTGGTCGAAAAAAAACAAAAAAAAAAAACAACCCTTAATTCACCAAGTCAGATGTAAAAATATTCGGCCACTGACTGCAGTTATTCCACACTGCCTGTCTCCAGTTGCTGCCAGCATTATGACATAATAAGCAACACTTATTCTTCAGCTCAAAAGGAGTGTACTATGCTACTGGGTTAGCTCGCTGAACAAGTCTGTTGCTGAGCAGCCTTCAAGGTCAAATACCCTTTTCTCAAATACCTTCAATGTTATCTGAAGTGAAAAATAATTTGTATAACCACCCAATGATTGAGATGTGCTCCAAAATGAATTCTTCCTTAGCTCATGCTAAACCCTTCCACCAAGTTGAAAATTGCTAGGTAGTTTTTCCGTTATTCTATTCAAACAAATCAACAAGCAAACTGAACTGTAAACCTCCTTGGTGGAGGTAGCAATAATAAAGCAGCAGAAACTTAATAGGGTTCAACCTTATTGATGATGTATATTTATATCTATATATATTTTCTATATTATAACAGTGAGTAACTTGTTTTGTATTGGTTGTGCTTCACACCTGAACCTGCCAAATCTGACCTAAACAGGAATGATAAGAATTTGATGGTGTTTTGTTTAGATTTTAAATTATGCAGTATTGTTACCAAAATCACAGTGGTCCCTTTCATGGGAGATGACCATCAGAATATGCTGTCTGGATATACATACACACACAAAAGTATTTGACATGGTTAGTATACACATTCCCGCCGTCACATGCTTGCTGATAAAAGCAAATGAAGAGCATAAATCATAAATCCTATGAAATGTGTCTTTAGACTGGAAGGGGAAGGGACAGGGAGGTGGAGGTGGGCAGGGAGGGTGTAACTGACAATTTGATAAGTCACTTTCAGGTCTCTGCCACCTCTGAACAATATTAGCAAACGGGCCGTTCAACATGCAAAGGGAGCTTTATCAGCACACTGCAGACGCAGGCTGCAGGTTAACATGAGAATGAAGCATCAGTAGAGACTGATAGCAGGGATACTCAACACACTCCACATCAACACACACACAAAGTATACATACATAAACACACATGCACCCCCCCCCCAACACACACACACACACACACACACACACACATCAGTGTGTGAGAACGGGAAATGTAATGTGAACACAATATGACCCAGACCTTTTTAGATTTTTAGATTGCCAGCCAATATAGCTTCTGATTTTACTGTTACCATCCACTCACAATTTCCACAAGACAACATCAACCTGATTTAGTCCCACACAATTGTAAAACATTGCTTATACTGTTATTTAAAGCACTTGCAGAAAAAGCCAAGGGGTCATTCAAATCATATTGAGATTGTGTTTCCCCTCACCTTAGGAGAACCTACAGGGGCCATTAAAAAAACGTACAAAATTAGAAAGACCCTCTCTAGAGCCACTGTTTGGTTTGTCCGTTCTGGGCTACTGTAGAAACATGCTGGTGCAGCAATGTGCTCCATTAAAGAGGACCCCCTCTCTCTGTATATATAAAGTGCCCACTCTAATGTAAAGAAAACACAACATTTCTTATTTTGATGTGGTTATGCACTGATAAAATGATTGCATTTTTAGATTTCTTGTGAATGAAGGAATTTTTACATGTCCCAAAAGGCAACAATTGTTTTATAAAGTAGCTATTCAGAGTAAATGTGTTTACAAAGAAATCTTTAGTCATGAAGAAATGTATCTGGGAAGTCTAAAAAATGATGATAATGAATGTATCACTAAAATCTTCACTGACAATACATGTTATTTGTTTTCCACTAGAATATCCAATCTTAAAATACCGTGTCTGCTTGAAGTGACTACAAATTTATTCAACATTTTCATGTTGGGTGACACAAACATTTATCTTCCCTTGATTTCTGTCTTGTCCATAAATCTCTGTCTACTGACAATGTATAGACAGAGACTGTGTGTGTGTGTGTGTGTGTGTGTGTGTGTGTGTGTGTGTGTGTGTGTGTGTGTGTGTGTGTGTGTGTGTTTAGCCAACAACAATATGTGAGGACATATTTGAAAAGTGAGGACATTTTGACCAGTCCTCTCCACTTCAAAGCGCTGTTTGAATGTTAAGACTTGGTGTTAGAATTAGGTTTAAGGTTAGGGTTAGAGTATGGATTGGTTTGGCATCACATTTGGTTGTGATGGTTAAGGTCAGGCAAAGAGGTTAGGGAATGCATTATACCAATGAGTGTGGTCACAAGGATAAAAATATGTGCGTGGGTGTGTTGTGTGTGTGTATGTGTTGTGTGCATGTATGCCTGTTCAGAAAGGACTGTCAGCCAGGTCACAGAGATGGATTGACAAAATTCTTAATGCTACACAAGAATACCATTGACTGCGACTGACACTGTGTGTGGATTGGAAGTTTTCCATTCACTCTGGGAACACACACAAGCTCATATTATATGCATATAATACAATGTGATTTAAATTATGCAGGGTTGCAAGCTGGCAATAGTGCCAAACAAACAAAATACAAACATGCTACGTAGCATATCCATATTGATGTAAAACTCATGTAGAAACAATGGCAACGAACACTACTCTTCAAATGTTAATGTTGTAGTATCATCAGCCACATGGTATTGCCATGATACACAGTGAAGTGTTTTGCAAGATCAGAGCTTTTGCACTGTGTGGTTTTGCCCACAGGGTGGCATCATTCTCTTGGCAGAGCACATTATGACCTGGGCTCTTCCTTTTTCAGTCTACTGAAAAATGTGAAGGGATCCCATGACTGTAGCTTATAGTGCTTTTATACACTGACTTGATTAATTACACAAAGATAAGATATAATGTAGTAAGGTGGAAAGGCATGTCAATGAAGTGTGTGTGTGTCTGTGTCCTTGAATGCATATTGCATTACTGTGTTACAAACTAAAAAAATGAAGTTTAGACTTCAACACTGACAGAACATGCGTTATTTGAAGGAAGAATGATGTACATATTGGCAAAGGAGACCATGCACCTTGATAAGTGTTGACACACACTACTCTCATCATGCTAAAGATTGCTTAGGACTGATTATAGGGTTAAGTAAAAAAAAAAAAAAAAAATGAAGAAGAAGCAAGAATAACAGCAGCAGCATTTGAGAATGACGCTGACACAACTGACTCTTGTCTACAACAGTGTGCCTTGTTCAGCACTTTATGGAAAAAGCATAACAACATTTACAAAGAGATTCTGGGGCAATCAGGTGTGAAGGAATTAATTTAAATAATGATAGAAACAACATGGCCAAATGCAGGATAAATGTTAACTTATAAAGAGCTAAACAGTAATATTTTCATCTGACCTACAGTGTATGTGAGTAATATAGACAATAGCATTAGGTTTATCTTCCTCATACAGTCCTCTCAGTGCCACACCTAAAGCCATTTCTGCTGATGTATTGCCATGGTGACAAATAGCTCAGTTGTTTTAATCTTAAAATATGAGGATATCAAAATGTCTGCATTGTTAGCTAAAAGAGAGTGGACACTGGCACTGAGAATCACCAGATGGATACTACGACTCCAGTAAAATTACATTGTTGCTCTTTGTCTGCTGGATGTATAACAGGCAACTGTTTGCTAACACTATAAAAACTTATGATATCATGTCAGGGTTGTATTTACAGGAAAAAAAAAAGAAAAAAGAAAAAAGAAAGAAATTAATTCAGGCTGTTTTAAGTATAGCTATAGTATTATCGGAAACTTCACCTAAAATATCAGAAGCAACTCATTATGAAGCAAAATGACACTTGTTAGTGTTCATTTATTATATTACTGAATTATTTCTACTGACTCATGAGAGCGTACATAGCTTTTCATTGTTGATTGTGGTTAAACTGAAGCTAGATTCAAAAAAATCAAAATCACATTTTAAATAAATGCATTTGATTAAACTCCATCACTACATAACTAAAGGAAAGATTGAAAAATCAGAGATTACCCCTCACTAAAATTCTATTTTGTTAGTGTTCATGAAATTCAGTTGCTTCTGGCTTGATTCTTTTGCTTATTTTGCAGCAAGCAACATGGGGAACTTTTTTAAAAATCATGAAAGAGAAATCAGTAAGAATAATAATAATGATTCTTTTTTGGCTATAACATACAGACACAGACAGAAGCCTCCATATGTGTGGTTGATAGAGGTGTAATGACAATTATAGCAATTATGTGTTATTGTAGGCCATTACGTATTTTGTAGGTTTTGAGATGTAGGCTATTTCTGTAATTGTTGACTTATGAAAGGCATAATAATCATGGGGCAGCCAACCACAGGGGCTACCAAGGGCGACCAGTACTTGGTGCCATGGTAACAAAACATTTATCCATAATGCTACTCTGTGGATGGTGAGGACAAGAGCATTGGCAGCAGGCAAATTAGCCCTAATGGCAGGCAGTGGAGGATAAGAGGCTGCTGGACAGCAGAGAGAGGGAGAGCTGGTGGCTGCTGCAGATTTGTGGGTGGGTGTGTGGGCCTGTAATTAGGAGGTGGGTAAAATGTGTGTGGCTGTATGGGAGAGAAAGTATGATGACAGTATTCAATGATGATGGTGTGTTTGGGACCAGTGTGCATATATGAAAGCAGGTGTATGCTTGTATCATTTGATGCTGTGGAGAATGAAAGGCAGCCAGTGTTTTCAATCTATATATATATTTTTAATAACAATATATTAGACTAAGTAGTGTGTGACAGACCAATATGAATGTGAACAGATACCCTCTGAACATGATTTATCCCACTGTATTAACTCATACAGACCACATGTAAAGCATTCTTTTATAATAGTTTCCTTAACTTAGCTTTTTTTAGTACCTTTTAAGTCCAATTATTTTTTTAACTTATCAGTGCACTATGGACTCTAAACTCATTGAGTCTGCACTGGTCTGTCTACCGATCTTGATATTGTTTACAATCATTCAATTCAATTCAATTCAATTCAATTTTATTTGTATAGCGCCAAATCACAACAGAAGTTGTCTCAGGACACTTTCCATATAGAGCTGGTACAGACCAAGCTCTTTTATCTACAAAGAAACCAACAATTCCCCCATGAGCAAGCACTTGGCGACAGTGGCGAGGAAAAACTTCCTTTTAACAGGCAGAAACCAGAAACCAGAAACCTACATGGCCATGAAGCCTGAGTGCTGCCATGGCCCCATTGTTTACTCAAGGCATTGGCTGATCTGAGAGATGTAAGATCTCTCTCCAATAAGCTGAATGGGCTAACAGTGCTGACTCGACACCAGAGGGAATACTGGTAATGTAGCACTATGCTCTTTATGGAGTCATGGCTTACAACGCTAACTCCAGACATAAACCCCGAGTTACATGGCTGCCAGTTGATATGGGTGGACAGGACGAAGGAGAGCAGTGAGAGGATACATGGTGTAAATCTGGACACATCACTGTTAAAGAACAGCTCTGCAGTCAGGACTTTGAGCTGTTAGCTACTAGCATAAGACCTCATGGCTAACCAAGGGAATTCTTGGATGTTATCGCAGAGCAGAGTATATTCCCCCCTTTCCAAATGATGCAGCTTATGTGGTTAGCCAGGCTGCAGACACAAAACCTGCATGCCATCCGTCTTATTTCTGGTGAATTTAATCATGCCTTTGTCCTGCACTCTGCCCACATTGACTCATGTTACACCAGAGACAGTGACACACTAGATTTATTGTATGCCAACACCAAGGAGGCACCAAGGCATATAACTCATCACCTCTCTCTCCCCTAGAAAGATCTTTTCAAAACCTAGTGCAAACCTCTTAGAGAGCTGTCACTCACACAGTGAAAAGATAGTCCAACAAGGCAAAGGATTCTTTGAAGGGCTGTTTTGATACAACTGTGTGGGAATCACTTTGAGATGCTCATGGGAAGAACAAGTGACAGTCTCACACGATCTATAACAGACTATATTAATTTCTGTGTCGAG